>NC_141337.1:20701717-20809217 GCF_037954235.1 Aulostomus chinensis
ATGTGTGTATTTGTATGTATGTGTATAGATGTATGTATATGTATGTGTGTGTATTTGTGTTTATGTGTGTGTATGTGTGAATGTATGTATGTGTATGTCTGTGTTTATGTGTGTCTGTGTGTGCACATGTATGTGTGTTTGTGTGTTTGTGTGTCTGTGTGTGTGTTTGTGTGGATATGTGTGTGTCTGTGTGTGTTTGTGTGTGTACGTGTGTGCATGTGTATATGTGTGTGTGCATTTTTGTATGTGTGTGTGTATGTGTATGTGTCTGTATGTGTGTATGTGTATGTGTGTACGTGTGAATTGTGTAAGTGTATGTGTGTATTTGTGTGTATGTTTATGTGTGTACGTGTATGTTTGTACATTTATGTGTGTATGTATGTGCATGTGTGTGCACGTGCGCGTACGTGTGTGCATGTGTATGTGCGCGTGCATTTGTGTGTATGTGCATGTGTATACATGTGTGTATGTATGTGTATGTGTATGTGTGTGCATGTGCGTGTACGTGTGTGCGCTTGTATTTGTGTGTGCATGTATGTGTGTATGTGTGAAAGTGTATGTATGTGTATGTGTATGTACGTGTGTGTATTTGTGTGTACGTGTGTCTGTGTGTGTATTTGTGTGTCTGTGTGAATGTGTGTGAATATGAGTGTGTATGTGCGTGTGTGTGTATGTATGTGTGTGTCAGTGTGTATGTGTGTATGTGTTTATTTATGTGTGTGTGTTTGTTTGTGTATGTATGTGAATGTGTGTGTATGCGTGTATGTACAGTATGTGTGTGTATGTACGTGTGTCTGTCTTTGTATGTGTGTATGTGTATGTGTGTATGTTTGTGTTTATGTGTATGTGTGTGTATATGTGTGTATGTATGTGTATGTTTATGTGTGTATGTGTGTATGTATGTGTGTGTATGTGTGTATGTATGTGTGTGTATGTTTATGTGTGTGTATGTATGTATGTGTGTGTATGTTTATGTGTGTGTATGTGTGTATGTGTGTGTATGTGCATGCTGCAGACTGTTCTCAACAGACCAAACAGCACATCAGTGCTGCGCTAGTGGGGGGGGGGGGGGGGGGGGGCAGCAGAGATGACAGGGGAAGGTGGAGGGAGAAATGAAGTGAATCTACGTGTGGGAGAAAGAGGGAGAAAAATGGGAGAGCACTAATGATCTGATGGTCTGCAGTCTTTTCCCCCATTTTGTGGAGCTCAGCAAATACTTGTTCTGCTCCTGGCTTCTCTCTTCCCTCTCTCGCCGGTGTTGGAGGGGCGATCTTGGAAAGGAAAGGAAAGGAAAGGAAAGGAGAGAGAGAATGGACGTGGGCGTGAAACACTTTATCATATCCCTCCTGCTCTGCTCTAATTGAGCCAAGTGTTTTAGCAGATTGAAAGACGGTGTGGAGGAAGGGAGTGATGCTGCGTTGGGGGGTCAAAGAGGACAGAGGAGAGCTTTCGTGAAGGAGACTCGTTTTCATGCAGGACACCAAAACATCCTTAAATACAGCGTTGAGGTCCTGAGCTGGCAGTACAGAAGGAATTCACAGTTACTCTTCAGTCCATCTTTACTCACAAAACAGGATTTTCCCTGTCGTGTTGTGACACATCAATAGAGCGGAATGAGTCCTGGAACCCGGAGACACGTGACGGTCACGGATCGTCTCCCGCCGCCATGGCAACGGGTCTGACGTTAGACACCTCTGATAAGGTGTACCTGTTCACACAGGTCACAGATAAATTTAATATGTTGTTGTGTAGCATTGGCTCCACCAGTAAACACCAGACCCGTGGGTGTCGGAGGTTCAGTTCTACATCAGATCCACCAGTAAACACCAGACCCGTGGGTGTCGGAGGTTCAGTTCTACATCAGATCCACCAGTAAACACCAGACCCATGGGTGTCGGAGGTTCAGTTCTACATCAGATCCACCAGTAAACACCAGACCGGTGGATGTCGGAGGTTCAGTTCTACATCAGATCCACCAGTAAACACCAGACTGGTGGAGGTTGGAGGTTCAGTTCTACATCAGATCCACCAGTAAACACCAGAGCAGTAGATGTTGGAGGTTCAGTTCTACATCAGATCCACCAGTAAACACCAGACTGGTGGAGGGTGGAGGTTCAGTTCTACATCAGATTCACCAGTAAACACAAGACTAGTGGATGTTGGAGGTTCAGTTCTACATCAGATCCACCGGCAAAAACCAGACTAGTGGATGTTGGAGGTTCAGTTCTACATCAGATCCACCAGTAAACACCAGACTGGTGGATGTTGGAGTGGTGGAGTCTTAAAAACCTGGGTTGCTAACAAGAGTCTAGAGGAGCCTACAGAGGTCATGGAGGTCATTAAAGGTCATCAGGGGAAACACAAGAAGCCTGAAGCTTATGAGTGGTGACCTTGAAGTCATGTGACCATGGTGTAGCTCCTTCACAGGCTAATGTTAGCTTAGCACTGCTAACCGTAGCATCCAGGCTTCCAGCATCATCAGGGGTTTCATTAGTGAAGATGATCCTGATGAACTACACCTGGAAGATCATCAACTTTTGTTCACCAGAGCTGATTTACTGATTCAATCACATGGAACGATCCTATTGGCTGCTGGGAGGAACCAGGAGATGCCCACTTCCTGTTGGTGGAGGAACCAGGAGATGACCACCTCCTGTTGGTGGAGGAACCAGATGATGCCCACTTCCTGTTGGTGGAGGAACCAGGAGATGACCACTTCCCGTTGGTGGAGGAACCGGGTGATGCCCACTTCCTGTTGGTGGAGGAACCAGGAGATGACCACTTCCTGTTGGTGGAGGAACCAGGTGATGCCCACTTCCTGTTGGTGGAGGAACAGGAGATGACAACTTCCTGTTAGACTACAAACACACCTCATCCCTGACATGACCACTTCCTGTTGGACTATGCAAATACCTCATCCGTGCTATACTAACTTTCCATTGGACAACAACAGGAAGTTACCACTGTTCGTTTGGTATGTGTAGTATAAAGTACTAGCATGTTCAGGATTTACAGATTGTGACTTTAATCTGAACTATATGTCGTGATAATCCAGTCAGGTCCAAAGTGATGGTGGTGGTTGGGGGAGACCAGGCTGTGTGTGAAGCCAGCAAAGGATGCTGTTCCTACCTGAACCTGTCTTCCTGCAGTCACTACTGGTTGCCTGGCAACCTCACAGCAATGACAAGGCTCCAAAGCAACCCTTGTATGCAGGTTACACGGTTAGCTTGGTTGCTGCTCCAGGCCAGATGTCCCCTCTTGTCTGCTGTCTTCTTACCACGCTAAGCTAACCAGCTGCTGTCTGGAGGTTGCAGTCAAGCCATCAGCAAGGAAGTAAAGTTGACAAGATGTCAGACTCTTCCTTGAGTCACAGCCGCGGATCATGAGCTGCACTGCTGCCTGCCGCGTTGCGGTGATGATGTGATGTTGATGAAGGTGACACATGTTTGGGTCATGTGCCAGGGCAGGGACCCGTCCTGTCAGCTGCTCTCAGAGGACACTCACTGTCTCTACCTATATTTCATGTACAGTTACTGGCGTACAGCTGCCGCACTGGAGGGTGAAGGCACTTCTCCCTGCTGCAGTGAGTCCCCCCTTTTCCCCCCTCCTCGCTCCATCTCTCGTCCCCTTCCTCCTCCCTCTCTCCCTCCCTCCGTTCTTACCCTCTCATCTATTTTTCTCTTCTTCCTCCTCATGCCAATCAGTGATAACGAGATCAAATGTTGGGATCAGCTGAACTCTTTTCCCTCCTCATCACTCTCTCTCTCACCTCCTCTCCCCCCTCGATCGGTACCCCTCTCCCCGTCTCCTCCCTCCACTGCACGCGGTCATCCAGTCAGCCATGTTGCTGCTGATGCTCTCCTCTTCAACAACCTTTTATCTCTTTCTGGCCCTCCTCTTGAATACGGACGTGTGTGTGTCTGCGTGTGTGTGGGCGAGAGAGAGCGAGAAAGAGAGTGTGTATGTGTTTGTGTGTGTGTGTGTGTGTGTGTGTGTGTGTGTGTGTGTGCGAGAGAGAGAGTGTGTATGTGTTCATGTGTCTCTGTGTGTGTGCGAGAGAGAGAGATAGAGTGTGTATGTGTTCGTGTGTGTATCTGTGAAATGAAACATGATGAAAGAAAATAAGTTTTCATTACTTTTATGTCAACTTCATATTGCATGAGTACTCAGTAGTAATTACTACTTTATGACCTTAGTACTTGGTATTATTGCTTCATTACTGCCTAAGTATTCAGCATTCATTTTTACAATATTGCTTGACGATGCTGTCTCGTTACTACAGTTTCATCTGAGTACGCAGCATTCATTACAATGTTACGATGTGTGTACTTCTCTGTCATTATTACAATATTAAATGAGTACTCAGAATTAATGATGAGATTATTACTTGCACAAACACCTGTGCAGACACACACACACACACACACACACACACACACACACACACACACACAGGCAGACACACACACCTATGCAGACACACACACATTTGTGCTGACACACACACACACACTCAGCTGTGAGCACACACCAGACACACCTGTGCAGACACACACACAGACGGGCAGACACACACACATTTGTGCTGACACAGACACACACACACCTGTGCAGACACACACACACCTGTGCTGAGACACACACACACACACACCTGTGAGGACACACACACACACACATACCTGTGAGGACACACACACACTCTTCTGTGCTGACACACACACACACTTGTGAGGACACACACACACACCTGTGCAGACACACACAAACACACACATGTGCAGACACACACACACACCTGTGCAGACACACACACCTGTGCTTACACACACTCACATACCTGTGCTGACACACACACACTTGTGCAGACACACACACATACCTGTGAGGACACATACACACACCTGTACACACACACACTTGTGCAGACACACACACACATCTGTGCAGACACACACACACACACACAAACCTGAGGACACACACACACACACACACCTGTAAGGACACACACACACACCTGTGCAGACACACACAAACACACACACCTGTAAGGACACACACACACAACTGTGCAGACACACACAAACCTGAGGACACACACACACACACCTGTAAGGACACACACACACATACCTGAGCAGACACACACACCTGTGCAGACACACAAACACCTGTGCAGACGCACACACACCTGTGCACACACACACACACACACACACACCTGTGCACACACACACACATACCTGTGAGGACACACACACACCTGTACACACACAGACACTTGTGCAGACACACACACAAACACCTGTGAGGACACACACACACACCTGTGAGGACACACACACAAACACCTGTGAGGACACACACACACACACACACCTGTGAGGACACACACACACACACACACACCTGTGCAGACACACACACACACCTGTGCAGACACACACAAACACGTGTGAGGACACACACACACTCACCTGTGCAGACACACACACACTCATCTGTGCAGACACACACACAAACACCTGTGAGGACACACACTCACCTGTGCTCACACACACACACACACACACCTGTGAGGACACGCACACACACCTGAAGACACACGCACACACACACAACTGAGGACACACACCTGTGCAGACACACACAAACACACACCTGTGCAGACACACACACACATCTGTGCAGACACACACACACCTGAGGACACACACACACCTGTGCAGACACACACACACACCTGTGCAGACACACACACACCGTGTGTTTGCATGCACATCGACACGTCTCCATAAATATACAAATATAAAAAATGTGGTTATAAATTTCAGCACATGCACCCATACATGTACATGTGAGGCATTTAACATGATCTTAGTATGAAGAGTGTGTCCGGTCCATGTGAGTCAATTGTCAAGTGTGTGTTGTCGGTTTGGTGAACGATGACGTCACGATGCGACCTCGAAGCCATCGACGCTGCGTTCGACCGTCAGCCAGAGCAGTTTTAACAGGAAACACTTCTGGAAAAGAGTGTAGAACAGCAAACGATGTGGAACCACAGAAACGGTGAATGTTCTTGATTCTAGGAGAGGACACAGAACACACCAGCTGGTCGTGGAACAGGAACGCTCCCATGTCATGTGACGAGTGTTGGTTGAGAAACCTTCAACGGCTGGTGATGAAAGTCGTTTCCTCTTTTCTCCTGTAAGTCCTCTTTTTTTTGACTGACGGGTTTGTGGTTGCAGTTTGTTCTTCTAAGCAGGAATGCACATGGATGGACAATGCATTAGCACATGAACACACACACACACACACACACTCAGTTAATTAAGTGAACATGCTGACTAAGGAGCTCGTGAGCTCTTTTCTGTATGAGAGTGATGGAGGAAGGGACACATGGACAGACATGAGCAGGATGAGACAAAGTCATCCTAGAGAGACATGCCAGCATGCACGCGTACACGCATGTGTGTGTGTGTGTGTGTGTGTGTGTGTGTGTGTGTGTGTGTGTGTGTGTGTGAGATCATCATGACAATCATGACCATCCTGTAGCTGATGACCATCATCTGCCCCTGTGATGGAGGCTGCACAGGTCAGACGAGGACGCGAGGTGAGAAAATGTTTCAGGCTTTCATAATCAACTACACCCTCAGCTGTAAATAAAAACACCTGAAGTCCTGAAGTGAGACGCCATGTTTTCACAGAGGCTACAAACATGGCGTCACTCATGTTTGCATGTTATGCAGAGGCTTTAGGACACTTGGACACTGCTGGTATGCACGCTTTTTATGATTTTATTACACATTTTCTTTACATCGGAAGAACAAAGGTCTGTACTGACTTTAATATCTCTGGAGACGATCAATCACCACCTTTCCTGTGGAAGTCCAGCAAAGTTTTGCAAAAAAAAAACTTCTTATACTATTTGTCCATCCATCCATCCATGTTCCCCCTCTTCTTCTGTTCAGGGTGGTGGGGGTGGAGCCTATCCCAGCAGCCTTCCCCCTGGACAGGTCACCAGTCCATGGCAGGGCCAACACATAGAGACAGACAACCATTGGCTCTCCCAGCCACGCCTACGGTCAATTTAGAGTCTGGATTAACCTGGTCCCCTCTTGATGTCTTTGGACTGTGGAGGAAGCTGGAGTACCAGAGAGAACCCAGCAGGAACAGGGAGAACATGGAGACTCACCCAGAAAGACCCTGTGCTGCAGCCGGGGCTCCACCCACAACCTTCTTGCTGGGGGCCACAGGGAGGACCACTGCTCCACCGGGACGCCTGATACTCGTTGTAATTTGGCCTGAACTCATTCATTTTTTCTTGCTCCCAGTTGCCATCACACCACACGTGCCAGGGTTTTCACAGCAGTGACAGTGAGGTGTGCAGGGTGTGTTGACCGGAGCCTCCTCTGGCGCAGCTCCTCACTGGGGCAGGACTCAGGATTGGGACGGTGTAAGAGTGCAGTGCTCCAACATGGACTCAACATGGACTCTATCAGTTGCATGTTTCCACTGTTGGAGATTCCAGTGATGACAGTGACAGTTGTTACTGGGAACCACCAGAGGTCACACATGGACATGTGACATCCAGCTTGACTCTCAAGACTGAATTACTTTCCGTTCCACGTCATTCCTCCATCTGAACTGGCTCCCAACGCAGCTGCTTCCTCAGGTGAGCTCCACTGGTAACCAGTCACACCTCACTGGTCAGTGAGCATAAACCAATCAGCAGAGAGAATGAGTATGGCCAGTCTGGAGCAGACATCCAGACCAGCAGTCCTCCGGGACCTTCACGTAATTCAGGAATCTGAATTACAATAATCAAGTTTTCATAGCATTCTTAGGCAACATGGACCCTGAGCAGTTCCTGTGGTCCCAGTGGATGGAGAACACAGAACCAGTGTTGAACAGAACTCTGACCAGGACAGACCAAACAAACCAGGACTCTTCCCATGGTGTGGTGATCCACGAGCCACAGGAGACTGACAGCGAATTCCGAAACAATTATTACTCTCAGCACTTGAGGTAAATGAAGGTCTGAGCCAGCATCTGAGGAAATAAGGAGAACATATTTAACAGCGGTTCTCAAAGAAAGGTTCTAAAAGACTGAACTAAATAGAAGTTGAGTTTTCCTGCTATGAGGAACTGCTGGCGGATGAAGAAAAGTCCAAGTATCTGAGACGCTGTCAGGGACAAACAAGCTGCTTGACGGTTTGGGGTTCGTGAAGAGGGTGACGGAGGACAGGCCTGGTAGCGCCAGATGATGATAACCTGCGTAGCGATTTAGCTGACACCATCTTCTGATGGTGTCAGCTGATACCATCAGAAGATGGTGTCAGCTGATACCATCAGAAGATGGTGTCAGCTGATCTGCTGCTGCTTGGCTCTATTTGATCACCTCTTCATGGGAATTGTGCGGTGGTTGTGGCTGTGGAAATGCTCTTTTAGAAATATGATAGCACCGATGAAAGCGCCAGCATCATAGTTTGAAACTGTCAAACAGTGACAAAAGAAAGGATGTGAAACTGTGAGGGAGAGAGAGGGGGAGGAGGGAGGGAGAGAGGCAGGGAGAGGAGGGAGGGAGAGAGGCAGGGAGAGGAGGGAGGGAGAGAGGCAGGGAGAGGGAGCAGGCCTCTGGTCTTTTACACTCTAGTGCATGGAGACCTCTACAGGCCAACGGAGAGAAATGCAGGAGACCAAACCACTGCAGTCCCCCACCTCCCTCTCTACCCCGCTGACCTCCTCCCCTCCTGGTTTTGTTTCTCACAAGGGCAGCTTCAGGGATGTGACCACAATCTATGGCAGAGAGGGGTGGGGTCGTCAGTGTCCATCTCTTGCAGAGAGAGGATGGTCCTGCATTGCCTTAGTCCAGACCCCCAGACCCCCTCAGAGAATCAGGGATGGTAGTGGAGGGCTGCAGGGCTGCAGGCTGCGTGGTGCCTGCTGCCTGGTTCCTACCGGTGGGAAGCCAAAGGTCAGCAGCCCGGTTTGTCCCCGAATACTGGGTGACCTGCTGGTTGTGCTAGCAGTCATTTAATCAAGAAGCCCAGTGAGACAGGTGGGACATGTCCCACAAACCACTACACCAACCAACAGTGTGGACACACACCACTGGGTCTCCACGCCATGATATCATGATGAGCATGGAAATCTAGCTTGAGGAGAAAGGATTTCCAAGATGGCTGCTGGGGGGTGGGGCATACTCTCTCTCTCTCTCACACACACACACACACACACTCTCTCCAGATAATCTTCAGCTGGGTGGGAACTCACCCCAGGGGAAGCAGAGTTGGTCAGTCAGGCCTGACCCCACCAGGGTTCATCCTGCCTGGTTCCTCAGTGCTGCGCCGGTGTGTCTCATCTCATAGAGGGAACCCCAGACACAGCACAGCCGCGACTTGTGTGTGTGCTCGGTACAACAAGCCAGAGACGGCTGCAGAGGTTTCTGGAGAGGTTCTGTTCAGTACCGGTCCAGCCGGGAGAAGTCATGTCCTCATGAAGGGTAGAGGGATGCCTACATTCTGTCATCGCTCAGTTTTTATTTTTAAAATTCCCCTGCATTGTGAGGTGTGAACGGGATTTGAACACACACCTCCATTGACTCCCAGTATCACCAGTTATTGCTGACATTCTGGATCTGACATGTTCTAATGCTTTTCCCACAAATACCTAATAAATCCAAGCCTCTACCATCAAAATACAGGAAAAACAGGTTTTAGGTGCAATGACCACCCTACACCACCAGGGGCAACAGAGCCTCATCAGATAAGGTCTTGATGGAGTCCAGGTTCTCTTACCTGGAAGAACTCAACAACATGAAAGAGCTGACCACCAGAAACGTGTGTGTGTGTGTGTCCTCTCTCCTACTGGATGCTGGTGTGTGTGTGTCCCCTCTCTCCTACTGGATGCTGGTGTGTGTGTGTGTGTCCTCTCTCCTACTGGATGCTGGTGTGTGTGTGTGTGTCCTCTCTCCTACTGGATGCTGGTGTGTGTGTGTGTGTGTGTGTCCTCTCTCCTACTGGATGCTGGTGTGTGTGTGTGTGTGTGTCCTCTCTCCTACTGGATGCTGGTGTGTGTGTGTGTGTCCTCTCTCCTACTAGATGCTGGTGTGTGTGTGTGTGTGTGTGTGTCCTCTCTCCTACTGGATGCTGGTGTGCGTGTGTGTCCTCTCTCCTACTGGATGCTGGTGTGTGTCTGTCCTCTCTCCTACTGGATGCTGGTGTGTGTGTGTCCCCTCTCTCCTACTGGATGCTGGTGTGTGTGTGTCCTCTCTCCTACTGGATGCTGGTGTGTGTGTGTGTGTGTGTGTGTCCTCTCTCCTACTGGATGCTGGTGTGTGTGTGTGTGTGTGTGTGTGTGTCCTCTCTCCTACTGGATGCTGGTGTGTGTGTGTCCTCTCTCCTACTGGATGCTGGTGTGTGTGTGTGTGTCCTCTCTCCTACTCGATGCTGGTGTGTGTGTGTGTCCTCTCTCCTACTGGATGCTGGTGTGTGTGTCCTCTCTCCTACTGGATGCTGGTGTGTGTGTCTGTCCTCTCTCCTACTGGATGCTGGTGTGTGTGTGTCCTCTCTCCTACTGGATGCTGGTGTGTGTGTGTGTCCTCTCTCCTACTGGATGCTGGTGTGTGTCCCCTCTCTCCTACTGGATGCTGGTGTGTGTCTGTCCTCTCTCCTACTGGATGCTGGTGTGTGTCTGTCCTCTCTCCTACTGGATGCTGGTGTGTGTGTCTGTCCTCTCTCCTACTGGATGCTGGTGTGTGTGTCTGTCCTCTCTCCTACTGGATGCTGGTGTGTGTGTCTGTCCTCTCTCCTACTGGATGCTGGTGTGTGTGTGTCCCCTCTCTCCTACTGGATGCTGGTGTGTGTGTGTCCCCTCTCTCCTACTGGATGCTGGTGTGTGTGTGTCCTCTCTCCTACTGGATGCTGGTGTGTGTGTGTGTGTGTGTCCTCTCTCCTACTGGATCCAGCATCCAGTAGGAGAGAGGGGACACACACACACACACCAGCATCCAGTAGGAGAGAGGGGACACACACAGAAAGTGCACCAAAATAAAGATGCATCAAAACCAGTGCTGTTATCCATCCCGGGCCGAGTCACGGCTGTAACACGTGGGGGGGGGGGGGGGGGGGGGGGGGACGACACTTACACCTCAGCTCTGGAAAATATTGCATATTTTGTTTTTCCTGTTGAGGGAAAAATCAGGGTTTCTTCTGACAAAAAGGGCATAAAAACACTTGAAAATAAATACATTTCTCCAGAGGTCCTCTTGAAAGCCTCACATTCCCACATGGAAACACTGAAGGAAATCAAGGGTTTTACCAGAATAAAGACAAAACTTTATTCAAACAATTCCACTGAACAGCAGAGGTGACATCACCAGGGCTCAGTGCTGATGGGAGGGAGGCTCACCCGCAGCACTACAAACACGAGGCACCTGAGTGAAGCGGGAACCCTGGCATGGCCGGTCCTCCAGCGCTGGCCAGCTTCCACTTTCACTTTCCATTTCATTACTTTTGAAAAAAAATTAAAACTGATATTTTAAATAAAACCCATTGGAAAATACCCGAAATGGCAAAACCTGATCCACACATCATGTCCACTTACTGCTTAAAGCCTCATCAAGGTTTCTGACTCCAGGAGGTAAACACCAGTGTCCGATCGCCATCGAGTGGCGGCTCTCATGTTGACGGCCCTGACGAGCCCACCAGTCGCCATTGGTTCCAAATGTTCCTGTTTAAACAGCAGCAAACACGCGTGTTGTGCATACCTGCCCTGATCTCTTCGCTCAGTAAAAATGTAGAAGACATGATTGAACAGGATGGCACCAGCTGGGGCGGAGAGGACAGAGGTCGGCGCCAGCGGCTGTTTCTCTTGATCATGATGACACAGAACTGCAAGTATGACACTGCCATGTAGGCAAAATGGTGACTATAAGAGTGAGAGAGGGCCTCCAGCAGCTGAGGGCTGAGGACGGGACGCCACGCCCGGCAGCATCCATCCATCTCAGCTGTGCTGCCTTCTTCCTCCTCCATGTTTTAGAGAGACTTTTTTAAATTTCCACTGTTAAAAACTCGTCAGAGCTGCTTCAACTGCTGTGATACCACGAAGAGCTCAAACCCCTGCAACCCTGGTCATGTCCGACTCCACATACCAGTGACCAGAGTGTGTGATTGGGTGTGTGTGAATGTGTTTCAGAGGCCTCTGCTACACCTCCAGGTGATGAAGCTTCCTAAAACCACGCCAGCCAGGAATATGATCGTGAGGTTGGCATAGACGTGGGAGCTGATCATGGACACCTGCTGCACGGATGATGTGGCCAGCTCAGAGAAGCTGTTGATCTGTGGACACACACACACACACACACACACACACACACACACACACACACACCGGAGTCATCATCACAGGAACCTGAATCCACACTGAACTGAGAATCAACAACCCTGCTGCCCTCCGACCCAAAACCTGGGGCTGTGAGGGGGAGGTTCTGCTGCAACAGGCACCCATAAAAGGCAGTGTGTGTGTGTGTGTGTGTGTGTGTGTGTTTTAAATCCATACATCTAGCGGTCCGTGATTTGCCATGTGTTGTATCAAACTTGTTTTCATAACCTTGTAACATTCCCTACCAACCATCAGTGAGGAGTCAGGTGACCACGTACCCATCCTCCATGCTCCCGGATCCAGCCCAGCAGGTTGTTTCTGAAGAAATCCACTGTCCACCTCAGGATCTCCTTCACCGACTGAGGGAGGTGGATCTCCACCATCTGATGGACACACGGATGAAGGACAGCACACGTGAAGCCGCACCCGATGTTCATATTAGAGCAGAACCCCTGATTACTGATGTGTGCAGTGGATGGCAGAGCTGGAACGAAAACCCCTTCCGGGTTCAGCCCCTAACGCCCTGGCCTTGTCAGGACCGGAGACCTAACAAGGCCTACCTACTGCTCCTGATGTGGTAGGGAGCATCAAACCTGCCGGGGAGGCCGGTGGCGAGCGCTCACACTCACCCGGACAGCCAGTTTGCCAGCGACGTAGAAGAGCACAGCGATCCTCTCCCACGTGATGCCGTGTTCAAACACTTCGGCGGCCACCTTGTTGAACCGGTCCCACTTGGAGCCGCCGCCGCGAGCCACGCCGTCTATCGCACTGTGACCACAGGCAGAGGCGGACATGTCCATGATGAGAAATCAGAGAGAACTTTCTATCTTGTCAGGGTAAAGAAGGGGTTTTCAAAGTGTTGGTCCGAGGCCCTCCTGGGGTTCTCAAGGGTCCTCAGCTAACGAGATGCAGCTTAGTTTCACTCTTGTTGGAACACATCTACTGAGCACAATCAGACAGTCCACCGCTCAGGCGCAGGCCACGCCCCCTACGGGTCTGACATCCCACACAACAAACTCACTCTTGGAAGGCTTTGTCGCCTCGGACCCGGTCACCGATGATGCGGATCATTATGCCCAGCTGGGTCACAATCTTCTGCTCCTGCTCATTCTGCACCTCCTCAGCCAGCGGAGTGAGAGGAGGGACTTCCTCCGAGGACACCTCCCGTAACTCCTCCTCTATGACCCTGGAGGGGAGGGACAACTGATGAATGTCCAACAAAGGACCAAGGAAACAGCAGGACCACGCATGTTCCAGATCTGAGCTGGACCCGACTGAAGTCTTACAGCAGCAGTAGTGCAGAGATGTTGGAGAACACACACACACACACACACACACACACACACACACACACACACGCACAGAGGAGCCGCCGCCATTCGCCAGAGGCCATAATGACTCTGTCACACATTGAAATGACCACTTTATTAGCGTGGTTAGTTGATGGGCCACCATGGAACGGTCACTCCCTAAACAGCCGGCACCTGAGAGGAGGAACGGATCACCTCTGCTGGAAAGTGGGAATTCAGAAGACCGCCAAGGGACAGTGGCTGTGACATCACACATCTGTCAGCTGTTCCCCAGCAACAGAGAGTTGGGCTGCAGTCATTAACCTGCGTGCCTGCGTGTGTGTGTGTGTGTGCGTGCGTGCGTGTTGAAAGGACAGAAAGACCCTGAAACAAAATGAAAAAGTCTAGTCGAAAGTGACGCAGACTGATGACATCACCGCACAATGAATCATAATGCAAGCAACTGATCCAGGATCAGGGCTCACACGCTCTTCACACCGACAGTCACGTTCCTTAATAGCGACACCCAACCATCTTTCAAGTCTGGTCTTATACAGCCAGCACGACACCCTCACGGACTGATGACATCATCAGAGGGGAGGAGCCGACACCAGACGGCGCTGGAATGGTAACTCTGACTGGACTCGACTGACCAGGGTGAGACTGGCAGGTCTGCTCCTGCAACACAACAACCAGCCTCTCACCTGGAGGAACCCCGAAGAGTACCTGTGAGAAACACGCCGTTTGCTTGAAGATGGGTTCTGGACGCGACTTTATCCGGACTGAGACCATGGACGCGTCGCACTGCTGACGGATTAGAACGATCTCAACTTGAATCAAGAGAAATGTAAACTTACTCTTTGATCAGGGCTTCTCCGATTCTTTCATCTGAGGAAGGAAACAGCAGACAAGGATGAATTCCGCCACGTCAGAAGCGTCAAGCGTGTGGACGCTAACTTTCCTAAACTTAGCCGCAGAGCAGCTTCACCTCGTTAGCTTACCGGAGGAGCCGTTCCCGCCACACGCCATCCGTAGAACACGGTCGCTTCAGCTCCGGTCACGGAAAACAGAACCTCGGCAGATGTTTCCAGTCGGTTCTTCCTCCAAGTGAACCTTTGAACGCCGACAATCAGCGAAACTGAAGAGTTACAGTCGCCTCCAACTTCGTTTTCTTCCTCGTCTTCGTGTAAGTAGCGACTCGCTGACGGGCGGAGCGCTATCGCCCCCTGGTGGCATTACGTTGAATCCCTACGGTGAGACTAGGGCTTTGCAGGTTAACTTAATTTACTCTGCAAATAATCGAATATTGAAGTGCAATGTTGGTGATAATTCAAACACAAGCAAAGTGGAATTACTGCACATTTAACAAACACAGTAAAAGTGTATTACACAGGACCTGGAAGTAAATATACTTTTCATAGTTATACTGAAATACAGGTGAAAAGAATATATGCATTGGAATATCAAAAATATGAAAGATATAAAACGTATAATATAAAAGTGTAGCTACGAATTCAATAGACAGAGGTACAGGTGCAGACCAGCCCAGCGCTGGAAGAGCTCAGGCCAGGCGTCCATGGGAACCTGGTAAGAACGGACGCCCCCCTGCCAGGAAACAAAGTTATTTTACATTCTTCTAGAAATGGCCCTGACGTTCTGGCATTCGCCCCGGATTGGTCAATTTTGGTTTTGATGTGTTCTGCCAGAGTGTGCAGATGATGTATTAAAATGTTGTGATTCAAACAAAGGTGTGTGTGTGTGTGTGTGTGTGTGTGTGTGTGTATATGTGTGTGTGTGTGTGTGTGTCTGGTTAGTGCTGGCTACACTCAAGGACATCAGCAACGTTAGTAAGATAACGGAAGGAGAATTGGAGAAATGCAGCTAGGAGCTTCACTCCTTCGGCCCATCGCTAATGGGACTTCAAAAAGTGCGCTTTAATTAAATATACAAAAATGAAAATAAGGAGGCCCGGTGGAGCAGTGGTCCTCCCTGTGGCCCCCAGCAAGAAGGTTGTGGGTGGAGCCCCGGCTGCAGCACAGGGTCTTTCTGGGTGAGTCTCCATGTTCTCCCTGTTCCTGCTGGGTTCTCTCTGGTACTCCAGCTTCCTCCACAGTCCAAAGACATCAAGAGGGACCAGGTTAATCCAGACTCTAAATTGACCGTAGGCGTGGCTGGGAGAGCCAATGGTTGTCTGTCTCTATGTGTTGGCCCTGCCATGGACTGGTGACCTGTCCAGGGGGAAGGCTGCTGGGATAGGCTCCACCCACTCATGGCAGTGACCACCTCTAAGTGTGTGTGGTTGGTGAGTTCAATGTTCCTCATTCCTCCATGAGGGCCTTTACTCAAACAAACCTTGTAAATGTCAGTTTTCATCGTCTCTGTTAGACGCCTCCATAAACTGACAGATGGGGTGAGAGTTTTCACAGCCACAGATAAACTGGTGTGTTTGGTGTCGTCTGATTGGCCCTCATAGAAACGACCCATCACATTATTTAGAGCCAGTATTGGTCGATTATAATCAGCAGCCAATCGATTGGAGAACCCTTAATTCTTGGTTCTATCTTCTCACAGCTCTATTTCTGATACCTGACAAGCAAGAACATTGATCCCTATCAGAAGTTAGAAATGGATGGTGGTGGTGAGAGAAGTCTCTGAATGTTGGAACGCTTGCCTTTGTCAGCATCAGCAACCTTCGTTTTCACAAAACATCAGAAGTGTTGCCTTCTGTGTGAAACACAGGAATTCTCAAACTGTGGGGATGCCCCCTGTGTGTGTGTGTGGGGGGGGGGGGGGGGCGTACAGCAAATCTTGGAGGACCGTTGGCCACCTGGCAGGTTAAGGTGGGACCACATTAATGATGTCATCAGGATCTGATCATAACCTAACAGCTGGAGCGCTGCAGTGGGACCAACCAGATCAAAGAGCTCTGGGTTACGTTCTACCTGCCATCCAGTACCAGAGAGAACACCTGCATGAGGACCCCCCCCCCCCCCCCCCCCCCCCATAAACGTACCTGCAGGAGGCATCAAATCTACTCCGGAGAGACACACGAGAGCCATGACGGCTAACGAGCAGCTTATTTTCAGGTAAATCTTAACTGAAATAGTTTGACTGGTTTGAAATATCTTGTAAATCCATTTTATTGAGGACAAGCATGTAAAATCCTTTAAAATAATAAAGGCCGTGCATGTGTTTGTGATGAGCTAGCTAACATGGAGTTACTCTAATAAGTAGTTAAGATGGAGTTACTTGAATAACTAGTTAAGGTGGAGTTACTCTAATAAGTAGTTAAGGTGGAGTTACTTTAATAACTAGTTAAGGTGGAGTTACTCTAATAAGTAGTTAAGGTGGAGTTACTTTAATAACTAGCCAACATGGAGTTACTCTAATAAGTAGTTAAGATGGAGTTACTTTAATAACTAGCTAACGTGGAGTTACTCTAATAAGTAGTTAAGGTGGAGTTACTTTAATAACTAGTTAAGGTGGAGTTACTCTAATAAGTAGTTAAGGTGGAGTTACTTTAATAACTAGCCAACATGGAGTTACTCTAATAAGTAGTTAAGATGGAGTTACTTTAATAACTAGCTAACGTGGAGTTACTTTAATGACTAGTTAAGGTGGAGTTACTTTAATAACTAGTTAAGGTGGAGTTACTTTAATAACTTTAAAACACCCACAGCTAAGTCTCTGAACTTGGAATTTTCACCGTTTTTCTTTCTTTTTTCTACAAATTTGCTCAGTTAAAAACAAGCAAATCTTTGAGTTTTACAATCAAGGTGATCTGTGGTGATGCGCTGTCTTTTTCCTAAAATGAGAACATTGCTACAAGACTACAATTCTGGCTGGAAAGCAGTGGCATGGCCTCGGAAGGCAGCAGGCCTAGTGCATTGTGGTTGTTGTAAGTTTTCTTCATTAAGAGAGAAAAAGATCCAGAAGGTGCCGATTTCAAAGATTACACCTCTGCTATCAGGTGACCCATGTTCACTGGAAGGATTAATGTCACGAGACACATTTTGACAGTCGCTGCTCGCAAGATCACGAGGTCCACCATGATCCACCAAGGTCACCATGTCAGAGGGAGCTCCACGCTCTCCATCCCTCCATCATCCCTCCATCCCTCCATGTTCCCCCTCTTCTCCTGTTCGGGTTGGTGGGGGTGGAGCCTATCCCAGCAGCCTTCCCCCTGGACAGGTCACCAGTCCATGGCAGGGCCAACACATAGAGACAGACAACCATTGGCTCTCCCAGCCACGCCTACGGTCAATTTAGAGTCTGGATTAACCTGGTCCCCTCTTGATGTCTTTGGACTGTGGAGGAAGCTGGAGTACCAGAGAGAACCCAGCAGGAACAGGGAGAACATGGAGACTCACCCAGAAAGACCCCGTGCTGCATCCGGGGCTCCACCCACAACCTTCTTGCTGGGGGGCCACAGTGAGGACCACTGCTCCACCGGGCCGCTCTCCCACGCTGTCCAGAGCACGGATGATTAGCAGGTCTGTAACTTTTTGTAGTTCATCTCAGAAAATGTTTGTTGGCACACATAAGTGGCAGGAAACCAAACCTTCATGTACAATCCAGGTTCTGAACCTCTGAACCCTGACATGTTGGTGATGGAGTCGGCTGTAACAGTGGTAGGAAACATACCGACCTTGGACTGGCACTTGTGAAAAAAATATTTATGTCCATGCTCGATTAAGAGGCTGACATTCAGAGTCAATTTCTTCTCTTTTTTTTTGAGGGTTCTTATTAACGCCCGGTGTGTCATGACAACCACTCGCTCACGTGTGTAGAATCACTCTGAGGCATTGCATCCACTCTAAATGTAGATGGCGTCCTCTGCTGGAATCAGGTGTAATTGCAGTACTGACTTGTGGTCATTGCCAGAGGGCCTGGTCATGCTGTACTGTGCTTATGTTTTCCATGTCTTAATATTTTGTGAATATTTTAGTTCGATCAACAACAAAGAAAGACCTTGTGATGGACTGGCAACCTGTCAAGTGACACCGCCTCTCGCCATTGACAATTGGGATAGGCTCCACCCATGACACTAGTGGATGGATGGATACATTTTAAAAACACCTCGAAATTTTAGTCCAAGATGGCGGCAGCGTTCCAATGACAGCGTCAAGAGGCAGTTGTCAACAATGCTCCAGACCATCCCTGCTGTCTAAGTCTCATCAACCCCGAGCTCCGCCCTCACCGATTTAGATGGTTTTAAAAGTTGTTGAAGAAGAAGTTTGTTGTGAAACAAGGGCTTGGTGGGGGTGTTGTCATGTTGTCATGTTTCTCCCTCCCCCCTGACATGATGGCTTCTCTTGTTATTATAATGAAGGTCTGGTTATGATGACCGTCAGGGACTCTCCTCAATACGTCCAAACCACGAAGACTTTTCTGATGATCTGAGGAATTCATGAGCAAAACTATGAGAGCAAAACAGGAGAAAGCATCATTTTATTCAAGTAGTGTTGAGGAGGAACACTGCTGGTTTCCAGACTTCCGTCCAGAGTCGTTTACAGAATTTCCCTGAAGCAACACAAGTAATTTTACTGTCTGTCATGTCGATGCAGCAGATAACGGAAGCCTGACGCAGACTCTGGAGTGGCTGTGGCCTGCAGCCTTCAGTGAGCAGGAGTGTCGTCAGGGGTGTGTCTGCTGCAGACGCACACCTGTATATGATTATGCTGCAAAGAAATGTTGCTCTTATGCTATTCTAATTCATTTAGTATAAGTAGAGCAAGTTTGTTCTGCAGTGCACCTGTGTGATACCTAAACCAGGACTCTATATGCTGGGAGAGCCAGGCCCAGCAGCGTGGTGCTGAAGCTGGTGCTCCAAGGTGCTCCACAGGTGATCTGAGCGTTTTCACCAAACACAGCCTCATGTATGATGGTGTTGCTGCAGAGGTTTTTGGAGACGCAGCCGAGCTCCAACATCGTACTGGAGCCTGATGTCGCTGGAGAGGGGGGGAGGAAGGAACACAGCACACACATGGTTTCAGCCCAGGAGAACATGTGATGATTCCAACATGTTTAACAGCCTCGTCACAGCTTCACGGTTACTGCTGCAGGTCAGGTGGGTCAGGTTTTACTTGTGGTGGCTGACACGGATCCTCTCCAACAACAAGCACTAATTACTGGGACCACAACAGGACACTGAAGATGAGAATTTAAGATTTAGAAGATCTCATTGTCGACACAGCAACCTGTGACAGGCGCTGTGTCGTAGGTTTAACCTCCCTAGTAACTCTGTCACTGTGTTTTCTAACATTGACTGTAAGGTACATTTCCTTGGAGTACTTGTTGCCTGAAAGATTAATAACCACGGTAATAAACAGGACAAGGACATGACGCCAGTAAATCAGAATGCAAATCATCAATGTTAACAGTGGAGGAGTAAATGTTTACTGTAGTTTACCTATGAATGTTGCTCTTCTACCCGAACGCTACTAAGTTTGATCATGTTACTGCAGGAACTCACTGGTGCCATTGAAGCAAATGTCCTCTGATCCCACACAGGCCACCGTGCTGTTGCAGGTCCCCGCCAGGCTGTCCTCAGAGGTGGCACACGAGGTGCACTGTTTCCCGTTGAGTGAAGGGTTGGGGACTGAAGACAAATAAAAGGTTATTTAAAGGGATTAAAGAACAGAGTCCTTCTGCATCTCTAATGTGACGGAACCAGAAACTGTTTACACGCAGTCTCTGTCAGAATCTGACATTGTAGTCCCACTTTGGTCCAAATATTCACTGGTGCTTGACATTGTGGACTGGAGTGTCCTAGAGGACATTTCACTGCTTGTCCAAGTGGCTTCTTGGTTCAGGTGGATCACTTCTGGATCCACCTGAACCAGTATTCATGTTGGTCGCAAGAGCCAGGTGGATCCAGCTGAGAATTCACACTTGGACCCAGCTGGCGTTGCTGCGACCAACATGTAAACTCTGGTTTACAGAGTTGTTAGGGTTACATGAGACTGGTTGACTCAGCCAGTATTCATCTACAGCATCTGAACCCCACATACGATGGGAAGCCTGTGAAGGGTTGGTGCTGGCTGTGACTTCCCACCAGTTAGCTAGAACTGAAGCCTTTTGGATTGGGGGTGAAACATCATCAAGACAACTGCAAAAAAAGATCCAGTTGCCTACAACACAGTACTTAAAACACACACACACACACACACACACCTGGTTGACTGACTGAGGCGTGGCTGCAGTACCAGAGGCAGGGGTAAACACAGGACCTACCTGGCATAGACCGGAGGTTGCAGTTGTCAGTG
The DNA here is from genome assembly GCF_037954235.1 of Aulostomus chinensis. Taxonomy (NCBI): domain Eukaryota; kingdom Metazoa; phylum Chordata; class Actinopteri; order Syngnathiformes; family Aulostomidae; genus Aulostomus; species Aulostomus chinensis. The sequence continues at coordinate 20,722,662 of NC_141337.1, forward strand.
GCGCAGCACATTTGAACGTGGGATTCTTTCAAGTACCCTTTGTTGACAGACCACTCAGTCACAGCGTCGAGAGGAGTGAAACAGTTCAGCAGGGATGAACAGTTCTTCTCCACCATGATGCTGGCGTCGGGCGTGGAACCCTTCACTGGCAGGACGGATGAATGATGTTTTCATTTTACTTTCATAGAATATGACTATGATGGGGTAGAACACCAGCATCGGTGACAACCAACCTGAAACCTTGGTCTTGCAAACTGTACTCGTGACAGGACACTCGATTGAAGTCGCATTAGAGCAATGTGAGTTGGTACACTCGTAGCAGCGCAGCGACGTAGCTGAAAGTGAACAAGGTCATTAAAAGCATTTATCAACCAAGATTCAGGTCTGAGCCACATACCCACAGTGACCTCTGGGCGTCACGAGGCATCGCTGTGACCGGCCCTGTCCCCCTGCCCTGCACCTCCAGTGTCACACTCGCTAACACTGACGCTGCTCCTTGTTAAGAGGCTGAGGTCAAAGCTTTGGGACACACTTGGTGACATCCTGTCCACTGGAAGGTGTTGTCACCTTGGCTACAGTATGAAGGATCTAAGGCACTTGTGAATTGTTGGCTCTGGGAATGTGAGTGAAACGATGGCATCTCTGGATGGTCTTCTATGACTGCACGCACCTCTGTTGACGACTGTTCATCTGACTGACGTCAAGCATAGCGTGCGCAGTGCTGGTCCCCTGAGGAACAATGAGCTTGAATTCTGGGATCTGACACGACAGTCAGATAATAAACAGATGACAGTCTGTTTATTATCTTTCAGATGACAGACAAAGATAACAGACACGATTTGGGTTCGCTCTGATGCTTCCTGTCTTTCCTCTTCAGACGTTGCAAGAGTGATGTTTCTCTTGTTTGCCAGCAGTGTTTAGCACGTTGGCAACAAGACACTCAACCTTACCTTGTCAATCTGTTTCACATTAGCCTCTGATTTAGCCTTTTTTTGGATCATCTGGTGTCCTGGTTACCATCAAATGACTTAAAACCTTTTTGGCCCAAGGCCAGACTTCCTTGCCTGACTTAAACCCAGACTTAAAGGAACATTCCAAGTTTTGAGGAACTGGGCCTCTCATCCAATGTTCCCTCTAAACTGCACACTTGCGCAATCGCGCAACGCTCGCACATTCTCAGCGCACAAGAAAATCTCTGCAGCGCGTCGACTCAGTGAGTGACAGGTGTCCAGCCAATGATACGATACAGTTCACTTAGGATACGCAGCCAATCATAGCATTGGCAGCTCCTGCGTATGTGCCCTGCTGGTACGCGGCGTGATCGTGCAGTTTAGCTAGCCAACAACAGTGCAGCAGAGATAAGAGACGGCGACGGGCCAGAGCTGGTAGCTCAGCAGTCGAGAGGTAAACCATGGAAAATATTACAAGTAAACTAATAGAGACTGCTGCTGTAATTTGATTCTTTTAATAAGCCCAGTACCTCCCAGGTGTTGGACAGGTGTGTGCGAAGCCTGCACGACTCATGTTGATCACCGTGATCCTCAGTGTGCTCAGGGAGCTTCAGTGTGTGCCCAGACACACGTTAGAGGGAAAATTGCTCTCATCCATCATGTTCAGAGCCTGACAAGCAGGTAGACACCTCCCAGAACTCTTGGGTGGGTCACAGAACTCCCCCGAGGGCTGACAGCTGAAGTGGTCTAACACAGGACCAGTTAATGACGTCTCGTTACACCCAGTTGTGAAAGAGGCTGATGGAGCTCTCTGACACACGAACAGCTACCAAACAACATGTAGCAGGGTGCAGTTACCAGTCCCCCCCCCCCAAAAAAAAACTTGACAATTTCATGCATTTTCGAAACAAATCATGTAAACGGGGTTTTTGCTAGATGTTGATAAAAAAATACGGTTTGAGAACTTAACAAAGCTCTCACCTTATTAAAAAAAATCACTCTAAAAAGCTTGCAAACATGAAATAACTACAGAGAAGACACACACTAGTTTCAGTGATACCTGTGTGTATGTTTCAGAGGACTGGGATGAGTAGAGAGCGCACCTGTGCAGATGAGAGTCCAGGTGAGGCAGAGACGAAGCAGCAGATGCATGATGAACCGATGGAGCAGCAGTCTGATGCTTCCAGGTAGAAAGTTCAGCACTGAACTAGAGTTGCAGAACCTCCTGGGCTGGACAGGAACACTGGACCATGTGCTATCTATCTCTTATTGTCACTTGATCTCTGCTAACATGCAGTCCGACTGGTTCTATGAGATATCATCTTTGCAGTTCTGAAGCCTTGCAGATGCCATACCATCGTGCCCATGACTCACCTGACACAGATGCACATTAGAACAACACATCTAAGTTTCAGTCAGCATTCCTATTGGCCAATTTCCTCAAATTATGGAGCCAAGAGAGGGTTCCACCCACTTTGACTACAAAGGTAATGTAGTATAGAGGAGTCCAGGTCTGCACTCCTCTGAGGCCTGAGTGTTGGTCTGGTCCAGATAAGGGTGTGGAATAACCCCCATGGTGTCGGAGTCTCTAAGTGGCCCAGACATGACGCTGAACAACAGATCTGTTGTTTTTGTTTTTTTTAATCAACCTGAAAATTATATTTGAATCTATTTCCTGATGGTAAACTGGAAATGGGTGTGGCTGGAGCAAAAGGTGTTTGTTATTTTAAACCAAACAAAGGTTGAAGAGCCTTCATGGCCCCCATGTTCATGGAGAGTTGAACCCTAAACAAGCAGAAACTCTCTTTTTTTCCTCACTTTCTCCTATTTATTTGTAACTGAAATCAGTTTTTGTTGGGTGTTTGTGTCAAACAACGTTCTCAGCCTGTCAGTCACACAACCAGCAACCCCCCCCCCCCCACACACACACACACACACATTTTGTTTCATTCATACTCCGTCTGAAACTCCGAGTTTATTTATTTTGTGTTTAGACTGAGTGATGTTGAGCGTTATGTGTCTGGCAGTGACGCTGAACCAGCAGCCACGTCGGTGGCAGCAGAAGCTCCATCTGAGCTGTCCTGGTGAGAGTTGGTTTGGTCCTCTGATCAAAGACATCTGGAACCTAATCTGAGGGCTTCAAAATGATTGTCAAATAAATAATAAATATAGCAACTTCTGATCATTCCCCTTTAATTTCTCATAACAATTAAAAATTTGACACACACTTCACTGTTGAGCCACACCCACTTTTGGTTTACATCCCACCCACTTCTGTATAAGACCCACCCCCTCATCATGTCAGTGACTGTACAGACAGCGGTACTTGCTCATCTCTGGTGGCTTGGCCAGATGGAGGTGTCCACCTAAGGTGCCTCAGACAGGACACATAGCGGCACTGTGGAAGGGTGGATGAGTCATAACCTGGCCAGTTTGAAGCTGTGTGCTGTGACCACTCCAAACCAGTACATTACCACCATCAAAATCCAAACCAGAAAAAGAAGAACGCAGAGAGGAGCCGTTCCTCAATCTCTCTTTTCAGCTTGTCAAGAGTTCTCCCAAATGCTCCTCACACTGTCCTAGATCATTAAGATTATGGGACCACACTGACCAAATGGAAAGAATGAATGAACTGAAATGGAAAATTGTCGTCGTCGTCCTCCTCATCCTCTTATCTGGTTGGTCCAGGTCGTGGGGGCAGCAGCCTCAGCAAGGAAGCCCAGACTGTCCTCTCCCAGCCATGTCCACCAGCTCTTCTGGGGGAATCCTGAGGCGTTCCCTGGCCAGCCGAGAGATATAATCCCTCCAGCGTGTTCTGGGTCGGCCCCAAGGCCTCCTCACGGTCGGACATGCCTGGAACACCTCCTGAGGGAGGTGTCAAGGAGGCGTCCTCACCAGATGCCCGAACCACCTCCACTGACTCCTCTACATGGAGGAGCAGCAGCTCTACTCTGAGTCCCTCCTGAAGGACTGAGCCTCTCACCCTGTCTCTCAGGGAGAGCCCAGCCTCCCTGAGGAGGAAACTCATTTCAGCCGCTGGTATTCAGGATCTTGTTCTTTCAGTCATTACCCAAAGCTCATGACCACAGGTGAGGGTTGGAACGTAGATTGACAGGTAAACTGAGAGCCTCACCTTCTGGCTAAGCTCCCTCTTCACCACAGTGGACTGGTTTAGCACCCCCATCACTGAGGACGCAGCCCCAATCCATCTGTCAATCTCCTGCTCCATCCTACCCTCACTTGTGAACAAGATCCCAAGATACTTAAACTCCTCCACCTGAGGCAGGACCTCCCCCCGACCTGGAGTTGGCAAACCACCCTTTTCCTGCTGAGGACCAGGGCCTCAGACTTGGAGGTGCTGATGTAACATTGTATTCAAGCATTTTATTACACAAAAGTGTTGCACTCCAAAAATAAACTTCACATTGTACAGATAAAATATCTGAGGGGCTGACAAAGATGTAGGTCTGCTGGGACAGCAGCCAGCCGGCAGAGGGCTGAGGGGGGGGGTCGGCCAGCAGAGGTCTGCTGTAACAACCAGTGAGGGTTCGGGTGTGTCTTCCCCCAATCGACCCCCCCTTTGGGACCATTCCCTCTTCAATTTCCCTGCTGTCCAGATATGTTTGCGTTCTTTTGGTCCATCAATTCTTTGTAGTTATCTAACAATATTAACAAACAAGACATGTATATTGCACTGTATTAATTTAAGGGAAACTAACAGTTTGGTCAAAGATCATATTATGGCCAGATAAAATGAACCTAATTCAGTGTAATAATAAAATAAGAAGTGGACACAGGAGTCAGCTAACATTTTTAATCTACAATTGACAGGCAGCCTGCAGGGGCTGGGACTGCTTGCTGACAACCTTGCTAATGGTGGCTAACGCTTTACATCTCTAAGTTGCTTAAGTTTCTTCATGTCTCTGTGGTCTTAGCCTCGGGAATAACAGAAGTCTGTATGAACGCTCCTGTCACCCCAGCCTCAGTTCATTCACCTCATGTGAAGCTCAGACAGAGCAGAGTTTAACTCTCAGATAGGAGGTCAATGTTTGCTGGAGCTGCCGCTCCCCTCAACCCGATGACTCTTATGTGGTTGAAGATGGCTGGATGGATATGTCAATATTTCCTTTATTTATTTTACAAATGGTGAATAATGGTAAAATATAAAGATACAATAATAATTGAGAAAAAAAGCGATAAATAAGTTAAATATGAACCGTGCTGATTTGAACAACCTTAGAAAAGACTGAGAATTTTACCAGGTGCAAGTGAAAGCACAATGTGTGCTGGAGACCCCCTGGAATCCTCAGGCCCAGGACCCTCAGATTCAAGGCAGACCCCACCTTGAGAACTACTGCCATACAATAGAGGACTCATTAAAATCACAGGATTTTTAGTTCAGTTTTTTATTGTCACAAAGTTTTAAGTATGGAAAGAACACTTGATCCAGCAGTACAGCCCCCCCTCAGGCTGGGTCAGGGAGGCCTGACGATTAGGGCCACTATGACTACAGGGATCAAGGTCAATTCCAGACAGATGCTGGCTGTTTTCCACAGGGACCTTGTCTTATCTTCCGGCACTGCAGAGTCCACCTGCGGTTCAGGGGCTGGTGGAACAAGTTCCGCTCCTCTTTAAAGATTGAGGTCTGTTGCGGCTTCTCAGTCTCCAGATTCTTCTCCCTTACTTCAACTTCGTGAATCCCCATCTTTGCACGAGGCCTCACCTGGAGGGTGTCCGCCACCTCAAGAGCATATTTACACCAATTCCTCAACTCCTGATGGGGCCCTTTGACCTGTCCCAGCTGTTGTTCCAGGAGCTGCCCCCCTGTAGCTGTGGAGCTGGAACAGAGAACAGCCCGGAGCCCAGAGATCAGCAGTATGATCATATGGCTCCCCCCTCATCTGCTCAGGGGACATGAAGGCTGGGGTTCCCCTCTGAGACATCAGCTTGGAGGTGGGCTTCCTCATGACCCTGGCAAACCTGAGACAGAATGGCATCACATAGACTTATACTTGTAGATGAGGACGCTCACAGCCATGTTTCCTTCAACTTCTGAATCGACTTACCCAAAGTCACACGGCTTCGTCACGCCGTCGTCCCCCAACACCCTATTGTTCGTCTTCGCGACTCAAGGAATAATAGGACATGAGTGTAAATAGTGGGGAGCTGAGAGTAGCTGGCAGGTGAACTTCTGGACCTTGGAAGAGGGAGAGAAATGCAAATGTTGATGGGGTGAAGTCTCAGTGAGTGTAATGTCCAGCGTGACTGTGTAATGAAGGGGTACCTGGTCCTCTGGGAAGTTCCCGCAATCGTGAAGGGCCTGGAGCAGGTTGGAGCCTCCGGCGTACTTCATCACAAAAACAAGCTGCTGAAACAGTGGAGAGATTTGGTCACACAATGAGACGATGGTGCAGCAGATCCAAGGATCCGCCTGAGAGCAGGAGGCACTTAGAGGGAAGAGTAATCGCTATCTTACCCATTTTTTCATTTGAAAGCTGCTGAACGATGTCACGATGTTGGGATGGGGGATTTTCCTCATGATAATCACTTCCCTGTGGAGGATTCGCATCTCCTGATCTGAGCGACCATCTTTCTCTATGAACTTCAGAGCCACAATCTGAGGGACGCATTAGAGCGGATGCTGCCACGTGGAAACTCAGTCAATAACAACAGTGCGTCTAATCCTATTCCAGCTAAAGATACTTACTCTGCCAGTTTCTGTTTCCTTGGCCCTGAAAACTTGGCCGAATGCGCCCTCTCCCAGCTTAACCAGCTCCTGACAGGGAACCATTCTCAGTAGTTGGTAGTTAGTAAGTGGAGACTGAAGCTGATCACAGGCTGTTGTCTCTGACGTTGTCATCGCTACTGAACACTGAGATCTGGTTCTGACTGTCACCTCTGGATGAGACCTGGATCTCTGGGTTCTGGCAGAATGAAACCACTCTCCAGAACACCTCCAGGAAAGCTGCTTCCCCCAACACTGGATACAAACCCTCTCTTCTGGCCTGCAGAACCAGAACCACTAATTCCTGAGTAGTGAAGGTCATTATCCTGCTTACATCACAGTCACTCCCCAAAGAAAAGACAATGACGTCATCCTTTTATATTTCCAGGTGTTTCAGAGTCAGATTAGCATGATCACATGTTAGCATTAGCTACGCTGTAAACAGAGTGCTGCTGCTTCCTCCAGAGTGGGCGGAGCTCCATTATCCATATTAACTGGATGAATCAATCAAATATTGATCATCTAAATGGTTAAATTCCCGAGAGAAGTTTCAGAACTGACAAAAGAGACATTTTACAGCACCAGGTGATCGTTAAATCATTAATGGTTCCGAAATTCCAGTACGTCCATTAAGAAAGAGGACATGCGCTTTGGAACTACTCAGTCGGTGTCCAGTTATCAGGAACTAATTTACACCCAGCTGACAGCCAGCAGCCAATCAGATTCCAGCATTCACCCAGACCAGTTTCATTAAAGCAGTCAGAAACACATGGGGTTATATTCTTGTATATTTTTTATTATTATTTTTCACTTTGTTTTCTTCCATCGCAGTAAACGAGCTCTCTCTCTCTCTCTCTCTCTCTCTCTCTCTCTCTCTCTCTCTCTCTCTCACACACACACACACACACACACACCCCAGCATCGAGGGCTCATGCTTCTGTCAGACTCCAGTCATGTCGACCCTCCTCAGCACCACCATCTTCACGGCTGCCCTTCGCACTTGTAAGTACACACCGTGCCGTTACAACTTGTCCCTCCGCCGTCGGTGAGACGGAGGGCTTGTCCGGGATGTTGGGCTGAGGTGGCGGGTGCCGACTGAAAGGTACCAGGCGAATATCAGCGATGCAGCTCGTGGTTCACCTCGGCCATCCAGCAGAGGCGGTGCGGTGTATTGGGATTGTAACGGCCGTCATAGGCGCCGTTCACTTGTGTACCGACTTCCTCCTCAGTCTGTAGCATAAGGAAGGTTTTCATCGAGTGGCGAAGCTTACTTCTATCGTTTTAACGAGGGCATAACAGGGATGCAAGTGTTGCGTTCAGGGGCTGTCAGATTTCATGAAGACTGATGAGATGGTGGGATTTACACGCTGTTATTGATCCTGACGCTCTCTGGGGGGGAGGCCGCCGTCCCCGGCGGGTCCATGCCTTCCAATCCTTATCTGGGTCAGAGTCATGCGCCCAAGACAGGAATACCTGAGTGTATATCTGAAATCTGTACAGACCCCTCCAAATGTAGTGTGTGTGTGTGTGTGTGTGTGTGTGTGTGTGTGTGTGTGTGTGTGTGTGTGTGTGTGTGTGGCAGCCTCGGTTCTCTGAACCATAGAACTGCTTTCCTTTTTAGCCCCAAGTGGTTCAACTGATTGATGACTCCGGCCCCTGATACTTCTCCAGTAGTCAGCACTTTGATATTGAGGTTCATGTTTTTCTCGAAGCAGCATGGACACACGTGTCACCTGTCCAACACCTGGACCAGGCACACGCGATCAGGATGTATTTGTGTGTTTGAGAAGCCCATGAGGATCAAACCAAATCCCGAGTGTGTGAACATGTCCGTACACACCGCGGTGGGAGCCAGGAGGACGTTAGCGGTGCTCACCGCCATGTGTAGCGTGTGCTGACGTTAGCCAGAAAGAAGAATTCAATCAAGCTAGCACCTTAATACTAACACGGTATAGTACTACACTGTGGCAGACAGTCACTCAACAGTACTACTCATGCACCTTACCTAAGTACAAGGTATCTGTACTTTACTTGAGTATTTATATTTATGGACACCTTGTACTTTTACTCCATTACATTAATCAGTTTTGTAATCTTGACATCATGAGGACAAAATCAGAGCAGCACAACTGGAACACAGATGTTTTAACTTGACCTTTAGAGGTCAGAGGTTAGAGAACTGAACACTCCCAAGTACCAAGAGTACAAAAGTATCATGTAGAATGTGTAATTTTACTTTTGATACTTAAGTTTTTAAACTTTAGTTTTTCAAGCTGCTTCAGTGTGTACTTCTGTGTACTGGCAGCAGTCCCAGTTCCTACCACCTCTGTTCTTGAGCAGGTAACGTTTTAGCAGCGCTCAGACACCATGTGCTGCTGCTGCTGGCTAACTGCCTGCTAACTGCCGGCTAGCAAACGGCTAGCAAATGGCTAGCTGACACGCTTCATTATGAAGGAGGTGCTGCTGCTGAATGTTTCACTGCAATGTGGTTGAAATTACAGTCGAGTCCAAAGGCCTGTACACACACACACACACACACACACACACACACACACTCACACTCACACTCACACTCACAAGCCTCTGAATTGTAAATGAGAGGTCCTCTTGATACTGGAAACAGCATCATGTTTTGCTTAGTAATACAGTCAAAGTACCACAGGACGACTGCTGTTACTGTTGCTGTACTCCTGTTGGTAGAATATCCTGCCACACAGAACTGTTGCAGCTTTGGTCCTGGTTCTACCCCCTTTCTAACTCCATCTTGGTGATGGTAGTAGAGGGTCCAGATCTCCTTCACCAGTGTCTGCTGCCTGGAGCCAGCTCTCCTCCCCCCGCGTCCTCTGTGTGTCCTCATACGTCCGCTGTGGCGGCGGCCATGACAGCCAGCTAGCTTCAGCCTGATCAGCTGGTCTCTGGTGTGTTACTGTGCAAAGACATTCAGCAGAAAATGGAACCAAATGAAAAGGAGCAAAACCTCAGGAGCAAAAGAGGAGAAGAATCAGTTCGCTGGTTTCGAATGGGCTACCTCTTGTCAACATGCAGGTTCCAGAACAAAACAGAGGCTCTTGGAATTGTTGGAGCATCAAAAATATGGCTGTTTACTTTTCAGCCTGAAGAGTTGTGAGGACGAGGACTTGCTCCCTATGAAGGTATCAACGCCAGAATGAGTTCCAGATGATCTCACGCGGAGGATTCAGTTCCATATTTGAGTCCTGACAATGAACCATCCAGTTTAGCAAAAGAAGTGGGCAGGTCAGCAAAGTTGAACTACTTCAGTGTCAGTGTTCAGGTAACTGTCTGTCACCGCCGTGCAGCGTTCATACATGTGCTATTAAACATGTGGCCATCCTGAGTCACGTGGGAGTTTCAATGATGAGAGCAGCTGACCTGCCCCCCCCCCCCCCCATCCGTCCGTCTCCGTCCGTCCCTCGCTGACCTTTTCCCCCTCGCCTCCGCCTTCATCTGTATTAAGTGTGATTGGTTAGTGGTCACGTAACTTTGTGCCGCGACCCTCATGCTGCAGCATAGACACATTTTCTCTCACACACACACACACACACACAAACTGACTTTTCATTTCTGTGTTTTCCATTAAGCCATTCTCGTCCTAACGAGCTGAGGAGCAAAGCTACCTGGTAATTACCTGTCATCTCCCGTGCTGCACCCCGGAGGAGTCGAGCTCACGGCGGTGGGTGGGTGGTCTGCTCCCTGGTTCTGGTCCAGCAGGGTCAAGAGCAGCACAGAGCTTTGTTTTACAGCTGCAGAGCTCGTTCAGAAGGTACACAAGGATAAAGGGGTTTTGAAAGTACATTGTGAGAGTATTTGTGTGTACAGGTGTGGGAGGAGAGGGCAGAAGATGACCCACAAATACAGAGAAATCAGGGAAAACCTGGCCTGTGTGCAGCGATGCAGCGCGGCTGCTGCCAGAAGTGGAAGAATTTCAGTTGCTTCTTACAGAAATGATAAAAAGCCTGAGACTTCAGAGAAAAGCCTTACTAACCCTTTGTGTCAGGTCCTGTAGTTGCTGAATCTGTCCACGTGTCTGTTTCACCTTCTCCTGAGTTTGGCTCGCTGCCAGCTGCGACCTTTGTTACTGGGCATTTACAGTGAGAAATAAGCTGCCGCTCTCCCCCGGTGAGGCCTCGTTTGCCCGAACCGGACCAATCCACCCCCCCCCCCCACACACACACACACACACCCAGATGTTCATCTGACCTGAGCAGGATGATCCAGTCCCAACTGTCATGTAATGAGCAGAAGTGGAAATGTTCATCTGTGCTCACCTGTCACAAGGTCATTCATACGGAGGTACTCGACTTGGTCATGTGATCGGCCGACTTTAGCTTAACAGTTATTAGCAGAATCACAAAACTAATTACAGAGAGTTTTCTCAAGGAGTGGGAACGTGTCCCAGCTTATGGGATGATTCTCTTTAACACATCTGACCTTGTGAGAAATGTGTGTGTGTGTTTGTGTGTGGGGGTGCAGCCTCAAAGTTGATGTGTTCGTAGCCAGAAAGTGGGCTGGCTCAAGGCCCTGAGTGACTGCAGGTCTTCTTGTGTGGTTCTGGGCTGCCGTGGTCGGTACCAACCTGAAGTGGTCAGAGGCAGGACAGCTGGTGACAGGGTCTCTGCTAACAACCCTCCACTCTGGAACTGCAGGTTTGAATGAAATGCAAGGAAAGCACGCTAATGCTAACTACCCACTAGCAGGGGCTGCTAGCTACATTAGCTTTTGGTTTGTCTGACATGATCCTGTTTGACAGGACTCATCTTAGTTGGCGGGGAATTTCTGGATGATTTACCCACGTGAGGCTATGACTTACACAGCTATCAACCCTGCAACAGGCCTCGCTAACTGGGCCTCGCCGCTCGCCTGCAACCAGGTGTTGGGTGCTGTGATTGGTTACTGATGAGGACTCCCTCTTCAGTTACGCCCACGAGGAGCAGGAGCCTGGTGAGACTGGGTAATGACGTGAAACCAAATGCAGTTGCGTGTGAGTAACAGGCTCGATGTAGCGGCGACTGCTCCTGACAGGCTGGTCTCACAGAAAGGCGTCTGAGTAGCACGCCACTCCTGAAGTCATTTGGTGAGCTATTTTGATGCGTTTTGTGTTTTCCTGGTGTCACTGTTTACTTAAAGCCCTGATCTTTTCCTGAGCCTTCCCAAGTGATTTTGTGCCTGGACCTTCAACACAGCGCTGTCAAGCCCATCGTGAGCTCCTGGGTTTTCCCCTAAAAGACAAACGATATCTTTGATTGGCCGGTTTCTTGCATTGAACCTCTTTGGAAACACACTTCAGTGGACTGTTTGTTTGAACAAAAAAATGCGTGGACACGGCACGCCCAAAGTCCTGAGCAGTGGCGTGCTGTTTATACGCTCCATAACGAGGTCCCGTGGCTCCTCCACGCCAGGAGTAGCAGCTGGTGCTCCAAGCTGGTGAAGGAGGAAAGTAACAGTTTTACTGAGCATCTGTGGATACACTTTACAGTAAAGCTTCGAGTAGAAATGAAGCATGATTATAAACGCCCTTCGTGGACATTCACAGCCTCCGTAAATGATCACTAGACACGTCAAGTGACTGCTAACGAACACTTGATAATAAGAATAATAAACTTAAAATGCTTTACAACCAAGAGTCAAGAACATTGAAACCATGTTAAAGGAGAATATCAAGAAGAGAATAAAACCAAAGTTTATATCATGAGACGAAAAAAGATTAAAAAGAGTAAAATACATAAAATCGACAAAACAACAAAGTAAAAGCTACAGTAAAGTCATTTAAGTTTGGTCTTTGTGTTGAGAAAATCCAGCCAGCTGCTTCCCTGATGTCTGCTGCCCAGTGGTGGGGTGTGAAGTCAGAAGCTGACACATTCGTCCTCCTGCTGCTCTCAGGTCAGCAAGTCACCCTCAGAGGTCTACTCAAAGGTGGTAGAGACCACATGAAGTGCTGGAGTGGTGGATGAATGGTGCGATAAGAAAGAGCCTGGACGAAAAGTTCACTGTGAATATTTGAAGGTTTCACTCCAGAGGAATTAGCGCTTCATCCGTCTGTCTGGAATACTGACAAGAACTTTTGGGATATTTAGAAATAAATGGAGCAGAACACCAGTTGAAGCAGGCCACACTGTCCAGCTCAGCTGGCCTGACTGTCAGCTGACTGTCAGCTGTTCCAAGCCAGAAAGCTGCAGCTGGTGACCCACTTCCTTCAATTATTGGCAAACATCATTGAAGGCACCTTGTTTCAACCCTTTCAGAGGGTTCACACCAGGAATGTTCCTGTGAGAGGCAGCATCAGTCACCCAGTGTGGATTGATAGATGGGTGGATGGATGGGTGGATGGATGGATGATTGATGGATGGATGGATGATGGGTGGATGGATGGATGGATGGATGGATGGGTGTGTGGATGGATTGATGATGGATGGATGGGTGGGTGGATTGATGGATGGATGGATGATGGGTGGGTGGATGGATGGATGATGGATGGGTGGGTGGATGGATGGGTGGATGGATGGATGTGTGGATGGGTGGATGGATGGGTGGGTGGATTGATGGATGGGTGGGTGGATGGATGGGTGGCTATATGGGTGGGTGGATGGATGGATGGGTGGGTGGGTGGATGGATTGATAGATGGATGAATGGGTGGATGGATTGATAGATGGGTGGATGGATAGGTGGGTGGGTGGATGGATGGGTGGGTGAATGGATGGATGGATGGGTGGATGATGGATGAGTGGATGGATGGATGATGGGTGGATGGATGGATGATGGATGGGTGGTTGGATGGATGGGTGGATGGATGGGTGGGTGGATGGATGGATGGGTGGATGGATAGATGGGTGGGTGGATGGATGGATGATGGATGGGTGGATGGATGGATGGGTGGGAGGATGGATGGGTGGGTGGATGGGTGGATGGATTGATAGATGGATGGATGGATGGGTGGGTGGATGGATTGATAGATGGATGGATGGATGGATGGATGGATGGTTGGATGATGGGTGGGTGGATGGATGGGTGGGTGGATGGATTGATAGATGGGTGGTTGGATGGGTGGATGGATGAGTGGATGGGTGGATGATGGATGGATGGATGGATGATGGGTGGATGGATTGATAGATGGATGGGTGGATGGATGGTTGGATAATGGGTGGATGGATGGATTGATAGATGGATGGATGGGTGGGTGGATTGATGGATGATGGATGGGTGGGTGGATGGATGGGTGGATGGATGGATGGATGGGTGGATGATTGATGGATGGGTGGATGATGGATGGGTGGGTGGATGGATTGATAGATGGATGGATGGGTGGATGGATGGATGGATGGATGGGTGGGTGGATTGATGGATGGATGGGTGGATATATGGGTGGATGGATGGATGGGTGGATGGATTGATAGATGGATGGATGGGTGGGTGGATTGATGGATGATGGGTGGATGGATTGATAGATGGGTGGATGGATGGGTGGGTGAATGGATGGATGGATGGATGGATGGGTGGATGATGGATGGATGGATGATGGGTGGATGGAGTGATGGATGGGTGGGTGGATGGATAGATGGGTGGGTGGATGGGTGAATGGATGGATGGATGATGGGTGGATGGATTGATAGATGGATGGATGGATGGATGGATGGATTGATGGTTGGATGATGGGTGGGTGGATGGATGGGTGGGTGGATGAATTGATAGATGGGTGGTTGGATGGATGGGTGGATGGATGGATGGATGAGTGGATGGATGGATGGATGGTTGGATGATGGGTGGATGGATTGATAGATGGATGGATGGATGGTTGGATGATGGGTGGATGGATGGGTGGGTGGATGGATTGATGGATGGATGGATGGATGGGTGGATGGATGGATGATGGATGGATGGGTGGATGGATGGATGATGGATGTATGGGTGGATGGATGGATGGGTGGGTGAATGGAGGTTCATGTCCAGCGGCTGCAGGCAGGGACGTTGGTGCCCCCAGTGACTGCATCAGTGAAGGTATGTAAATCACGAAGTGCCACCCCAGCGAAGGATTGGCAGCCGACTAAATGCAGTCTCTCTCTCTCTCTCCTCGTCGTATGCTGTCGTCCTCAGTTCTTTCCAGCCCTTCTCCCTTCTCTCTGTATCTCTCTCACCCCATCCCCTCTCACTGAATTAGCCCTCAGCTGTGCTCACAGACACGGTGTTGTGTCCTCAAGGGTTCTCCTCTGACCTCTTTTCTCTTCAGTTCTCTTCAATTAAAGCAGAACGCTCGGCTCCTCTCTGACAGCAATGACGCTCTTAATCCTTAACAATATTTCACCCAAGTGGCTCAGACCTTCTTCGGTGTAAACGGCTCCTGCTGATGTTGCTGCAGGATCCCAGTTAGATAATGTCAGGAACGTGTCAGTGTTCTGTGGAGGCATCGAGGAGATCAGCTCCAACTGCAAAGCAGGTCAAACTAGAACATCTGAAGGCTGCAGATGCCAGTTGAACCGTTCATGCTTGGGCCTGTGGTGCCAGGTAGCTCTCAGGGCTCGTGATCACTCGAACACCAGTGGAAATGTTTGAGTGTCTTTCCCACACAAACGATGAAGGAAGGCTGTGGGGCTCTGTGCTAAACAAGACGGATTGTAAAAACCATACGACTGCTTGAGGTTTGGCAGTACAGCTACGACGCTGCGTGGTATTTCCTGTTGTCCTGACTTAGGCAGCCAGGCAGAATCCACCATGGCGGAGAACCTCAAATGCCTGGAAACTCTAAAGTTGATGATTGGAGGCAATTTGGCTTCAAACTGAAAAGATGGAATTAAAAAAAGAGGTTTAAATTTGCAAATCTCGTCTTGCTGCCATTAAATGTTCAGGGAACGCAATCAACCTGCACACTCGCCTCGAACGACACCACACCTGTTCCTGTAGGATGTCGCAGTTGATCTGGATATCGTGAAGCCTGTTCATTCTCTCAACTGGTTCCTTCAGCTGGTTCCTTCAGCTGGTTCATTCAGCTGGTTCCTTCAGCTGGTTCCTTAAGCTGGTTCCTTCAGCTGGTTCATTCAGCTGGTTCATTCAGCTGGTTCCTTCAGCTGGTTCCTTCAGCTGGTTCATTCAGCTGGTTCCTTCAGCTGGTTCATTCAGCTGGTTCATTCAGCTGGTTCATTCAGCTGGTTCCTTCAGCTGGTTCATTCAGCTGGTTCATTCAGCTGGTTCCTTGAGCTGGTTCATTCAGCTGGTTCATTCAGCTGGTTCCTTGAGCTGGTTCCTTCAGCTGGTTCCTTGAGCTGGTTCATTCAGCTGGTTTCATTCAGCTGGTTCCTTGAGCTGGTTCCTTGAGCTGGTTCCTTCAGCTGGTTCCTTCAGCTGGTTCCTTCAGCTGGTTCATTCAGCTGGTTCCTTCAGCTGGTTCATTCAGCTGGTTCCTTCAGCTGGTTCATTCAGCTGGTTCCTTCAGCTGGTTCCTTAAGCTGGTTCCTTAAGCTGGTTCCTTCAGCTGGTTCCTTCAGCTGGTTCAATCAGCTGGATGATTCAGCTGGTTCCTTCAGCTGGTTCATTCAGCTGGTTCCTTCAGCTGGTTCCTTCAGCTGGTTCCTTCAGCTGGTTCCTTCAGCTGTTTCTTTAAGCTGGTTCCTTCAGCTGGTTCCTTCAGCTGGTTCCTTCAGCTGGTTCCTCTGTTCTCATGCAGCGGCAACAGCGACAGGTCAGTATGGGTTCAACTCTGTAGTTGTGTTACTCTCTGGTCCTTGAATCGATCACCTACACTATCCTAGGAACTATATTACTGGAATCTCTCCTCCAGACGTCACCAACAGGTTCAGTGGATCTGGAGAAATCCTGAACAGATTCAGAACCTTTGATGAAAGAACTTCCTTTATTATGTATTTTCCTGATTTGTCATCTGAGCTGGTTTTGGACATTGAGCAGAAGAAATGAAACGAGACGTTTGCATCAACACTTCTGCTGCTCTGTGGTCAGCTTGGATCCTACTCACACTATGAGGATGATAAGCCAGCCCACGAGGCTTTGTGTTTAACCGCAGGGGATTGTGGGTAGTCCATTAATAAATGAAACTACCATGTGATGAAGACATATGGTCCTGGTCTGATCTGCCCTTGGCTGGCACCCTGCTGCTCTGTGAAAACGAAGAGGAAGTTCGAGAGAAAGAGACGATAGACACAAGCAGGACGTGGGCTCAGTGTGTGTGTGTGTGTGTGTGTGTGTGTGTGTGTGTATGATAGAGTTTGAGTATGTGTGTTTGTGTTAGAGAGAGAGACAGTGTGGGCTATGTGAGTGGGAGTTATCTGTGGAGAAATGCTTTGACCTCTCTCCCTCGAAGACTGCAGCTGTGTTTAGGCTCTACTTTTACACACACTAACATACACTAACACACACACACACACACACACACACACACACACACACACTTTTGAAGTCAGGTGCTGCACCATGATCTGTTGTTCTTTAACACTCAGGATTTGTCTGCTTGACACATATCGCTTGTATTTCAGACTGGTTCCATCTGGGTTCCTGGAGAACGTTCTTCGTACAGATCAGTACCCAGAGGTTCTGTCACACTAGCACTGATAGTCTTTATTTTACCTCCCAACATGAACAAACATTGGCCAGTAAAAGTGCACTGATATATTAGCTCATAGGCTTGTTAGCTGATTAGCTGCAGCACAATAACCAGAATGGGACCTCCTCCGTGTCGCTACTTGCAGGTTCCACTGTTAGAACATGCCGGCAGCCTTCATGTCTCCTTAGGCTTCTATTGTACTCATCATTATTTCACCCTGAAGACACACAGAGAACTGAAAGAAAAGGTATGTGTGACATCACAAACGTGTTGTGAACGGTCAGGCACTGAGTGAGAGACAGACGCTCTTGCCTGGAGCCAAAATCCCGTCTGATAGTATCGACACATGGGGACTTCAGTGCATCCAAAACACACATGGCCGACATGTCATCAATTTGACCATCTGGACAGATGTTCCTGTACAACATGCACACGATTATGTGGCTGTTCTGTCTGTGCTCTTCCACTTCCAGTAAGTGGAAACATATCATGTTCTTATGGGTGTGACTTCTCCTCCATTTAGCCCTCCAGGGTGAATACGTGATGAAACGCTGTGGACTGGAGTCAGGCGACGTGTGCATGCTGTGTGCTGCTATAACGGGCCAGAGCGGTCCTTGTAAAACCGGGTGGAGTTCATGCGTGAAATGTTAATGTACTGCAGAGCTGCTTCCTCCTGCTCTCATCTGCCTCGTCTCACGCTTCGCACTCCTGCAAATGGCAGAACACCAACGATCTGAAGAGGCCATCCATGCCCGTCTAGGATTACATGCCGTCAATCAAAAAATAAAAGCCTCGTGATGTCCATAGCTGCAGCTCTTCTGTTTCCCCCTCCGCTGGAAGCACTCTGTTTTAGCTCTTGTATAAGCTCCGCCTCCTGAGATCTCAGTCCGCTCTAATTGTTCAGTTCACAAGCACCGTCCACAACTCCATCACCTTCATATTATTAGCTACAGAACAACAGCTGCTTCAGAACCAAAACTAATCAGTAATAATTGTGATCAATCGAGGCAGCGCCCCTGACCACATTCCCTGTGCTGGACAAGTCCGTTGCCCCGCCACAGATCTCTTTCCCGTGGCAGGTCTCTTTGTGTTTCCTCATCACTTAGCAGAGATGCTGTAGAACTGGTTCTGTTTGTAAAGGGTTAAGCATCGCAGACAAATCCAGTGAAGCAGACAGTTAGCAAAACAGAATAACTGGTAGTAAGAACATAAATGTCAGAAGCAAAAAAAGCATTGCTTGGAAGTTTGAAACAGGCTGCCGATCCTGAGCCATCATTGAGCCGGTCCTGTAAAATGTCTTCCAGCTTTCTGGTCCTAGTGAGGGAATGTCCATCAAAGGTGAAGTGATCCCACTGGATGAGACTCTTAGCAGGCAACAGTAAGTTGGTCTGCTCAGGCAGGCGGCTCCAGTGGAGCTGAGACAGTCCTGACCTGAATCTTTGGTGTGACCTGGCCTTTACAGGCGTCAGCTGTCAGGTGCAATGGCAGCAGGCTCACTAGCAGGCGCCGGAATGTTGCCCATCGGCTCACTGGAAGCAGGTTCAGCTGTGTGTTTGGTGCAAACACGTCTTCATTCTACACCCAGCGAGAGGAAGAGGCTGCGCTCCCCATTTGTTCACATCTCAAGCCTTGACTTTTGTCTGGAGTCAACAGCCATTTTGACCCGTGATTGCTGATGTCACTGACAACATTACGTACCTGCAGCCTGTAGGTGGGCGAGCGTCCTGTGGTTGGCCGTGTAACGAGATCTTAATTCAGACTGGATCAGTTAGGCCTGTGATGTGTGGTGGTGCTAGCAACTGTCAGGTGGACAGCTAAAGGTGTAAAGCTGCCCTAAAGAACTACTTGAGCAAATGAGGGTCATAAGACAGAAGCCCCATCAGCTCACTGGTCTTTGGTGTCCAGCACACCGTCGTTGTTTATTTAGAAAGTTGGCACAAAGATTTACAGGTGTAAGAGGCACCATGAAGGACGCGTCGATGCCTTCAGTCCTGACTGTTGGAAGGCATTTCATTGGACGGGAAATGGATGATTGATCAGTTTCGAACGGCCCTCTGTGCCTTGTGTGACAGCCCCCCCCCCCCCCCCCCCGACACAGCAGATGCGTCATGATGTCGTCACTGGTGGTTTCTGGGAATTGTGTACCTTTGTAATTGTTCACTGATTCCTCACAGAAGCGTACACACGATGTTATGATCCTATATTTTACAGTAGTGTTGAAATCTCCCTCTGTCCTTGTGGTGGTTTCCCCTGTAACCATGGAAACCAGTAAGAGGCACAGGGCAGCAGGGAGGAAGTATGCAGCAGATGGAAAAGAGCAGAGCTGATGGCTGGTCGAGCCTCTGCTGCAGTTTAAGAACACACGCACACGCAAACACACACACACACACACACACACACACACACACACACACTGGCTTGGCTGAGCATGCTAACGGGGCTCTCAGTCTCTCTGCTCTGACTCCAGTCCAGGTTTTCTGGACTACATTTCCCAGAGAAGCAAACTGCAACTCTTCATTTCTGTCCCTCTCCCTCAGCTAACTGATGATGGATGTATTCGGCAGAGGAGAGCTCGGGTTGCTGGGAGCGGGAGAGGGGCTGAGAGATGACGTAGGTGTATCTGGGATCAGCTGGTCGGCCACTCAGCTGCCAGATGACATGTACCCGCCGACTGGATTGGCCTTCGCCGCTGCCTATCATGACATCAAGACCCGGCTGGCCAGTCTGGAGAGGGAGAACAGCAGCATCAAGAGGAAACTCAAACACTACGAGTTCAAGGTGGAGAGCAGTGTGCGCACGCACACACACACACAGACACACATACACACACACACACAGACACACATACACACACACACACACACACACACGTACACTCATCTCCTCTCCTCTCCTCCAGTTTCCTATGATCAGTAAATTTGGAGATGAGAGGACGCTGTGTTGTTCTTGTGAGCCCGTCATCAAGGATACCAGCGTCATCCAATCAGAGACCACCAACCTCCAACAGAGGATCAACTGTCTCAGTCAGGAGGTACAAACGTCACCCATTCACAACCAGAAACTGTGTTCATCCCACTGCTCTCGACTGTGTTGCACCTTTATGAGAAGATGAAGTGCAGTGTTGTAGTCTGAGTAATAACTGTTAATCTGGTCTGAGTGGTGGGGGGCTCTACCCTACTGCTATACCTGATGTAGGTGACCTTGTGATTGGTCAGAGAATCAATGATCACCTAACAAAATGTTGGTGAAGGTCCTCAGTCATCCAGGTCGTGGTCGTCTCAGCTGTTGGTGGAGCAGGCGCTTCACCTCTGGGTTATAGGTGAATCGTCTTCTACAGCAAACAAAATGGATGCCAGATATCCATGAAAAATAATTCAATAATTAGCCACAATTATAAACAACCTCTCAATCAGTCTAAGATCAAATACAACTCCAGCAACGTTGCCAAAGGACGTGGAGTTCTGTTACTCTGGGCTGTTGCCACTCACATGTTCAGTCCAAAATGGCGACCGCCCTGTTGTCCAGTCAGCACCAGAGTTTCCCTGCTTACGACTCATTCGGGTGGACTTCAACATCTCCGTCATGCTGGCTGACGAGACTCGTGTCCTCGACTGGTGGGCTCATGAAGGTTGGACCCTCCAAAAACAAGGTTTCAGCTCAGCTTTACCAAACCACGGGTCTAACTTGAGCCAGAACTATTCAGTGTTTGTGCTATGATAGAAGCTCTCGACCCAGGAGCACAGAAGTCACCCTGCTGCTAACACGCATGTCTGTCCTCAACTCGTCAGCTGATTGAAGCCACTCCTAAGCTGTGACTTTTTCTCTTTGTATTATTCATGAGTGGAAGTTTGAGATGATGCTTGTTTTGTGTGTGTGTGTGTGTGTGTGTGTGTGTGTGTGTGTGTGTGTGTCTCAGCTCCAGAAGAGCAAGGAGAGAGAGGAGCGGTTGGAGGAAGTCATCCAGGCCTATGAGAAGATTCACTTGGAGAAGAGCAACGTCCAGAGAGATCTTGACAAAATGGTGAAAGCGCACACACGCACACACACGCACACACACACACACACACACACACAAAGGCATCATAAACATAAAATGTTTTTGTGTGTGTGTGCATGGATGCGTGTGTGTGTGTGTGTGTGTCAGACCTCTCTAGCAGAGCAGCATGTGGAGCGGATCTGCAGTCTGGAATCGGCTCTCAGGCAGAGAGACACCACTCTTCAGAAGCTCAGCGCTCAACTGTGTAACAAAGTGGTTCATCAGCCTCACGCCAGCCTGGACGTGCCCAGAGGTGAGTCACCAGGCTGGCTATCATCAGCAGACAGGCTCCATTTTACCAGCAACCCCAGTTTGTTTGCTTGAATCAGCTAGAAAGCAACTTCTTTAGACCAGTGGCATTAGTGTTCAGAGGGAATCTGGTGTGGCAGCAGCTTGTAGCATGATGAGTAATCCTCAAACACTCTCACTAATGTTCTAGAGAGTTAGCACAAACACCAGATCGACACACGAAGCTGCGCCTAGAGGGAGGCTGTGTGATGATGTTTGGAGCCTGGTGTAGCCTGCATCCAGCTGCCGGCAGCTAGGGGGGCTCAGAGGACACCTTGGAGGACAGGCAGGTGTGAGTGATAGTAGTCCTTGAACTCCCTACCAGACAACTCTGGAGAAGATCAGCCTGTCAGTGTTTGCCATCAACCTCCTGAAAGTGACAGTAAAACCCAGCTCAGATGGCGGTACCTCCTACTGCTTGTACTTCGCTAGTGCTCCTAGTGGTGGACAAGCAAACAGACCAAACCCTTAAGTTGAACTCAGAAATGTCTCATATTTCATTACATGTTGGAGTGATTTATCAAATTAAAGCTGTCAAACACCAAACTGGTGTTTCCTCCATGGGTGGATACCATTGTGGAGCGCAGACGTGGCTCACTCTAAAGCTGTGGTCTGTGGTGTTGTCAGAGGGCCGCGGGCCGACGCTCCAGAGCTCCCGTAGTCTGGACGCGCTGTCTGATCTGAAGCTGCAGCGGCTGGAGGCGGAGCTGGAGGGGGCGCTGCAGCAGGCTGAGGGAGCCTGTCAGAGGGAGAAGGAGCTGAGGGTGGAGCTTCAGAGGCTGCAGCAGGAAGTAGCCCAGCTACAGGAGACACAGCGGCAGGTGAGCCTGAAGCCAGTGATGACATGTACAGTTTTCACACGAGTCCACCTCCCAAATAAACTCTAGCTGCCATCTTGGTGGCGGTGGTGGGGTAGGGGGGGTCCTCAACTATGCTAAAGATGTGTTCTTTACTGTTTTCCCTCATGATGGAAACAGTGAAAAAACAAGGCGCTGCATGGAAGTGAGATACTTTAATGTCTTTGTTGGGAGGGAAAATTCTGTCGAAACAAAAAGGTAATCACATGATGCACTATGACACGTTGCAGCATGTAGTCTTCATCCATGTGATCACCATCGCCAACTCCTGCCTGCCCTGATTGGCCTCTGACCTACTAGCTGGTCATGTGACTTGCTTTTTTGATTATGGTGTTTTTTGCATTTTTATGGACTGATATTGTGATGGTGATATGATTTTTACACTTTTGAGGGAATAGTAGGTTTTAACATAATGACTCTGATTATCCTTGAGGGACCCACTTCACCACTAAGTGGTGTTTTTGTGGGGATCCTGAATCAAACATGTTCTCCTCCATCTGTAGAACATGATGTGTTGGCACCACGTCTCTGCAGAACAACAATATTGAACTAAATCGGTATTTTGACTCACAATTGACCTTTAACTAATCTTGCTGTGGTATACATTTTGCACAACATCATACAGCGATTGTTGATTGATTCTGATTAATTTTGCTGCTGTACAATTTCCCATCAATAAGCTGTTGATGTTCCTGTGTTGCTCTTTTGTGTGATGTGGGTTTTAATCTATGTGTCATGTGATCTGCACTGTCATTGAGAGGATGTCCATCACCCAACCACACATACAGAAGCTGAATGGCTACTGTTGTGCTGTTATACTGGGAGGATGTGACCATAGTCCTTCACTCTAACTAACCGCAGCTCTAACTAACCACAGCTCTGACTAACCACAGCTCTGACTAACCACAGCTCTAACTAACCACAGCTCTGACTAACCACAGCTCTGACTAGCCACAGCTCTGACTAACTACAGTTCTGACTAACCACTGCTCTAACTAACCACAGCTCTGACTAACCACAGCTCTGACTAACCACTGCTCTAATTAACCACAGCTCTGACTAACCACAGCTCTAACTAGCCACAGCTCTGACTAACTATAGCTCTGACTAACCACCGCTCTAACTAACCACAACTCTGACTAACCACAGCTCTGACTAACCACAGCTCTAACTAACCACAGCTCTGACTAACCACAGCTCTAACTAACCACAGCTCTGACTAACCACTGCTCTAATTAACCACAGCTCTAACTAACCACTGCTCTAATTAACCACAGCTCTGACTAACCACAGCTCTAACTAACCACAGCTCTGACTAACCACAGCTCTGACTAACCACTGCTCTAATTAACCACAGCTCTGACTAACTACAGTTCTACCTAACCACAGCTCTGACTAACCACAGCTCTAACTAACCACAGCTCTGACTAACCACTGCTCTAATTAACCACAGCTCTGACTAACCACTGCTCTAATTAACCACAGCTCTAACTAACCACAGCTCTGACTAACCACAGCTCTAATTAACCACAGCTCTAACTAGCCACAGCTCTAACTAACCACAGCTCTAACTAACCACAGCTCTAACTAGCCACAGCTCTGACTAACTACAGTTCTGACTAACCACTGCTCTAACTAGCCACAGCTCTGACTAACTATAGCTCTGACTAACCACAGCTCTGACTAACCACAGCTCTAACTAACCACAGCTCTAACTAGCCACAGCTCTGACTAACCACAGTTCTGACTAACCACAGCTTTGACTAACAACTGCTCGAACTAACCACAGCTCCGACTAACCACAGCTCTGACTAACCACAACCCTAAATAACTACAGCGGTTGCTAACCAAAGCTCTAACTAATCTCAGCTCTAGTTAACCTCAGCTCTCTGTCATTGCAGGGGTTACCGCCTCATTGTGAGCATTGTGATGTCGAATGGATAAAGAAGGCTGGAGACGAACAGTAAGTCTTGTTTCGAAGAGCAGAATCATAGTAGCAGTCACATGTATGTATGTATTTCAGTGTATATTTATGTATTTGTTTACTCTGTCAGTGGCTCTGTGTGTTGCAGGGTGAACCTAGCGTTAGCCTACACTGAGCTAACAGAGGAGTTGGGTCGTGTTCGCAGCCTGACGGTGAAACAGAGCGAACTGCTGCGACAGTCCTCACAGGAGCCTGGTAGGTCATCCTACACAGGTTCTACCCAGAACGTGATGAGGTTCTAGCACTGCCAGCGCCTCAGATCCACTAGAAAAAACATGCTCAGCTCTGCTTCTGCCAGATAGCATTTCTGACTGGAGTTAGCTTCTTTACACTGTGAATGCTAATCTACTCTAATCTGTTGTGTAAGATGTCGTGTATTCTCTGGAGGGCTAGCATTTATTTACCCACAGTTGCATGATGGATGCGTGCTGGACTGGTTTATGATACTTTTGACAAACAGATTAGGATCACTTAGAAGACCAGTAGCCTCTTGTAAGGCATCTCCAGGCTAGAATGTTCCCAGTAGAACGCTTCTCGTAGAACATTCCCAGTAGAACAACAGTGGAATGACTTTTTGTAAACAAGCCCGTTCATCTTAAAACCCATAAATGGTGACTAAAACCTCCCCGTTAGCCTCTATAATTCTCTTTATTTCCTCGCCTGACATCCATTCTGGAAGTAGTATCTTCATTTTTGTGTCCGTTGCTCATCAATTCGACATAAATACTCGAAGAATGGGATACTGGACCTGCTTGAGTTCGTCCCCGAGCGATACGTCATTTGTCACACAGCATCTTATTCTTATTGATATAGGCCTTCTTATTTTTACTTATTTATTTTGAATAACCACATATTCCTATTTTGGCGGCCCGGGGGAGCAGTGGTCCTCACTGTGGCCCCCAGCAAGAAGGTTGTGGGTGGAGCCCCGGCTGCAGCACGGGGTCTTTCTGTGTGAGTCTCCATGTTCCTGCTGGGTTCTCTCTGGTACTCCAGCTTCCTCCCACAGTCCAAAGACATCAAGAGGGACCAGGTTAATCCAGGATGTCCCTATTTCATTTATATTTGTTGTATTGTTTTTCTCTTTTGTTATCTGAAGCTGTCAATTATCTAAAGATTAGTTCATGTTTGCTCTTGATTTGAGAGCATCTCTGTACTTCAAGCCCCCCCCCCCCCAAAAGTTTACATTCTGAATAAATGAAACATAAATGAAAAGAGGCGGGTCAGCACCATGAATCTTGGGTGGCGGGGATGTTCCAGGAAAGATTACATCACAAAAACACAATAGAAGTCCTGTTTTTTTTATATTTCGTATTTATTATAAAGGGATATCTGTTCAGCTGAACTACTGCTGTCTCTCTCTCTCTCACTCCCTCTCTCTCTCTCTCTGTCCTGAGTGTGTGAGGACGTGTGTAGCATGGTAGTGGGTGATGAGCGTTGAGGCTGTGCTGGGTCGTAGGAATGTACCAGTTTTCCTTCTGTCTTCAAACGTCCCATCGATGATTCTCTTCTCTCTTGCTTCCAGTTCCTCGTCCTCCCCCAGCTTCTCAGCGGTTTTCCCCCACCTCCCCCCAGCGCACCTGCCTCACCCCTGACAGGCTCCTCCCCACCCCCTCCCCTCCACTGTCCTCAAGTGATGGCCCCGCCTCCTACACCCATCAGCCAACCAGCAGCCTTCTACGAGCGAAGTTCAAGGGTCGCCGTAGTTACTCGGAGGTGAGGATGTTCAAGTGTGTTGGGATGGAAATGCGGACGTGTTCTTTTTTTCTGTAAACTTGCTGTGAAAGTCTTCTGACCAGCTGGCCCTCCCCCCTCAGGTGTCTGACCCCTCAGCCATCCAGAGACCCCAGGCCCGTGTGATGAGAGACCCCGTGTCTACGCTCCCCAAGCCCAGACCCCTCTTAGGGGAGACACAGGGTTACAGCCAGACCAAGTCTCAGCTCCGTACCACCTTGGTGGGCCTGGTCAGACCGGCATCAGCTCATGGAGCTGGAGGGGACAGAGGCGCCGGGGGAGGGGAGAGGGGAGGGGGCAGCAGTCTGAGCAGCAGCCCTCATCATTGTGCGCTGGATCTGGGCTTCCCCCTGGCTGCTGAGGTACCGGTGGAGTGCTGCTGTCTCACCTTGTAATGCTGGCGCGAGTTTCCTGTTCGATCACTTGTGTTCATTCATATTAAAAACATATAAAAACAGGTAATCAACCCACACGCATGTTGACAGCTGCTGTCTGTCCGTCCCTGGCGTGTAGAAAGAGTCACACTCATCCTGCCGAAGTCCACAGGGTGTCTGATGAAAAATGCCTTCAGCACTCAGAATAATCTGCACAACTTTCACAGGTTCCGCAGGGTCACGCCACTTTCCCCGAGAGTTGTTCAGCACAGAAAAACAGAAGGCAGAGCCGAAGCTCGCAGGCTCCTGTCAGCAGCATGAAGTCTGATGACTGGCGAGCGCCACGCGAGCGTTCTGGAGGTTTGACCTGTTTTGTCAGTGTCTCCTTGGTAGCAGGTGACATTGCTGCAGCTGGTGGCTGCCGTGGGAGGAGAAGACAGTTGTTTGACCTGGACGAGGACAGAATAGACAGAGGAAGTTCCACTGGTGTGAACAGCTACAGTTGGACCTCATCTACCAGGGTGAAGGTCTTTGAATTCCCACACAAACATCTTCATCATGTGGGAGCCTGAACAAGGTCTTGGTCCCTCCAGCCAGGACCAGCGTTCATAGAAGCAGGTGTGGAGCAAGACGGCTTCAGCGTGCGACTGGCCGTAAGTGAGCTGACGTAGACGAGTGGAAGGCGTCACGACTGTAATATGAGCGGAGCCAAGAGATGCAGATGGAGGGACGACTGGACTCAGGAGCTGCTGGCTTCTAAACATCAGGTGGCTTCCTGCAGTCCTGGAATCATGAGGAGGAAGAGGACGAAGATGATGAAGATGATGACGGTCTCCCTGTAGTCATGCGTGACAATGGCAGTGCTCAGACACCTGAGCTGTGGACTGATGGTCTGACCCGGAGCCGTCGGCCGCTGTCTGTTCCATTACTGGAACATCAGCAGTGCTAGCTGCATCAAAAACCAGAGTCCTCACCAGATCACGTCGACATCACCTGATGTTTCACCACGCCTGAACAGTGTGTGACACGTTCAGGATAACACACTCAGTCTCCTTCCACACGCGTGTTGCGACCCACAGTGAGAGACAACAGCTCCCATCACTTCCACTCAGCCATTGTCTGGCTGCTGTGCAGCTGTGTGTGATTGGTCTGAGCTCAGCGATCAGAAACCGATAAATCAATTGATCTTCTTCCTGCTGCAGGTCCATCACTTCTGTCGTCTCGATGACCGACCTGAGCCCACCCCCCTGGTGACACCCCCCCAGTCCTCTGACGATGAGGAGGTGCTGACTGGTTAATTGGTCTATGTGCCTCCCCAGCTTCACAGCTGTGGTTCATGTTGAGTCTGTCTGTTACAGGATGGGTGTACGTATCTCTCGCCGGCGGCCAGCCCCCCTCAGACCATCGGGGCCACTGGGATTGGCTCCTCGCTGAGGGAGCAGCCCCTCCACCCCTCGTTCCCGTCTCCGAGGAAACAGCCCCACCATCCTCCCTTCTCCGCCCCCGAGGGCCACGCCACCCGCTCCTGCCATCTGCCTCCCTACATCAACACTGAGCATGCTCAGTCATGGCCTTCCATTAACGTGAGTAGAAACACGGTAAAGAACCGACTCCATCACACATATGCAGTACATGTACATCAAAGAGTACTAATATCAGGGTGAGGACTAGCTTAGAACAAAATAAATGCGCCTTAGAACAAAGGGTTATTAGTTTTGGGTCATTGGGGGCAGAAGAACAAGCCAGACACAACGCTGGAATACTTCAGTGTTCTGAGGTGCAACAGGGAGTGTCCGTTCTAACAGGTTCTAGGATGAGGTGTCACGAGCCTGAGGGACACACGGAGACGTCTCAGGTCCTACAAGATGCATCATACGTGTGCTCATCATCGCCACACTCAAACTAGTTTATCGGTACATGAAATACCATTTAGAAGCCAGCAGCCAGATAGCATAGTTTAGCATAAAAGCTGTAGCTAGCTGCTAGCTGCTAGCTTGGCCCTGTCCAAAGATGGGTTGTTTTATTTTATCTTAAATTTCCTGGATGTGGAGAGCCAGCAGACCAAAGCTGAGCTGGTGAGTGTTGAGCTGAAGCAAGATCTTCCTCCAGTTATTAGAACGTGCATGAGACTGTTGTAGATTTACATGTCCTGATGGGTTGGATCAAGGAAGCGCTGCCTCTACCGATCGACTCCGAACCTTCAAGTACTGTCGACTTGTGATGGCAGAAGACTCGATTGCAGTTAGCAACATCAGTTCTACGTAGCTGCACTTCTCTACAGGCAGGTGGAACTCACCGTAGGCCCTGCTGGGTCGACGGTGCAGGTTGTCAGACAGCGGTAATAATGTGTCCCACGTGGCTGATCCCTGAGGCTGGATGCAGCAACAACACTGATACCTGCACCGACCCGGACACAGATTCAGGTGTGACCAGATTCACGGGACATGTTTGTCCCGGGTCGTGTCTGTGTACCTCTGACGGGTCCCGTTAGCTTCAGCGGCTAGGTGCCTGCAGCTGACCCAGTTAACCAGCTGAGTATTTCCCACGTCCACCAGTATAACTTGGTGCTGAGCAGCTGGTTTACAGCCAGGCAGAGAGAGGATGAAACTAATCAAAAGGTTCAGGAGGGTTTATGGTTCCCGGCAGCGCCTGCGGTTCAGAGATGACGCTGCGGTCTTCCTCTCTCTGCAGTTGTGGATGGAGTCTGAAGAGAATGCCGTGCGCAGCTGTCCTCTGTGTCAGCTGACCTTCCCAACCGGTTACCCTGACGATGCCCTCATCAAACACATCGACTCCCACTTGGAGAACAGCAAGATCTGACTCTTCTATCCGGCTCCAGCTGGACCAGTCCAACCATCTTGATGTAACCACCGCCAGTCCTCCGCTCTTCCCCGATCCCTCCATCCTCTCTGTGGGGTTGAACCGCCGACCTTCCAGTGACAGGGTGCATCTCTCTCCTGTCCCCAGGCTGATTTCCAGGTCTGGTTGCTATGTTCATCAATGACGCACCAACAACAGTCAGAGTGGCTGGCAACTTCTCCTCTGCAGAACTCGATGGAACAGATTGTTAATGCATGACTCAGATACGCTGATGAGCAGACTCCAGCGGCTGAACTGATGACATCACATCCTGTGAGAGAAGCAGCAGAGACACTCAAGCAAAAAGATCTCTTGACCTGTGATCAGTGGTTAAATAGTAGAAGAGTAGCGTAAATAAGTCAGGAGCGTGTGTGTGTGTGTGTGTGTGTGTGTGTGTGTGTGTGTGCGCGCAGGCTGAGGGAGATCCACAGCAAACACACTTCACCACTGATGTGTGCCAGGTACAAAGGTAAACAGCTGATCAAAGGACAACAGCAGCAAAAACTCCTCCTACTGCCATCTGCTGGTGAGTTGGTGAAAGTGCAGAACCTCGATCAGGCGTTTCCCAGGAGCAGGGCTGACGGCTCATGACCATGACACTCAGCTTAGCATCTCATAGTAAGAAAAAGCCTCACCGTTGTTTTGTAACATTTCATTCTGATCATTTGGATTTTGTGCTCATCATAAATGCATCAACCAGAACATTCATTTTCATAGAGAATATATTGTTGGTATCCCATGATGAAGAGGGAAGTATTTTGCACTTATGATGTACGTAGGATTGCTACTAATGCAGACTTTTACTTCATGATGACTCTCAATCACGAGAATGTTCCTCAGCACCCTGGGAAACCCAGTGCACTGACCAGGACGATAATTGTGATGAAAGCGAGTATGAGGCAAGAGAAAGACCTCCCAGTTTTCCTCTCAGGGTGGTCCTGCTCTGCTCTGTGACCCTGAGACCACGCCGTTGCATCACCGCCCTCCCGGGTCACTTCCTGGCCCTGCAGCCACTGGACCCCGGTCCTGGACCCTCAACTGTGGACGGCTATTCAAAGAGACTGAACGTGTCTTGTTAGTGTTTTCAGGATATAAGCCAAACTGCTGAAGCAAAAAAAAGTGACATTTCAGAAGCAAAAACAATGAGACTCCTCAAACCAGCCGGCGAGGGACTCCTGGGACGGCTGGGATTGTCGCGGGGTGTGTACAGCGTGATGGGCGGCTGGGAGGGCGAGACCTGCATGAGACGTCTTCCCAGGAATCCCTGGAGTTTGTACTTCTCGCCAATTCTGCATTCAGTATATTCCTGAGAATGCACGTGGTAACTGTAGTGGAAGTACTGCTAATGTGTACATTGTAACATGTATGTACCATGTAACACCAATTAAAAAGCTATGATGTGCACCCAGCACAAATACTCGGGTGGAACTGCAGTACAAGACATAAATACCGGATACTCTTTACTTTGTAGTACACACTGTCATGAACTGGCTCAACGATCACAGCTAAAAGGGGAACATTACAAACAAAGGATTCATGAAACCAAATGAGAGCCAATGAGGATCAAAGGAACGAATGACAAAATGAGAGGTGGCTCATCAGTAGGGTCAGTGGTGTGTGTGTGTGTGTGTGTGTGTGTGTGTGAGTGTGTGTGTGTGAGTGTGTGTGAGTGAGTGTGAGTGAGTGAGTGTGTGTGTGTGAGTGAGTGTGTGTGAGTGTGTGTGAGTGAGTGAGTGAGTGAGTGTGTGTGTGTGAGTGTGTGTGTGTGAGTGAGTGAGTGTGTGTGTGAGAGTGAGTGTGTGTGAGTGAGTGAGTGTGTGTGTGTGAGTGAGTGTGTGTGAGAGTGAGTGTGTGTGAGTGAGTGAGTGTGTGTGTGTGAGTGAGTGTGTGTGAGTGAGTGTGTACGTGTGTGTGAGTGTGTACGTGTGTGTGAGTGTGTACGTGTGATTGGGTGTGTGTGGGTACGTGTGTGTGTGGGTACGTGTGTGTGTGAGTGAGTGGGTATGTGTGTGTGTGTGGGGGTATGTGTGGGTACGTGAGTGTGGGTGTGTGTGTGGGTACGTGAGTGTGTGTTGGTACATGTGTGCTGGTGTGTGTGTGGGTACGTGTGTGCTTGTGTGTGTGTGTGGGTACGTGTGTGTGAGTGTGTGGGTACATGGGTGTGTGTGAATTGTGTGTGTGGGTACGTGTGTGCTGGTGTATGTGTGTGAGTACGTGTGTGCTGGTGTGTGTGTGGGTACGTGTGTGCTGGTGTGTGTGTGGGTACGTGTGTGGGTATATGTGTGCTGGTGTGTGTGTGTGGGTACGTGTGTGTGTGTGGGTACGTGTGTGCTGGTGTGGGTGTTTGTGTGTGTGTGTGGGTACGTGTGTGCTGGTGTGTGTGTGTGGCTGTGTGCTGGTGTGTGTGTGAACAAAACAAAAGGGAAAATCCAACCAGCAGAACCCACGCGGTGCCTGGAGGAGAAGAGAGAGAGAAGCTGAGTGACTGCTGGGGGTTAAATCCCCTCAGCGTCTCAGGGCCCAGGTGTGCTGAGGAGATCACTGCACCTGCAGGAGAGAGACACAAGGACACGCCCACCAGCCTACACACACGGCACAGATGAGGGACCCGGGCCATCGCAACACTTGTAACTTGAGTCTGAAGATGCAGTCGGAGCCCTGAACTGGCCAGAGAGAAAAATAATGTGTTGATGCCACAACATACAACCCGTTCCCTCAGTTTAATTATTTTGAGGCCACAAGATGTTGAGATACTGTAACTTGCTTGCAGCTTTGGTTAATTTGAGGGAACAAGTTATATCTGGTGGCCCCAAAGTTTGTGTTTCCTGCAGGGACAGGGGGTCGTGGTCTGGACCGGCTCCCTCCATGTTGGGACGTGCCTGTCAGTAATTGAGCAGATGAACGTTTTTGTCTCTGTAGCAGTGTCACGGTGGGAGCTCTCCACCTGTGACGGTGTTCTAACCCACCTGACCCGGGTCAGCAGCTGTGGGCCCCTCCCTTTAGAATTACACCTGTAACAGGACCTCAGTGCTGCCTGATACACGCCGGCCTCAGCGAGCTATGGCCTCAGGAGACGTCAGTGTTGCAGCATCAGTAATTGATTACTTTCTAGAAACTTCCTTGCTTCCAACCCTCCTGAGATACTCACAGGCTGCCGTGTACTTCTACTTCTCTTGTATCTTGATGCCACTGGAACTGATCTGTAGTTTCCTCTTGGGAACAGGTCATTCTGACACAAATACACCTGACACACTCGAACTGATGTTTAAAATGAACGGTACTTCCGTAGGCGTTCAGAGACCATGTGGAAGTGCCGCCATGTGGGTGGAGCCTAAACCTGCTCTTGTGCACGTCTGTCAGCAGAAGCATGACTCCCACTTACAAATAACCGTCTTTGGTTGTTTATCAGCTATAACCTCAATATTAATGCACTTTTATTAAGGATTTGAATGGAGGGCTGAAAACCTCACCATTACGTCACCGTTTACAGCACAAACATGGGGGCGGGGCTTAAACGACCCTGAAACCAAGAAGAGTAAAGCCTTTCTACACCTCAGTGGAGCTCTGACCTCCAGCAGAACCACACACAAACGTGATGAACCCGAACGTTTCTACCGCACTCTTATTGTTGCTGTACTTTAAGGAATCAGACGTCTGGACCAGAATCTCAACACAGGAAGATCTTCTGTTAGTCGAGCGGCTGGGACGAAGACGGCGGTCTGATGAGGTCACTGGTCCACGTGGAATCACAATTTACCTGCAGATGCAGCCTTTGTTTGTGAGCAGAACCTCAATGGGATCATTTTGGTTACGTGGAGCTTTCTGGAAAAATTAAGACATCGATGTCACGTTCTATACTCCACTATGAAGAACAGGAAGAGGTCGGGCCTGTTCCTGATGACATCACTGCACGCCGGCTGCTGTCACGAGACCAAACTCAAGACGTGATGATTGAACCTTTTATTCAAAACAAAACCATTGAGAAAAAAAAAACATGACTGGCTTTTTACAGAAGTCTCTTTTCCTTATTAAAATCTACTGTTGAAACATCAATAAAAATACGTCATCGCATCAACTGAAAGAATAAAACAGGACGTGGCGGTCGACTCGCGTCAGACAGCGACACCTGCAGGCCAGAGCGGGGGCTGGTAGAAGTGCTCGATTCACCCTCGACCAAAGTGACACCAACATCTAAAAATACCAAACCAGTAAGACCCGAGTGAGGAAAGAAGCAGGACCGCAGCAGCTCCCCAGCCCACCAACACCTGGCAGCACGCCGTCGCCGACACGTTTACATCGTCGCAGCCATCATAAAAATGAAGTTTACATATTTTTGGTCACAAACATTAGAATTCACATTCATCCCACAAGTATTACAAACTGCTTTATATACAGAGGAGCCTGACTGACCTCAAAGATTCTGATACAATTTTCTAAACAGCGAGTGGGGTTCTGGTCGTGGCTGCTGGATCAAGAGGTTCCGGTCCGGTGAGAGGTAGGCGGCAGGTTTGGGTCGGTCATCGTGTAGCGGCACTTCACCTCGGCTGTGGTGCCAAAAAGCCACACAAGGTTCATGTATGCCTCATGGTATTACCGTGTGCTTGGCCCCCACCTGGAGGGTTCTACCACAGGTCCAGGTTCTCCATGTTAGCAAAGCCTGGGTCCTGACGCAGCTTCCAGTAGGTTCCATTGAACAGCCAGACCTCCAGGCCGCTCTCATCCACCGCTTTCCTGGAAACGGAGAGGAACCTGTTTACCACCGTTTCAAAGGTAAAGACCGCCTGATGACCACTTGGACCCAGAGGCCACTTCCCTCGCCGTGGGCTCCAAGGTCCCATTCCACCTCCTCTGCTGCTCAGGCAGGCACCAGGCTGCTGGGAGGCCTCCCGCCGGCTACCAGAGCTTCTAACATTCAGGAGGTGACTGATCCCTTCAGCATCAACGTGTCAGTGACCCACTGAGGTGATCCACATGATCCTCAGCGGCTAATAAACCCATTTCATCTCAGTCACACAAACTATCTGGTAAACATGTTGATCAGAGACGCTGCTAGGAGAAGAACGTGTGTGTGTGTGTCAGGTCCCATCACCCGTCTGGGTGATCCGTCAGGGATGCTGTGAAAGGTCAATTGTGTGTCAGTAGTTTCCCGCTGTGGTGCTGCAGAGACGCCACTGTCATCATCACAGCTCAGGTGAGAACAGACAACAAGGTTACCTGCATCATCACCTAGGACGGAGGGGGAGAGAGAGAATCCTCCCCCTATGACTACGTCACTGAGGCACTCCCGAGGTTCCAAAGAACTTCTCACCTGAAGAACCGGGGACTGTGCTCCTCCCCACTCTTGGCCATCTCCTTCCTCCGGTCCCTCTGCTTCTCCTCCACCTCATCCTTCTTTTTATCGGCCTCTGCCACCTTGCCCTCCTCCAGCAGCCTGATGGCGAGAGCAGCAAGGGCTGGTCAACACAGAGGGCGGTGCACCAACCTGAGGTTCTAATGAAGGCTGGTGAGTTACCTCTGGTCTGGCCTGAAGCGCGTGTCTGTAGGCGGGAGAACCTCCCTCAGCTCAGCCAGCAGCTCGTTCTGTTCCCTGGCGTAACGAGAGAAGCCGTAGAACTGGAAGCTGTCGTCGGGCTGCACGTCTGAAAGAGGAACCGAGGGAGAACGTCACAGCCCAGCCTACTGGAGCTAGTCTCCTTAACCCTCAGCACACCATCAAAGCTTCAAACTCAAAGATGGAGCCAAAGCCTAAATCAACCCCAACTACCACGCATGACCTGCTTTACAAACACGGCAGCATCACACATGACCAAGAACACGGGTCGTCCCGGTCCAGTCAGGTGACTAAAACTCACAGTCTGAATGTATAAACGAGTCAAATGGCACGGCAAAGAAAAACAATGCTGAAATGAAGTTCAAAAGCATGGAACTTTAATAATTTGACAGCTTTCTACTGCCATTCAGGTTTGTGGTTGTTGGGTATCAATACATGTCTTTACTCAGACGAGGGGAGCCCCTGGGACAGGGAACCTTCCAGTAAACACGTCTGTCGGCCTGCTGCTTCAAACCCGGTCGTTGGGTATCTCAGGACCAGGGGTGGAAAGTAACGAATTACATTTCTCTCGTTACTGTAATTGAGTAGCTTTTTTGTGTACTTTTTAAAATCTGTAATTTTACTTTTACTTAAGTAATTTTTTTTCAAGCAACAGTACTTCGCTAGCGCGAGCCTCAGCCCAGGTGCACGTCGGTGACGTCAGCTGCTAACCGTGAGACATTGGAGACTAAACGTGTGACACAGAAACTTCAAAAATGAATTCAGCGGAAACGGTTGAAGTTGCTGAGGAGGAAGGCGAAGATGAACAAAACAAAATGAATCCCTGGCCATGTTGGACGGACATTTTTGAGTTCAAGAACAGAGGCGGGAGCAGCTTGGTGATGCAGGGTCAGCTTTGTGATCTGCGTTTAAAAACTCGGCATCAAACCTGCGCGAGCACGTACAGGTAAGTTAACGTTCCGTTAGATCAATCACTCAGTACAGGAGCTAGCATTGCCATTAACTTGGATGTTAGCAATGCTAGCTTACAGGTGGCAAACAGTTTGCCACACACACTCCTACCCCCCACCCCCCAAAGTAACTAAGTAACTTTTACTCTGAGAACATTTTAAGTGAGCTACTTTTTACTTTTACTTGGGTAAATTTTTACACCAGTGCTTTTACTTCTACTTCAGTAAAATTTCATCAAAGTAACAGTACTTCTACTAAAGTAGATTTTTTCTGTACTCCTTCCACCCCTGCTCAGGACTCACTGGGCTTCCAGATGCACTTTGGCGTCGGCAGTGTGTCACAGAATATGCCCTCGTGCCAGAGACCGCCAAAACGATGGACCACCTCTCCGGCCCGGTCCAGAACCACACCCTGGACCTCGTTCTTGCTGTTGTCAGAGCTCCAGTAGCGAGACTAGAGGACAGGGGACAGAGTCAGGACCAGGTCCAGGGGGAGGAGCGAGGAAGACTCCCACCAATGAGTGCCCTGACCTTGACAAAGGTGATCTTGCAGGTGCAGATGTCGCTCTCCTTGTTCCTGATGACCACCTCGCCATAGTGCTCCAGCCAGCGCTGCTGACTCAGCACATTGTGAATGCAGGTCACGGCCTTGTTCCATTCGTAGTGATCGCCGTACCTGCCAGCAGAGTCACAGCGACCCACTTCATCCCTGATACCTTCAAAACTGACCTGGATTATAAATCTAATTAATCTGAATTGAGTGGATTATAATCCAGGCACAGAGGCACAAACCAAACCTGGGTCCACTTCAAGAGGTGCTCACGAGACTCAGGTGCACTTGGAGCAGGTACACATGATACTGCACTGAAAGTACACTAGAGTATTGCCTCCATCGTGTACTCGCTACAGGACAACTGAGCAGGTGTTCAGGGACTGTGCGTACGGTTGGACGGCTCACCTGGGCAGGGTAACGTTGACCAGTCCACTGGAGATGATCTCCACCGACTTCCCCCAAAACTTGTTCTTCCATCTTTGATCTGAGAGCCGACAGACAAACATCATCAGCAGCAGCACCAGGCCACCCGGGTGACCCAGGAGCACCAGGCACTGACTAATCACTGCTCCTACCTTGCCAAAAAGTGAAGTTTTCAGACTCAGCGTGGCAGGCGGAGATGGGTGGATGATGGCTGACCTGGAAACAAACAGCATTAGAGGGATGTTCTAGAGCCAGATGTTCTACAAGCCCCCCCCCCCAACACACAGGTTCTTACCTGCTCGCTAACGAAGTGGAAGCCGCGGTCTTCTCTGAGACTCTCGTAGGTTTCACCCAGAACGGGGTTGAAGGGTTTGTAGCGGTTCCTCCACGAGGCCCAGGCGTATCCAGAGATGGAGAAAGCTGCTACATAAACCTGCCAGTGTCAATGTGTGCAGGCACAGTTTAAGAGAAGAAGAACCTCCGCAGTGTTCCCACTTCCCCATCATTGATACACTGAAAACAACAATGTATAACTGAATAAACTCTGCATTGGATTCACAGTCCCACCCACCATCCTCTCGTACGGGTCATCGGTGTGATTGGCGACGTCCAGCAGCTCGGCGTACTCCAGCTCCTCGCTCAGCCTCTGCAGCAGCGACAGCGGCTCGTTGAGGGCCACAGGCATGGAGACGCGCGACAGGTCTTTGCCAATGTTGTTGTACAGGATGGTCATGATACCAATGTGGCTGTTGTCGGTTCCTGGCGCAGGGAGGGCAGTGCGGCGACCTGAGTGCAGCAACACAAGTCAAACTAAAGTGTCCAAGTGCTTTTGGGGTGAAATCATGTGACACAGATGAGTCAGCACAGGCGAGGCGTTACCGGTGTCTGTGGGCACTGAGCTGGGTTTGTCCGGAGCGGTGCTCAGACTGGCCCGGTACTTGAGGGTGGCGCTGGCTGAGAACAAACAACAGGAAACAGAGTCAGCGGTGCCTCGTTCCAACTAGAAGGATAAGCAGGAGGGGCAAACAGTGGCACGGGGCTCAAACCGGAGGCGTGCGGCCGGTGGAATGTTCGGTGACAGGAAGTTAACACATACCGTGTCCTTCTTCAGGTTCTGAGGTGCTCGTGGTGGTGATGTCACTCAGGCCCGACTCATCCGAAGCCTCCGCCTCTGAAGAGCTCTCGCACACTATCACCTCACTGGCATCAAAGTACATGGACTCGGCCACCGAGGGGGCACGGTGAATGTGGCGGCTCAAAGATGGCGTCCTCTGGTAGGGGGAGGGGAACACGAGTGGTTCAAATCCTCATCACCATCCTTCCCGTGAATGAGAAATGAACACAAGAAGGCTCATGCAAAACACACACACACACACACTACCCTCCACCCCACACACACGCCATGCTGTCCGGCTCTCAGGTGAAGAGTTAATCCCTCGGCTCGACTGGACGACACCGACCGTGTGACGCTGCGCACTCGTCACGCTTCACAATCCAACATGCACTAGCGTGAGCTTGACTGAGACCCGTTTGAGATGTACGATTAAAAGTAAACCAACTTAATGGTGGAAAGTTCAGGAAGGCGCCACATGAAGAAGTAGAGAGAGACAAGCCTTCCTCAAGCTGGGGGGGGGGGGGTACACACCTGGTCCGCACGCACAGTGCAGAAGGATTCCTCAGTAGAGTCAGAGGACAGGGAAAGGGAGTGGACTTTGGTCAGATGAGACTGTATGTCAAGCTACACACACACACACACACACACACACAAACGAGGACAGACCAGCCATGCAAGACACAGGGAGGCGAAACAGAGGGGTGAGAATGAATGATCAGGAAGTCATGCAGGCAGAACAGAGTCCATGTGTGTCTGAGCAGGAGTCAAACTGTCCCAGCAGTTACGACTTTGAGTGATGCAAACTTTTGAAGTCCCATTCTGACTTGCTCCCTCCCCACTGGAGCCTCCACTTCCCATGATGCAACTACTCAGTGGCTGCTTTGATTTTAAAGGCCAGGCTTGTCCGGGAAGACAAAACCACGACTGAGAGGTTCTTACTCTCTTACTGCTACTGGGCAGTACAGCCCAGTACTAATAAGCACCCTCCAAACCAGTTTGCAGGGCTGGTGCTGTTACTGGTCTGATGTGAACATCAGCCAAGCCAGTGGTGAAATACGGCCCTCAGGGAGGATCAGCAGATCCACAGTTTGCTTCTTTTTACTTCTGTACAACATTGAAACGAATAACAATATCCATAAAGCTGGAGGTCACTGGGAAACCAAAATCTGGCAAAGGTTCAACTCCTGGGTGCCTCATCCAGGAGTTGAACGTCAGCGCGGGCTGACAGGCGCAGTGATGCTGGAGTTGGTTCATTAAAGGCTACGCTCACCTCCATCAGCAAAGACACAGAAGTGCAAGAGTGAGAAACTTCATGCAACGGCGAACAGGAAGCGTTAGGTCAGCCTAACAGGAGGAATCGGCTCAGTCTGAGTCAGCGAGGGAGGGGTGACCTGGGGAGCTTCCCATGAAGGCTGCACCTGTGACAGCTTGTCTGTCTCAAACAGCCCAAACCTGCTCAGCAGTTTCACCGCTGAGCGAAGGGTTGGTCTCCTTCCTGTCCCTGCAGGCTGATGCCAAGAGTCGCACCAACGATCAGTGTTTTAAAGTCCTTCTTTGTTTGCTGAGGAAGTCACGTCTGGAAGAGGGAGTGCTGCTGGGTGGGGGGTAGGGTGTGTGGGGGTAGTACCTCAGTCAAGGTGCTGCATAGCGTAGCCAGCTGCTGGGAAGTGTTCTGCCTCATATCGGGGCCGGTCCAGGCCTGCCGCAGTCGCTCTCTCTCCAGGGTCAAAACCTCATGAACAGACTTGAGGGAAGCATGAACTGCAACGCAAAACACAGACGCCGGATCCTCAGTAACTGAGCACCAGTTCACTTCCTGTTGCTGATCCTGGCGAAACATTAGTCATTGCTGCCTGCGAGTGGACGCTGATCACTTCTCAGCAGGGCCGTCATGATCAATTTAGCCTGCAGACTGACGCCATGCATCAGACGAGGTGGATGGTTCGGGTCAGCGGCTGGGAGTTATGATTCATCACTAAACTCCAACATCAGGATGAAACCTCTGTGTTCGTTGCAAGTGTTGAGCCGGCGCCTGCCTACCTCTCTGGGACATCGTGCAAATGTCCTGGTGCAGCTTCTGGGCCTCAGGTGAGGTGACCTGAGGGTTGGACAGCTGTGAGTAGACGTGGTCCGGGATGGACTGAACCGAGCTGAAGTTGGTGCTCAGGTGGCTGGACGTGAACTAGAGGACAGAGGAAGAGAAGCGTGACGACGTATGGGTGCTGCTACTAGAACCCGGCTGGAGGTTCAGATCCTCTCAGGTCTAGAGGGTTAGGACTTTATGACAGTCGTCTGTTTAACCTGATCTCCTAACAATGAGGCTGTCAGTCAGTTGACATCTTTGTGAAATCTAGTCAGAAATGGACAAAACCCTGTTGAGTGTGGTAAAAGCGACCCTGACCGCTTCACCTGGGAGTCGGAGAGGGATCTGAAGGAATCCACTTGAGGAGGAATGATCACGTTCACAAACAAGACCCAAGACACCAAACCAGTAAACAATCCCTACAGTTCCAGTCAGATTACTGGTCACAAGGGTCATGGTGATCAATCAATACCATCTATTATTTTGACCATGCATGTCACACACTACTGGCGATGGATCCTGCTTAAAGCGAATCAGGCTGAAGTTCTCCGGTTCTGGTCCTGCTCGCTACGAGGGTCACTTGACTTCGACGCTTTGATAAACTGGTTTGTCTCCGGAAGTTTGACCCATTCCTGGATTCAGGTGCATGACGGGCTGCTGGTGCGCGAGTGCTGAGGGGTCTTACCATTCCGCCCATGGCTTCCACGCGGGACAACGTCCTGGAGTGGCCGTACCCTTTCCCCGCCTTCTTCTTTGGTTTCTCCAGCGAGAGGTTCTGAAACAGACGGTCACGGCTGAACAGACTTTTCAGATGCAACAGACATCATAGACCGAAGTATGTCTGGAGCGGACCGTCGATCACGAATGTCTCAACACCGACACGCCAGTATTAATGAGACAAGGTCAGATACGCAGTCTCCTCCGATGGCACCGGCGAGGAGTTACACTCACCTGCATGCTGATGCGCATCTCCAGGTCAGTGTTTGTGACTGGGAATCCTCCCTCCATCCAGGTGAGCTTCTGGATGAGCCGGGCGAGTTCCGTCAGCTCGGTCTGACAGCGGGCCAGGTCTGCCAGACAAACAATCAGCGTTAGGCCGTGTCTGAGACGCCACATCAGGCCGGAGGTGCGCTAGCTTACACAGTCCTGATATTTAGAGTACAGAGACACTGCTCACCATTGGAGGTGGCGTCAATGTCATGCGTCTGCTGCAGCCACGCCGACACCTTGCTGGTCACGCCTGGGTGGGAGTCAACAGCCGGGGCGGGGCTTGCCAGCTCTGACTGGAACACTGAGGCTGAGCTGGAATACTGAGGCAGCTGTGGAGTCGCAGCACATCATCAGGAAACGACAAACACAC
Source organism: Aulostomus chinensis (assembly GCF_037954235.1). Taxonomy (NCBI): domain Eukaryota; kingdom Metazoa; phylum Chordata; class Actinopteri; order Syngnathiformes; family Aulostomidae; genus Aulostomus; species Aulostomus chinensis. Next base: position 20,764,062 of record NC_141337.1, read on the forward strand.
AGATTCAACCTGCATCGTGTGATAAACACCAGAACGAGAGGGTCGAACACCATCAGCGAGATCCGCTGCGATCCTGGTGATTACGGAGGCTTCCCATCACGAATCCCACATCTCCCAACACGGGCATCCAGATTAAATCCTCATTTCCTTTTACTGATTTGAGTCAAACCAAATTTAAGATAGAAACCATAAATATAAAAGAGTTCACAGCCTCTTTCCACGTTTTTCCTGTGAACCAACAGCGTCCGTGGCGAGCAGCGTGGGCGCGGCCTCGGAGGGCAACAATCACTGTCTGAGGTTTTCTATATTTGGAGTACACACGAGTTCTAAAGACCGTTTCCTCTTCCTGAGTTTTTTTTGTCCAGTTTGGACGGATGGAGTCGACAAAAATTCGTTCACGATGTTTGATCCCAACATTCTTATATCCCAGGTGTGTACTGACTGTGGTTCTGGTTCTCTGAGGGAGACCAGACACAGGCGGCCCACTCTGGCCCAGGGAGAGAGCATGAAGGACCCCGCGATGGACACTCATGGCCTCGTTCTTCCTGTACACGCGGTGGGCGCACAGCTTGGTCAGCCAGATGTAGAAGAGATCGTGGCTCTTTGCCTGGGAGGGTGGAGGAAGAGAGAATCGAGCAGAACATCAGAGTTTATCACAGACATGAGAGTGAAAGGGCGACTTCACTCTCAGACATTATGAGTAGTACTTGTTCATAGTAGTAGTAGTACTAGTGAAACTTTAATCAGGAGCAGCGGGTGATCAGCTGCTGAGGGCAGGTTACCATGAGGTGGTAGAGGTTGTCTCCCGCGTCCAGGTCGATACGTTTGGACTTCTTGTTGATGGACATCACAGCCAGACTGACGTCCAGAGAGCCGTGGAGCTTCCCTCTCTGGATCTACAACACACACGTTTACCATGAAGTCTGACTGATGTAGGGGGACGCACACGGCGGCGCCACCTTGTGCATCTGCCCGTTACTTCCCATCAGCCGTGGTAAGAGACAGTGATGAGCTGGTGAGGTGTGAACAAAGCTAGGCTGACAAACAGGGCAGGTGATTTACACCAAGAAAATCCTGCAGTTACCTGTCCACCAGAGTAATGAGGTAGGGGATTACTTTTGACAGGAGTAACAACCCCCACCAGTACCAGCTGAGTCTGAGGGAAAGCTTAAGACGTTTTTCCTGCTGACTTACATCCTGCTGCGTCTTGGAGTACCTGAGGATTCCCTTCTCCAGCAGGAAGTATCTCTGAAAGGAGCAAATCACAGGGAAGTATGGGAGACACACACGATAGAGACACACACACACACACACACACGCACACGTGACAGAAAGACAGACAGAACCCACACACCCACCTTGTGCCAGCCCTTCAGCGGGTATTTCCTCCTCTTCATCAGGTAGCCTTCACAGATCCCAGGAATGCTGAGGTCCAGAGAGGAGCCGGGGACGGAGCTCTGTTCCAGCTGCTGCAAGTCGTCCATCACCTCCCAGTGACGAGACTGGAGGAGGACACAGGTGGGTTATGACCAGCAGCTCAGAGTTCATCCCAGCCTGCTGGTTTGATGTCTGGCAGCTAACGATAGCATCGCGGCACGGCGGTATCAGTTCTACGGCCCACATTTACACCAGCTCACGTTTACTCAAGTGTCTTTGCTCATCAGCTGTTGTCAAAAACTGAGGAAAAACAGCCGTCAATAAGATTTACAGGTTTTTAAATTTACAAAATGGACGTTTACATTTTCTCAATATGCAATAGGGACCCTCCAAACCAGTTTGCAGGGCTGGTGCTGTTACTGGTCTGATGTGAACATCAGCCAAACCAGTGGTGAAATACGGCCCTCAGGGAGGATCAGCAGATCCACAGTTTGCTTCTTTTTACTTCTGTACAACATTGAAACGAATAAAAATACCCATAAAGCTGGAGGTCACTGGGAAACCAAAATCTGGCAAAGGTTCAACTCCTGGGTGCCTCATCCAGGAGTTGAACTGCCTGAGTTTGGGGCGCGGGCTGACAGGCGCGGTGATGCTGGAGTTGGTTCATTAAAGGCTACGCTCATCTCCATCAGCAAAGACACAGAAGTGCAAGAGTGAGAAACAAGAACTCCAGGAGTGAGTTCAGCCCAAGACCGACCTGCTTGCCGTACTTGGAGGAGCCGGTGCTGCTGCTCCGTGAGTGACCTGGCTTGAAAACACTGGCAGGGGATTTGTCAACGCCGGCTATCAGTGACTGGTTACTGCTCAGTGGGGGCGGGCACACCTGAGGGTCCATCGGAGCGATGCAGTGAGGAAAGCGTTGCATGAAGCGAGAGGTCGACCTTCAGGGCAGGCGGATCATGGCCAGGTAAACAGCACTGCAACACACAGGTAAGCAGTGAGGAGGGTTGAGTTACACCTGCGTTACCTGGGGGGGGGGGGGGGGGGGGGGTCCACAGCTGGTAGGCAGGATATTGCAAATCTAGAAAAGATTGACAAGACTAAACTCCCAACCTGACCGAACAAGGGTAATCTGGACCAGACGGGACCAGACAGAACCAAACTAGCCCAGACGGGACCAGACAGAACCAAACTAGCCCAGACGGGACCAGACAGAACCAAACTAGCCCAGACGGGACCAAACTAGACCAGACAGAACCAAACTAGACCAGACAGAACCAAACTAGACCAGACAGGACCAGACAGAACCAAACTAACCCAGACAGGACCAGACAGAACCAAACTAACCCAGACAGGACCAGACAGAACCAAACTAACCCAGACAGGACCAGACAGAACCAAACTAACCCAGACAGGACCAGACAGGACCAAACTCGACCAGACAGGACCAGACAGGACTAAACTAGACCAGACAGAACTAAACTAGACCAGACAGAACCAAACAGGACCAAACTAGACCAGACAGGACCAGACAGGACCAAACTAGACCAGACAGGACCAGACAGGACCAAACTAGACCAGACAGAACTAAACTAGACCAGACAGAACCAAACTAGCCCAGACGGGACCAGACAGAACCAAACTAGCCCAGACGGGACCAGACAGAACCAAACTAGCCCAGACGGGACCAAACTAGACCAGACAGAACTAAACTAGACCAGACAGAACCAAACTAACCCAGACAGGACCAGACAGGACCAAACTAGACCAGACAGGACCAGACAGGACTAAACTAGACCAGACAGGACTAAACTAGACCAGACAGGACTAAACTAGACCAGACAGAACCAAACTAACCCAGACAGGACCAAACTAGACCAGACAGGACCAGACAGAACCAAACTAACCCAGACAGGACTAAACTAGACCAGACGGGACCAGACAGAACCAAACTAACCCAGACAGGACTAAACTAGACCAGACAGGACCAGACAGGACCAAACTAGACCAGACAGGACTAAACTAGACCAGACAGGACTAAACTAGACCAGACAGAACCAAACTAACCCAGACAGGACCAAACTAGACCAGACAGGACCAGACAGAACCAAACTAACCCAGACAGGACTAAACTAGACCAGACGGGACCAGACAGAACCAAACTAGACCAGACGGGACCAGACAGAACCAAACTAGACCAGACGGGACCAGACAGAACCAAACTAGACCAGACGGGACCAGACAGAACCAAACTAGACCAGACGGGACCAGACAGAACCAAACTAACCCAGACGGGACCAGACAGGACCAAACTAGACCAGACAGGACTAAACTAGACCAGACAGAACTAAACTAGACCAGACAGAACTAAACTAGACCAGACAGAACTAAACTAGACCAGACAGAACCAAACTAACCCAGACAGGACCAAACTAGACCAGACAGGACCAGACAGAACCAAACTAACCCAGACAGGACTAAACTAGACCAGACGGGACCAGACAGAACCAAACTAGACCAGACGGGACCAGACAGAACCAAACTAGACCAGACGGGACCAGACAGAACCAAACTAGACCAGACGGGACCAGACAGAACCAAACTAACCCAGACGGGACCAGACAGGACCAAACTAGACCAGACAGGACTAAACTAGACCAGACAGAACTAAACTAGACCAGACAGAACCAAACTAACCCAGACAGGACCAAACTAGACCAGACAGGACCAGACAGAACCAAACTAACCCAGACAGGACTAAACTAGACCAGACGGGACCAGACAGAACCAAACTAGACCAGACGGGACCAGACAGAACCAAACTAGACCAGACGGGACCAGACAGAACCAAACTAGACCAGACGGGACCAGACAGAACCAAACTAGACCAGACGGGACCAGACAGAACCAAACTAGACCAGACGGGACCAGACAGAACCAAACTAACCCAGACAGGACCAGACAGAACCAAACTAGACCAGACAGGACTAAACTAGACCAGACAGGACTAAACTAGACCAGACAGGACCAAACTAGACAAAAATAAAAAGTAACGTCATCTAGACTCAACACGACCAAACTGAACTAAACCATACTAGCCTGACCTCTAGAGGTTCTCGATGTGCTCTAGAAGAGGTCGACATGTCAGGACCGCGTGATGTGGTTCCACCTGAGAATGTTCTCTGAGCTGAACGTGTGAATCATTGGTGTGGATCTGAAGAAACGTGATGTTGGAGGGAAAACTAAAGCCGCACGGCTGCACTCCTCACTCGTCCATCTGAAAAGTTACCGAGGTTCTAAGACTCAGAGTGAATGATCGGACGCTAGTAGCGACCAACACCAGAGGCCCCACCCACAAACACTCCAACCACAGGTGCTGTCCCTGAAGCACTCCTGGCTCCATACACTGACCGCGTACGGCATCCCTGACACTGGCAGTTTGATGACACTTCTCACAACTCGCCACCGGATCAGGCGGCGCCTTCTAAAACACCAATACTTTGGTAAGTGGCTGCAGGCGTGGACCGCCGAGAGAGAGAGAGACGACAAAGTAAAGTGAGGCTCAGCGCTGCAGGAAGTTTGAGGAATGTAGTCAGCAGGTGAATCTGGCAGCCAACACTTGGATCAACTGATTGGTCGATGCATGACAAAAACAAACAAGATGCAGGTTATCAGGACATCAAGGTTCCAAAACCCCGTGAACAAAGTTCCGACTTAAACTGAGGCCTTTTGATCAAATCCTTCACGGGTTTCTCGAGAATATTTTAACGTGTCTCATTTCCTGTTTACATGACACAGTAACACACACACACACACGTCTCCTTCAACAGGAGAGAAGCCTGAAGACGGAAAAGTTTGTTGAAATTCCAGTCTGAAGCTTGCCTGATCACCTGACGGTGCGTTCAAAGACCGAGGGAGGTTTGTTCCCCTCCAGCTGGGGCGACTGTCCTGATCGCAGGACCGCCTGGAATATTTCCACTTGGTAAAACTCGTTTCTCATCAGTGCAAGCGCATTACGCTACAATCAAAACAGTATTTTTACTTTTTTCCAGTATTTAGAAAATACTCCCAGAAACTACTGTGTGACAAGCAGTACAAGTACATGAACCTTCAAACTCGTGTAAACTTGGTTTGTCCTGATCCGACTGGCTTTTCCTCCATGTGACTGAGTCACACAGGTTCAGTCCCTCCAGTCCCTCTCACGCACGCCGTCAGCAGGCCCCTTGAAGCCTCTGACCACTTCCTCTTTACCCCATCAACATTTTCAGACTGAGACCTAACAGCAGCGATGAAAAGTAAAGTTTACCTGCAGGAAACGCGTCCGCAACTCCTTAAAAATGTTCACTTTCAAACTCTGTACGATGTAAAATACTCTGAAGTGAAGAATGGCGGCGTGAACGACAGAGCGAGCCAGTTGGCCCCCAGTAGAGCTGCGCTGACTCACTGGGAGCCAGTAACACCTCAGACACACCTGTTTGGACCTGAAGTCTCGGTGCTTCCCCAGCCTGAAAGAAACGATCCGACTTCCTCTCCAGCGAGTGAAAGTGGAGCTGCAACCACCAGGTCTCCTCAACGCTTCCCTCCACTAACTCACTCAGGGGCCTCTGACAGCTGCTCGGTGAGAGACTGCAAGCGCCGCCACGCCCGCCTGACTGAGGCTGTGCTGGTCTGACGGGTGCATATCAAAGAGCCGCGGGTATCTGGGCGGAGCTGAAAGCGGCCTGACACACTCGACCTGACCCAACTGGCCCGCCGGCTCTGTCATCACCACAGCCAGCAGATCCACCGCAGATACTGACAGGAGGCGCGCGACTGCAGTCTCCTGCAGTCAGGACCCATTCTACCCGAGACCGCACGCCACTGCGCATCACAGCTGCAGCAGATTATGGTGGCTGCAGCAGAGGCGGGGACTCTTAGTCCCAAATATTTATCATCATTTGATATTTTATATTTGTACGCCAACCCAGGCCAAGAGCGGAGGCATCGGGATGTTCCAGAGGGTTTGGAGAACTGGGATGACTTCTGTTGGGTACTGCAAGCTAACTGGAGATTAGGGATTGGTTCTCGTGCTGGCACCTCAGACTGGGCGATACTGGTGGTGGTCATTAGTCAGAACTATGTTCACATCTGTAGCTGCTCACTTTTGGTTTCTTCATCTCTGCTGATATTATGATGTGAAAATGAAGTGTAAGTACATCAGTACAGGCTCTTCCTACGGTTCCTGAAAAAAACAACTTTGTTTATTCACGTGTGTTTGTCAGTACTCAAATATAAAACTGGTTTTTACACCAATACTGGTGACATGGGTAAACATCAGCAAAATCAGATATAAAATATCAGCCTAGTGATCATCCCAGAGGGAACGTCGCCGTCCGGGTTGGCAGGAAGAACGCGGCGTGCACCACCACAACAGTCCACTTCAGATAATCAACACAGTTGTCTCCTGACAAACACTCCGCCTCTGGAGGCCGTATTGTGATACGAGGGTGAGTTCTGGATTACAGCTGCTGAGCCGGCCACATCTGGCGGCTCCTGCCTCCAGGGAGTTTGGGGACGATCAAGGAACACGAGAAACGCCGTGTTGGTTCGTCGCTGGTTTGTTCCCACTCCATCCTGCATAAATTGAGCTGCTGCTGAAATATTCACTCAGCAAATCAGGGCCATCGATCACTGGCGCAGCCCCGCGTTAACAACCGCCTGGTACTGTGGCGTCTAACTGGGTCAGTAGGTGACCGCGGGCTGGAGAGCCGTGGGTCGCCTGGAGCTGCACAATTAGCAGAAATGTTTAAAATAACTTATCAACTAGGAAACGAGCCAGTACATAAAAAGTGAAAATCCCAGAAATGTCAAGAATTCCCAAGTTCATAAATGCAAAAAAACAAAACTTGCCAGAGGCCAAAATACCACAAACTCAACAGAAAGACACTGAAAATACTCCATCCTCCGTGGTACTGCATGACCCTGCAGGCCAGAGGAGCAGCAGGGCCGCTCAACACTCCCAGCAGGCTTTGCTGATGCATCATGATCATTTGAACGCACATCCTTGCCACACAGCGACAACACGATTGTTGTGTTGCTGACATGCTCTTATATGGAAGCGTGACACACGCTCAGGCTGGGCAGGAAACAAAGACCCTTATTAGGAGAGGCAGGGGCCGGGTTTGCAACATCAGGATGTCTGGAGGGTGGAAGGAAGGTTGTCCAAGCCCTCATTTGAAACATTTAACCACTTCATTCACGCCAACACTCCTCACCGTGACAGCGAGTGGCGCTCGACCTGAAGCCTCCTTCCAATCACAGCATTAACAATCCACCTGCAGTCGCGGTGACTGGACGTCTTGCCGCTGCATGAGCACGCAAACCTAACTTCAGAGTTGTCATAGGAACCGGCATCAACTGGAAACGGAATATTGCTGGTTGAGGTCTGAAAAATACCCTGCGAATGAAAGCCAAGCCAAATGTTTGTCGGCCCACAGCTCCCATTGGGACATGCAGCAACGCTGAGAGGACGCAGGTGAAAGGCGGCGTGTCGTGACACGGCCACCACATCAGTGCTGCCACTTCAGTGACATCAACGTGGCGGCCGCGGTTTCATCGGTCATCGTTAATAAGAAACAAATCTGATTTATGGGCTTTAAAAAGTTCTTCAAGTAAAGAAAGGAAAGGTTTTCAAATTCAAAATGTTGCCACACATTTTCACTGCACAAAATAGGAGTTTCATATAAATTTGATGATGTCAGTAAATATTAGAGGCTCCCAGCTAATCTGCATTAATCTGCAGGTGTCAAACCGCAGGATGGTGCAACATTCAGAACGTATCAAACAAATTTAAACATCGTGGTGCAGATTCAGATCTGCAGACTTCAAGGAGTCCAATCTGATCCTATCGCAGTTAAAGTAGCACAGATTTGTTGGACAGGGTGGAGGCCTCATCCAAGAATGAAAGGACTTAGACGAACCACCTCTAGTTTTCCTTCGTCTCTTGATCTTGAATTAGTGAAGGGGCCACGCATCCACCCGGGGGGGGTGTCACCCACCTGCCCGAGACAAATACCTGCCAGGTAACGTCAGGTCCTCGGTACGACTCCTCTATGCTGAGGAAGCCAGCAGGTATGCGGTCCTGCCAGCGAGAGGATTATCTAACAGATCACCGGCCTGTAGCGGAACATTCCTGGCAGGGTTCAAGGTGCTCGCACATAAGAGCTTTGGAACCCAGGTGTCATCACACGGACCTCCATGGTCCAACTAGACCTGGTTCCAACAGCTCCTAGCATGCTACACTGATCCTGGACTGCCAGGCGACCCGCTTCACATCTGGAGCTGAAACTTCTACGATGGCGAGTCAAGACCCAGCCAGCGGATGCAAGCTGGGTTCTGGTCTCTGAAGGAGAAGCAGGAATGTGGTGTCCTATCACATCTACTGACACCCGACAGACTGGTTCCTTTGCACCCACCATCTTCCACGCCCTCAGTGCCTCCAGGAATGTGCCAGAACCACATGTGGCTGAGGTAACACTGTTTACACTCCAGGGACATCAAGTGCGTCGCACTGCGCACTGATCCACTGATATCAGGGCAGGCACTGGCAGAACCTCCCCCCACAGCCGACGACCCAGAAGGGAAACGTTAAGAGCTGCGGCGCCGGCGTGCCTCTGGCTCCAGGCTTGGCCCGGGACACGCCAGCGTGTACTACGTGTTGGAGTACGCAAATTCTACTTGAAAATTTTAAATCGAGCTGAAAAACAACTTGCAGTGAATTTGCAGTTCTCCATGGTTACTGGTCAAACTGGATGCTAGCAAACGGAATTCTGTCCCATTATTCTGACTAAATGTTTGTGCTGTGATTTCAGAAGGTTCTGTAGGAACGCCGCCGCCGCAGCAACGCAGTAGTTATATGACACCACCGTGACATGCAAAGCCGCACTGAGTGAGAACTTTCATCAAGTCGCCCGTCTGACCACATGACAACCCAGAGGGTCCCTGACTGACGGCTGCTGCCCCTCTGGAGGCGCTGGCAGGCTCAGACGCACCAGATGGTACCTGGTTCCTGACCATCAGGCCAGAGTCAGAGGTCAGAGTGCCGTTGCAGCTCAAACTGCATCCTTTATTTGAGGCTGATGCATCTAAAGAACCACACAAAGCGGCCGAGCAGCTCAGCATCAACCTCAGGAAAAAACTCGTCACATCTCAACCGGCTGTTCAGTGGAAGAGAAAAATGACGTTAAGTACCAGCCACAATTAGAACCATTCCCAGCTTCACCTGAGGCTGGCCAGCAGGTGGATGCATTGGTGGGGTAGCTGAAACACTGATTGGTTCCTTTATTCAGGTAAGACGTGACGTCATCCAGACATCAGGCAGGGTGCATGGAAGAATGAACCAGCACATGACAACAGAACCAGCACATGACAAGTGAACCAGCACCGACAAGTGAACCAGCACCAACAAGAAGCTCCACCTTCCTAGAGTATAAAGCAGGTTCCGTGTCTCTAACGTGCCTCTGCCGGACCGAACCTGTCCCAGGGTCCTGCTGGAGATCGGTTCCGTGAGAAGGCTTGCAGCCATCGGCAGACTCGAGGCTGGACGTCAGCCTCCGTGTTTGAGTCACGAATGCGTCCAACCTGGCGGCACCGTGACGATGGAACAACAGAAGCCAAAGAAAAACGTAGAACTTCACAACAAAACGTCGAGGAAACCACGGACGAAAACAAGTGGAGGTATTCGTTTTCATGACGTCATTACTCTCAAATCAATTAGTCTCACGCGGAGATCAGACGCCAGGCGTGCGTGACTCAACAGGTGGCTCGCGGGACGTCGCCGAACGACGTTTACAAACTTTTTTCGTCCTGAGAAGACGAATCACCGTCAGCGGAAGCACTCGAGCCCACCGACAGAAGCTAGAACGGAGAGAAGCTGAGAGCCACGCGTGCGGACGCTCGTGGCGGCGGAGCTCCGACTCACCTGTGCGGCGTCTGGTGCGAGGCGGCGTCCTGCCAGAGTGGCGCAGCTTCTAAACCTGCTGCAGATTGGACAGGTGCATCATGGGAGCGGCCACCTTGTGTTCTCGTTAACGCCTTGATTTCTGGAATATTAGGAACGCCTTCGCGGTGAATGACGTCAGCAAAAGTGAAAGAAGGTGAACTGATTTCTGTTCGTCCTCTGATGAAGATGAGGTCTCAGAGGGAGGAAGTGATGTCAGAACGGCCTTCAACATCATTCTACCTCGGTGTGTGCGGGTAGTGGCACCTCTCTTCTACAGGTAGATGTCTTTCTAATGACTCAGGTGTGACGTCCTACGATAATAACCGTGAGAAGAGAAAGCAGAAGGAAGAGTTGCTCGTCAGACCTGGGAGAGCAGGATTCCTCCTCCGTGCTCCAGACGTCTTCATCTTTGCTGGTAAGAAGCTTGGAGACATCACTTCATCAGAGGACTCTCCAGGGGGAGGGGCCACGTCTCCAGGCTGGACCCCCAGTCAGAGCTGCTCCGAACACTCCGAGAAGATAGAGGGGCCCTGCTGGAGCTGCTTCCTCGACGCAAGGACTCATGACAGAGATGGATGGATGAGGGATGGGTGGATGAGTGTTGGTTGGATGGATGGATGGACGGATGAGGGATGGGTGGATGAATGGATGAGGGATGGGTGGATGAGTGATGGGTGGATGAGTGATGGTTGGATGGATGAGTGATGGTTGGATGGATGTGGGATGGGTGGATGGATGTGGGATGGGTGGATGAGTGATGGGTGGATGGATGAGTGATGGTTGGATGGATGTGGGATGGGTGGATGAGTGATGGTTGGATGGATGAGGAATGGATGGATGGATGAGGGATGGGTGGATGAGTGATGGTTGGATGGATGAGGAATGGATGGATGGATGAGGGATGGGTTGAGGAGTGGATGAGGGATGGGTGGATGAGGGATGAGTGGATGGATGTGGGATGGGTGGATGGATTGATGATGGACAGATGGATGGATGGGTGGGTGATGGATGATGGGCGGAGTTCGGAGGCTGACGGGCTCCTGCAGAAGCTTGTGGTGTTGGTCTGTGTGTCTGAAAGCAAGCGTTGAACTCTGCTCTGGAGCTCCCCCGGTGGTGAAGCTCTGGGAGTGCAGGCGCTCCTCCATGTTGGCAGCTCATCCACCAGCACCTTGAGTGTCTCTGTCTCTGTCTGGCTGTGGTGGACACATGAGTGAGACGGACACAGGGTTTGTCCTGAGAGGCTCCAGGTTCTGGTGACATGAGAAGCAACACACCAACAACTTCTGTTGAGTATGAGCAGCTCTTTCATCTTGCAAGAGGGAGGTTCCAGGACCAGGACCAGGACCAGTACCAGTACCAGTACCGGAGTCTTCAACATCTAGTCGTGTTTTGTAGGAATGTCCTGGAGGTCTGTCTGTCAGTGGGTGTGCGTGACATTGGGGATACACCTCTTCCTGCTCTCCTCCTGCTCCTCCTCCTCTCCTCCTGCTCTCCTCCTGCTCCTCCTCCTGTCCTCCTGCTCTCCTCCTGCTCTCCTCCTGCTCCTCCTCCTCCTGTCCTCTTGCTCTCCTCCTGCTCTCCTCTCCTCCTGTCCTCCTCTCCTCCTGCTCTCCTCCTGCTCTCCTCTCCTCCTGTCCTCCTCTCCTCCTGCTCTCCTCCTGCTCTCCTCCTCCTGTCCACCTGCTCTCCTCTCCTCCTGCTCCTCCTCCTCCTGTCCACCTGCTCTCCTCTCCTCCTGCTCCTCCTCCTCCTGTCCTGCTCTCCTCTCCTCCTGCTCGTCCTCCTGCTCTCCTCCTCCTGTCCACCTGCTCTCCTCTCCTCCTGCTCCTCCTCCTCCTGTCCACCTGCTCTCCTCTCTTCCTGCTCCTCCTCCTCCTGTCCACCTGCTCTCCTCTCCTCCTGCTCCTCCTCCTCCTGTCCTGCTCTCCTCTCCTCCTGCTCGTCCTCCTGCTCTCCTCCTCCTGTCCACCTGCTCTCCTCTCCTCCTGCTCCTCCTCCTCCTGTCCACCTGCTCTCCTCTCCTCCTGCTCCTCCTCCTCCTGTCCTGCTCTCCTCTCCTCCTGCTCGTCCTCCTGCTCTCCTCCTCCTGTCCACCTGCTCTCCTCTCCTCCTGCTCCTCCTCCTCCTGTCCTCCTGCTCTCCTCTCCTCCTGCTCCTCCTCCTCTCCTCCTCCTCCTGTCTTCCTGCTGTCCTCTCCTCCTGTCCTCCTCCTCTCCTCCTGCTCTGCTCCTCATCCTCATTAGAAAGCCAGGTCAAGTACATCTGGAACAAAGTCAGACTGAATCTTCACTGCTTCCGTTCTACTGAAGGAACCTGTCTCCTCAGCAGCAGAACCCAATGGTTCTGTCTCATTCATCTCATCTTGGTTGCCTTGGTAACCCTGGAACCCATCGTCTCGATAAACAAGCAGGTAATTGAACCCCTGGTCTGGCGTCCCTGCTGCATCCTAACAGAACACGACCGTCGGACCTTTAAAGATTTGATGAATGTTCGTACGAAAACGTCACCTCCGTTTCCTGAGCCGGCGGTTGGCGTGGAGCTCTCACAGAGCGATCACATGATGGTCTGGGGCCAAGTTACGAGACCTCTGGTTTTCAGGCTGCTGTCTCTGGAACTCTTGAACCCCTCACCTTAGAGACCAACGCTTCTAACAGAGGTCTCAAACACTGGCATGGACAGCTGCTGCTGGTGGACCGTGTTGTTGCCTTTGATACGGAGAGAAGCCTGCATTCTTTTGGGTTGAACTTTTTCTTTCTGTCTTTTCAGTTCCATCTTTTCTAAAGCCGCAGGTGGCCAAGACTCAAAACACAGCATCTGGTTGATTGCTGTGTCCACATCAAATAAACATCCACCCATCCCTCCATCCACCCATCCATCCATCTCTCCATCTTCTCCCTCTTCTCCTGTTCAGGGTGGTGGGGGTGGAGCCTATCCCAGCAGCCTTCCCCCTGGACAGGTCACCAGTCCATGGCAGGGCCAACACATAGAGACAGACAACCATTGGCTCTCCCAGCCACGCCTACGGTCAATTTAGAGTCTGGATTAACCTGGTCCCTCTTGATGTCTTTGGACTGTGGAGGAAGCTGGAGTACCAGAGAGAACCCAGCAGGAACAGGGGGAACATGGAGACTCCACACAGAAAGACCCTGTGCTGCAGCCGGGGCTCCACCCACAACCTTCTTGCTGGGGGTCCACAGTGAGGACCACTGCTCCCCCGGGCCGCCCCTGTTAATTATTAAATACATTAAAGTGCGTTCTAAATGCTTACAAATCTTCTTCTCAGTCGTCAGCTATCGAGCTGAATGACTTGTGACAGCCAGGATGACGATCAGTGAGAGTGACATCACGCACCTGTCCAGGTGAGCAGCCCCCCCACGCAGACCACATACTTAGAAGGCCCCCACACAGACTGAAGAAGACCTGGTCTCAGACTGGACGACCCTTCTCATCTCCACGTTGTTCACAGGTACAAGTTTCTTCAAGTTTGGAGCAAAATGTCTGGAGGATAAACATTTAACTGGAGTGTGTAAACGCCAGCGGCCCTCTGGGTTCTGGGTCTGATCAGCAGCAGCTGCCTGGAAAGATCCTCTCCTGGACCTCCTGGCTGGAGTCCTTCATGAGAAACCAGGACGCTGTAGCACTGAAAACCTGATCAAGCTTTCTGGGAGGAGAGGAATGAGAGGCTGAGGGACCAGGACGCCGTCCCAGAACCAGAACAGAGATGTGACAGATGGCAGTGCAGGTTAAACGTTGCGGCGTCAGTTTGTTGTTGTGTTGGAGTCCCAGGTTTTAGCGCGGGGACATTCATACCTCTTGATATCACTTTGGAAATCTGAATCAAAAATGAAACAGGCGAGAGAAACCGAACAGAAAGAGTGGAGGCATTCAGAATGTGATGAAACTAGTTTGATGTCTGGACATGTTGATGGAGGGTCTGGAAAAATGGCTGCCAGATCTTAAGACAAAAATAAGACACCAAGGAAGAATCCTAGAATTCAGGCATGAACCTGCATCACATGACATTCATGCTTCTTTCTTTGTTTGTTTGTGTGCTTCCTGAAACTTTACGAGTGAACACGTGAAGGAGGGAAACCTAATCGGGATGCGTATGAATGGACGGGAAGACGCCAGCATCTGTCAGACATTCTTCACCGTGTTGGATGAATAACCAGCTCTCTCTGCCGATGTCGTTCGCTTTTCAAAGATCAAAACAAACAAGGAGACTTCCCTCGGCCGTTGGGCCTCTGATAGAGAGACAGGAGGCAGGAGAGGGACGCTGGGGGGAGTCGGACTCGCTGGTGAACACGGACACAAGCACAAGACCCACAGCAGCTGGCCTCATGTTCAGGCGCTGGGGGACCTCTGGTGGGCGTCTGAGTGTTTGACCCGTTTACACGATCCGGTCCTGGTGTGGAGCTCTCAGGCCTTCGCCACCACTAACCAGGCAGGTGGTAGTGGTTTGGCAGCTGGTCTAGTTAGTAATCGATGAGGGCGATCACATTACTGAGCACAAAGGTGGTATTTGTCTGTCTCACAGCACAATCACACCAAACCAGTGAGTGAGACAGGCACCAACCCTGGTGGAGGGCTGCATGAGGGCCCAGGACCCCTTGAACCTCCGGGCGAGTCGTGAACGTGTGGTTAGGAACTACATTTGGTTACTCTGCGTTATTTCCTGGCCCTCTGAGGTGCTGCACATATGAAGCAGCTGGGACTCTCTCCTCATGGTGGTGGCAGAATTTATCATCTCTCCACAGGATGAGAAGAATGTTGTTGAGCTGGACCCTCATGTGAGATCAGCCAATCAGCTGCCAGCACCGACGACACACCAGCGGTCTGCTTACCTGCCTGGTCCTTGACTTTGAACGGAGCTTCCAACAAGAACAAAGCTGAAATGTGTGATGTCACAGTACATCGTGCAGGTCAGAGGTCACCTCAGATCAGTCCTATTCATGTGTATATACACGTGTGTGTATATATACAGATGTGTGTATATATACACGTGTGTGTATATATACAGATATGTGTATATATACACGTGTGTGTATATATACACGTGTGTGTATATATACAGATGTGTGTATATATAAACGTGTGTGTATATATACACGTGTGTGTATATATACACGTGTGTGTATATATACAGATGTGTGTATATATACACGTGTGTGTATATATACAGATATGTGTATATATACACACGTGTGTGTGTATATATAAACGTGTGTGTATATATATACACGTGTGTGTATATATATACACGTGTGTGTATATATACAGATGTGTGTATATATACACACACATCTGTATATACACACACATATCTGTATATATACACACGTGTATATATACAGATAGATAGATGATAGATGGATGTGTACAGCAGCTACATATGTACATATATATATACACACATATATATACACGTATATATACACACATATATATACACACACGTGTATATATATATACACACATATATATATGTGTGTATGTGTGTGTGTATATAAATAAATGTATATATCTATCTTCTCTACTTTCTCTAAGTATTCCTTCCAATCCTACCGTTGTATTACCAGTATTTGCTGACACAGGAACAGTCGGTTCCAGAGGTGAAGGTCACAGCTCTCATTCATTCAACTGTAGGTCAAACATCTGCTTCTGTTGTTGTTGTGGAGGTTCGAGGTCACTGAGAAATACTTACAGTGCAGTATTTTTAGATTAATGTAGTCCATCTAACGACCTGGATCTGGCCCTTGGGATCAGGTCTCAGGTGTCAGGTCTGCTGTCCATGAGGATTCAGAAATGACCAAGTGCAGCCAGGCGTATCAGGACTCAACAACATTTTATTCGATACTTTCCAGAACATCTGTACAATACCAACATAATCAAGACCGGGCAGTGATGGCGTGACAGCCAGGAGGGAACCCTGCTTTCAGGAGCACAGCACAACAGCGACTCGCTCTCTTCCCTCGGGAGGCGTGCAGCAGTCCATATTTTGGCAATCACATATCCTGTGCAACAGAAACGGTTCCAAACTGCTCTCCATCACCCCGACATGGCTGTCGAAGCTACGGGCAAACACCGGAGCACCGTGAAGGCAGGGAGGACAGGAAACAAGCAGCAGTGGCTCCCGCCAGGTCCATCTCCGCATGGTGACGGAGGCTGCTCCTCCGCGTCTGTGTTCGGCCGTCACGGATCCACCTCCACCTTAAAGTTTCGGGGTCTAGGATGGAGGACAGGCCAGCGACAGGAACAGAGTAGAAGCCTGGTAACGGGGAGTCATTGGTGTCCAATGACCTGAAACTAAGAGAGGTGTTTGTAGAATCAGCCCTTCACCCACAGGGGGCGTGTCCTCTCCCCAGGAGCCCGCCGTGTTGACGTTCTCGGTCACAGCCTCACGGCAGCCGCTCTCTTCTTGTTCTGTTGAACTTTTTACTGCTCGCACTGTTAGAACTGCTCTCCCTCAGCTTGTGAAGACGGTCCTATTCTGTTTTCCGGTGTGTTGCTACCATTTTTATTCAACTTGGTGGCAGATGTTGCGTGGAAGCCTGTCGGTTGACCAACAGCTGCTCAGCCACATTCAGGACCACAAACCCTGAACCTATTCAGTTACATTGCGTCTGCTCTGACATTTTAAATCCACAGGTTGTTATGAATATGCATAGTGAGCGCCCTCTACTGGCTGAAACGCTGCATTACGGCAGGGACGCTGCAGGCTGATGCGGTGGCGGTGATGTCGCCAGCGTCTCCCTCCCCTCTGCAGGCCATCGGCCGAGAGTGAACGGCCTCCCAGATGAGGAATACTAGGAGGGTCGAGGGACTTCAGGACGTGATCCTGACCCAGCTGGAGGTGTTCTGGCGACTCTACTTGGCTCTGCAGAGACGGCACATCCTTACAGAGCTCTTCTTCACATGAAGTGACACTGGTCTGGATGTTCTAAACCTTCACTTATTGCCCATTTTTTATAGTATTTCTCAAACAGATGCAGCGGCTGCAGGTCGGCTCAGACGAGGAGGTTCCATTTCTCCACTCATAATAATTCAATAAAGTTTTCTTTTGTTTTCTGTGTCTGTCTCTGCAGACACCAAATTTTACAAATGCAGGATCACACGTGAATGATCCACGGTGGGTACAGGGGTCGGGTTAGGCTGCAATCTACAACTTCACCAGCAGAGGTCGCCACATCCTACGAGTTTGGAGAGGCCAGACTAATCCAGGACCGCACACCTGCTGATGCCTCAGCGCAACAGCAGCAAAGCTCCAAGAGCTTCCTGGACACAGCAGCTGCTGCTGGCTTCAGTTTGTTCAGATTGTTGCACACAACGAGACGGGAGGGAGGCCATCACACTCCACAGCTTCTCTATGAACAAGAGGACAGAACCACTTGCCTGACTTGCTGTCGTTGAAAGGACTTCCATGCCTGGGGACCGCCAGCACTGAGTCAGACTGTTTGGCGAAACCCAAATCTGTGTCTAACCTGACATCTGTGGTGGAAAGCACACGTGTGGCGCTGCAGCTGCAGGGTGGCACAGATGATTTTCATCCATTCTTAGTGTCCGGTAACAGTAACCGTACAGAAACGAAGCGCCAAGCAGGAACAAGGAAGAATCAAACCTTTGATCCAGACCTCATCTTCATGGATCAGAACGATAGTTACCGTACTCACAGGGTGAACACAAGGAAAGGCACCTTGAAGGTCCCCGTGCCTGGTTAGTTTACCTGGATCTGGCGGATCCAGGTGGATCTAGCTAGAGAGCGGATGGCTTAACTGGTGGCTTGATCAGGGCTGGGTGTCCAATTACTGCAGTAAAACTGAGTCATCATCTAATAAACTCACTCTAACAGTTTTAGTCCGTATCAAAAAGGATCGATCAGGAGGAGAAGCCGAGGCGACAATAAAGGTGGCGCCGGCTAGGATTTCGGAGCGCTGCCGGCCTGAGTGGATGGGCCCCCCCCCCAGAGAACAACAGAGTTTCTTGATAAACTGAGTAGCACCGCAAATTAACTGCTATTCTTCCTAACCACGTCTCATCAGTAAAGGTCCGTTACATCACAAAAGTGCTAGACTTCCCTTCGGCTCCTCCTCAGTCTAGAAGGAGAGCCTGCAGACGCCAACTCCCACAGTACAATGTCGCTTTGCTTGGCCCAATCCACCTGGACTTCAAATACAAAATCAGTCCCCCCCCCCACCAGATTCCCCAGAAGAAAGAGTATAAAAACATTTTTGAGCCATGAAGACTAGATTTGCGTTTAGGCTCCTGGATCAGAGTGGAACCTTCGAGTTTCCATAGGATACGTTCAAAGGTCCTGCAGCTGACCTTTGTACCCAGGAGGGAAATGGCTGCTGAACTCTACATCTATCAGGAGTGCGCACGGCCATCTCCAGCTTTAGAATCAAACAGGAGGTCAAAACGTTAGCTGCTTAGCTACAAAGTAGCACAAACACACAGCCGCAGGCCCAAGTGAAGCATGGTCAGATTGTCCACTTCCTCAGTCTGCAACATCCACACCACAGAAGCTCGTGTCCAACTATCTCCTCGGGATTCTGTCGTAAGCAAAACAAAAAAGGGTCCTCTGACTGAGGTTCTTAACCTGGGCAGGAGGGAGTCAGGGCTGGGAGCTGCCCTGGCTGTCAGGGTCCGTCTCCGAGGAGCTGGTGACTGAGTCAGAGTCGTCATCATTGTGGTTGTCCTCAGCCAGGTTTTTCTCCCGTATTCGCCTGTGAATGGCACTGAGGCGAGCCAGCAGGCCCTGGTAGTCAAAACGGCCACGCTTCTCCCCAAACGGGTCCTGGGGGGCATGAGGAGAGAAAGAGTGAGCTGAGTTTGGGAGGTGCTGTTCACCACTCCATGATTCTCTGGGTTAACTTTCACTGCCATGCGCTAGCGAGTGGTGTCCTGCAGCAGAAGGCGCGACTCTGCACCTCGTGCTCCTCAGGGGGCCTGTGGTGCTGCACCAGGCCCCCTGAGGAGCACCTTAAGGGGGCAGAGGAGGACGGAAGCTCTGATGGCCCAGGGACCGGGATCTTAACTGTAGTTTATTTTCATAGACTACAACACCAGTGACCTTATGGGTGTGAGAGAAACACTCCTAACAAATAAATCCATGTATCAAATAAAAATGCCCCCAGCAACGTCGCTGGTGAGTGTTGACAGAAGGAGGATGACGCATTCACAGGGAAGCAAGCTTGTAAAATGGAAGCAGGGCTGTGCTCGTTCTCCTGATGGGTTCAGGTTTTTTCATCGTCATTGTGCAAATTTTCTGGATGTCTTGAAAGATGTTGATCATTTTAAAGCTGCAGTCATGGCAACTTTTCTCAGAAACGCTGGCAGGGAAGGAGTTACCTGACGACAGTGAAGATGTTCCTATCAAATGTGTCACGTGAGCCAGGATGCACAAGAGCCCCGCTTGCACAGAACAGCTCCCGACGAGCGTCACCCAGGGGGGAGGCTCACCCTGGGGTGGCTGCTGGTGGGGGAGGAGCTCAGGAGGACTGTGGAAACTACGTCCCGTGTGCGGGGGCACAAACTTGCTCATCTTGAGCTGGTCAGTCCTCACATCCATCACTCATGCCAGTGACTCACAGCACCCCCGCTAACAGACGCTGCCTCAGCTCTGCTCACATTCTCACTAAACTTTTGCCTGGACTGTCGTCTCTACAGAGGTGAAGCCAGCGCTCACCTGCATGTTCTGGCCCTGTAGATGGAGCCTCTCCTTGCAGACGCCCTCGTAGAAGTCGTAGTATTCTAGGAAGGACTTT
The DNA here is from genome assembly GCF_037954235.1 of Aulostomus chinensis. NCBI lineage: Eukaryota > Metazoa > Chordata > Actinopteri > Syngnathiformes > Aulostomidae > Aulostomus > Aulostomus chinensis. The sequence goes on from NC_141337.1 coordinate 20,784,183, forward strand.
TCCATCACGCTCCTGGAAACACAAACAGGCAACGATAACGGCTTCACTCCTCACGTCAGTAAAGTGGCCGCTCGATTGGCTGACATCAAGTATGTTCCCTTCCTAGCGGTGGAGTCACGACCGCGAGTCTTAATCAGAAACTGACGGAAACCAACAATTTTGAAGAAGAAGAAGAAGAGTGAATGTCCTACCACAGAGCCTCAGGGCAGGGGATTTTACCCTCCAGCATGTCACACACAGCAACCCGCATGGTCTCATGGCGGATGCACTCGTTGTAGTTCTTACTGTCACCTGGGTGTCGCTCCTGACACACACACACACACACACACACACACACACACACACACACACACACACACCAATAGTGAGTCAACAGCTGATACATGCAGGAGTCAAAGGAGGTTAGAGGTGGTACCAGCCGGGTCTAAACACCAGTCCCTGACGTTGGATCGTTCAGCTCCAGGTCTGAGAGAAGAGGTCACATGACAATAGACGCCAGAGTGCGTAGCCTCCAACTCCACGTGATAGAAACACATAAACCAAGAGACAACGACCAAACCAAGCAGGGGAGCGAAACGTAATGTGAAACTCTGCTGATGGGTGAGCGATTGTGAGGGGGGGCGGACATGAACAGCTTCACAGCCGGACCATGACGGAGGCGCACCCAGGAGAACACCAGGCTCTGTCCCCCTCAGGTGAGTGCAGATACCTTCTAGCAATCTAGCAGACAGAATTCTCTCACATCCAAATTCCATTTCTAATTTCCACGCAGCGCTAATAAATGAACCCGCTTCACCTGTGCGCCCTAATGCCCCGTAAGCACGGCGGGTCAAAGTTGCTCCGTCATGGCCGCAGCGCAGACAGAACGACCATCGCATTCTTTCTCATGTTGTTCCAAACATCCTAAAAGTGAGAGGTACCTGCTCAAAGCCCGGTTCGTTGTGGTAGGGGTTCTCCGTCATCAGAGACTGGATGGAAATGAGGACAGACGACATACTTTGGGCTGGACTCCATGCTGGGCCTGTCCACGTCCTAGTCTCACACACACACACACACACACACACACACACACACACACACACACACACACACACGCGTCAGCCAGTGTGTTTGACACTTCTCGATGTAGAGAGATGAAACACAAGTGAATTCGTCTGTCGCCTGCTGAGACCTCCCAGGTTCAAACACCATGCAGCACCTTCAACGCCGTACGTGGTGTGACACAGGAAACACGTGTGTAAAGTTTGGCTGCGTCACTGCTGGGCCGTCGCTAACTCTAGAAAGTTCTACAGCTCATGTTCGTTACCAGGTGTTTGAGGTGGAGCTTCAGTTATTGGCACGTACCTGACAGCATCACCATCACACGCAAGAGGAACTCCTTCACATCATCATTGTTTATATCAGAACCAAGATACTTGAATATTTGAGAGCAAATGATTCTGACTTTTCAAAAACTCTACAACCACAAACTGAAACTTTGTAATGTGTCACGGTGTCCAGGTTCGTCCTGAGCGTCGACCCTCAGGTGGAGGACGAGCGGCGACCCGTGGACTCCCGACCAACAGAACCCTAATCACCATTACCGACATCAAACAACAACTGCTGCTGTTGGCTGATCCGGTCTGGTCTGTCAGCGAGGACGGTGCCGTCAGCATCTTTGGAGTTTGGACAGTTGGTCAAACAACACGGGACATTTTAAATGTCGGAAATTGTGACATAAAAACGTGAGTTTACAAGCTCAAAATAGAGGAATTTTCCTCTGGAGTTTCCCTTCCTTTTCTACCGTCACACGAGTTACAGATGAATCTGCCCTCTGTCTGCTGTTCCTTCTAATCTGGAATTACAAGGCGACTCAAAGACCAGCAGTGAGACGTGTCGTCACCCGTCTGACGTCATCAACCACCGACAGCCAGAAGGGAACGTCAACAGCCATCAGGCAACGTTCGCTTTTAGACTTTTAAAATGAAGTGAAACTCGTGAAAATGTGGTGATTCATTGTGTTGCACTCACTCTCTCTCTCACTCACACACACACACACACACACACACACACACACACACACACACCCGTCCTACACCATATAATCATCCTTTCTTTCTTTCCTGGGTGACACAGACGGGGGGGAGGGGAGCTGTGTAGGACTCACCCCAGGATGCTGAGGCAGACTTTGCCGTTCCGGTAAAAGTTGGGGTTGAAGCGGACTGTGTTGTGCCCGGTGGTGATGAGTTTGACCCGCGGGGGGTGGATGGGGTAGTTGGGGGGGCAGCGGAACAGGAAGAGGAAAAACCCGCCCTCATACGGTGTGTCGAAAGGCCCCGTGATCAGGGCGTGGATCTGAGGGGGAGGAGAGGAGCCAGACAGTGAAGCAGGCAGCAGAGACTTCAGACCGACATGGGACAATGGAGAGACGATGGGAGACAGACAACAGGAAGTGGATTGGGAGACTTTCAGAAGTACGGCACCAAAGAGAGCTGGACTCACTGGATCATGACCAGATCCCCAGAATCTACTCAGCGATTTCAGTTCCGCTGGGGGGTTCCTTTTATTTCCAAACCCTGAATGTCACAGAAGCGTCACCTGACTGATGACATAGAGTTTAAAAGACGAGCGGCGTCACATTCTGCTCTCCTGACCTTTGCCAGGACCAGCTGGCTGGACTGGTAGCTCCGTCACCGCCAACAGCGGAACTGTGACGCCAGCCACCAGAACCACTCTGACTGGGAGACGAGCTTCATGTCAGTGGAGACTTCATAAGAATTCACTGCCAAATTCACCTTCAAGGAGGGAAACCTCATTCTTCCATATCAGATGAGCTCTGTGGCAGCTCAGCATCCGTCCAGCGCACGTGCCAGGAGGCAGTGACTGGACAAGTGAGCCCTGGTCTTTTACCTTGGTCATGTCTTGAGGATCAGGGACAACAAACATCCCGGGCGGAGGCTCCTTGTAGATAGACATGATGTCCCTGCAAAGACAAATGGAAACCAGCAGGTCACGGCCCAGACGTTTCACAGGGAGAGGAGCAACGTCTCTTTGTTGAGCTGAAAACAGATTCAAAAGAACAGCACCAAGACGTGGCGGCCATCAGTCATCACATGTGGAACCCTTCACACTGCCACGAAGTCCTGAGGATTCACTTATTACGTCATAGTCCCTGTCACCGGCTCATTTACCAAAATATCACAACTGTTGTTATAAAACTGATGTTCGGCCCTGCCAGCGCTCCCAGTCCACAGCACTGCAACCTGAACCAGTCCGAAAGGTCCCGGACGGAAGCTGGAGGAGCGCGTGTGCTGGAGGAAACTTTTTGAGGACTTTCACTTTCGATCTCACGCGAGCTGATATTGTGAGGCCACTGCCACGAGCTCGTCCCACCTACCTCTTGATCCGCAGGATGCACTGCTGGGAGGCTCTCTCGTTGTCCCAGTCCGTGCTGAGGGTCGGGTCCCAGGAAGTGGGGTGGATTTGGTTCAGCAGGCCCGCTCCGGCTACCCCTCCGACCCCGAGTCCGACACCCTGGAGAGGCGTGGAGGTGTGGACGATGGGAGATACAGCCAGGATCGGTGGCGATGGGCCGGGTGTGAATGTGCTCTCAAAGCCGGCTGCAGTGGCAGACACAGCGGACATAGCAGGGGCCACCGCGGCGGTTAGGCCAATCTGCGCGACCGCAGCGGGAGGAGGGGAGGCCGGATTGGCGCTGGAGTGAGCACCGCTGGCTGCCGAGTGCGCACCCGGCAAAGAGTTGGCCAAAGTCGGCAAGATCGAGGCTCCGCCGCCCTGTGCGGTGACGCCGAGACCAAGGGCACCGCCGGCGAACTCCTCTCCGATACTGTCCGCCATAGCTCGTCAGCTAGGAAGCTACGTTACAACGTCGGCGGGGACCGATTTACGGCGCCGTTAGCTGCACTTACAGCCGAGCGCGAAGCTAAAGTTTCTCCTGCTGGTTCAGTGGGACCGGACAGCGGGCGGCCCGGGGGGAGACAAGGCCAGAAAACACGGCATTCCTACCACGACATCGCTGGTTATCGTTAGCTTAACCGGGTCCGGGTCCCGGCCCCCAAAGTACCGAGGTGGCCGAAAATGAGCTCGCCCGCCTTACAGCGTCCGACGAGCCGACTCACCGTCTGGAGGTTACCGGGCCGAACACGCGCAGAGCCCCGAGGTTCGGTTGCATACGAACCTTCAACCTGTCAGCCTTCCTCGAAACGCAACTTCGAGATTTGACTTCCGACCAGTCAAGTTGATGGGAAACGACAACAAAGGCACTTCCGGTTTGACATTTCAAAGTAAAGGTGTGTGACGTTTCATGATGACGTTTTTTCGGGGGGGGGGGGTGGTGGTACAATGATGATCCAGCCGAGGACGTCACTGCCTTGTAAGCGTCTTTGACCAGTAAAACCAGCAGAGATTGAATGCTTTTACTGGGTTTTGGTCACATGACTGTGTGTTTGATGTGGCTTCCTGTATCATGTGACACTGTTGACCAGTTTAGTTATGGATGGATGGATGGATGAATAGATGGACAGATAGATCGATCACACAGCCAAACAGAAGTGCTGGATCTCACAGAGGCGTGGGTTCAGCTCGTCAAGACCTGCAGGTGATCAGGTCATCCAAGGGTTCAAGTGTCTGCTGTATTTGAACCGTTTCAGATCACAACAAAGCACTTTTGCCTCTCACTGATTTTCAACTCCCAAGCAGATTTTTTCCCGTTGTTTCGTTTTTTTACTTGAAGTTCCAGGTCTCTGCGGTATCTCAGCCACGGTGGCTGACACCACATTTACTTTAAGTATAACGAGGGAACCAGCAAGCAGCTTCTCTTGCATGTCGAGGACATGCAGGATGGCGTGAAGCTCCAGTCGGGATCGGAAGTAGAGAGGCCCTAACCAGCAAAGGCTCCTCCTCCCAACCACCTGGGTTGGTCAGAACCAGTAGGTCGGAGCAGTGGACGACAGCACAGCCTCTGTTTCTGATCACCCACCGGCCGGCAGCGCTCCTCCCTGGAAATGTTTCAGGACATCCGGTCGCTTCAAGAGACAGGAGACATTTTGTCCTGTTAAACTTGATTTTTTATTCCTCCTATTGACCCTTTTGCTACTGGCAGGTTCCCATTGATTCATATTTTGAGTGAAGGTTCATTAAAAAAAGTCACCTCTGGCCTGTTGCTACGAACAACGCGACACTCCGGCTGACGACAGGCCGAGTCTGGGCCTGGAGCCCGGAGCGCCGCTCCAGCCATCAGGTCTGCTTGACTACACTGCCAGTCGAGTCTCAAGCACCAGTATCAGCCTGTTCTCAAGAGAACAAACATCTCGTCTCAGAAATGAGGACGGACAAGAGACAGTGTCGTTATCCCAACCATTTATTTTAGACAGAATATTTTACCAAGTGAGGTTTTACATAAAACTCCAGAAAAACAAGTGTAGGACCATAAAAACGTCATTTGAGGTTTTCCAGCCTCAGGTGTGGCTTCCTTGGATATCTCTTGCAGTGGAATGGCCTGTCAGCTCCTTCACCCCCAGTGTGACAGGAAGGGAGGGGGAAAGAGGAGATGGGGGTGCGTTACATGGCGAAGAGAATGAGGAACGCCACCATCAGACAGAAGAGACCCATAGCCTCAGACAAGGCGAAGCCCAGGATGGCGTAGGAGAAGAGCTGCTGCTTCAAAGAGGGGTTCCTGTGGAGAACGCGGAGAACCAGCTGAGTGACTCCGCCATTTGAAAGGGCTTTTATACGACGGGACTCAAAATTCACACACACACACGCATGATTTAAACATGACAGGACTCACATACATGAAACAATGATTCAACTCCATGAGATCAGAGTGTAAGTTACTTGTCACGCCATGCGGCATCTGGCTACACCTCCACTCCATGATCAACTGTTTCACTAAAAGTTTCCTTTTTAAATCCATCAGGACCAGGAACACAAAGCAGCCGCCTCAGACGCTGAACACGCCACATGTAGCCGCTGGAACACGTGACGCTGTGACTGACGCGCTCTGACATGACATCTTCCAGTGATGGATGTACCACCAGTGTCCTTGTGCCTGCACACCCACGGGCGGATGAGCAGGCAGACCATTCAGACAGAAGCAGAAGAGCTTAGACCCACAACTCTGCTGCTTCACTCCAGCACCAAGGAGTTTCCTCCCACGACCTGAGTCCAAGAACTCATCTGGCACAGCAGACCAGGACTGGTCTGATCACGGCTGGGCGTTACAAACATCCATGACGACATGACCACAACCCCCCCCCCCCCCCCCCCCCCAACAGCCCTGGTCAGACCCAACAACACAGCAGGTAACAGACCTCAACTCTCTCCTCAGACGTGTTCCTAACTGGGCTTCTCTCTCCTCCTCCTGTCCTCATACGTGTTACTAACTCCTCTTCTTCTCCCCTCATCCCAGATCCTGGTGCTGCTGGAGGAGGCTCCAGACCTGAAGAGGCTCCAGCTGCCACCCGTAGTATCGCATCAGTACGAGTAGTATTTATATCAGTATTCTCAGTACTGTACTTGGACTGTATTTGCTTGCACTTAAATGATCAAGTCACCCTGAAGCTGAAGCTTCAGTCACCACTAGATGTTGTTCTTGGAAGCCATTGTCATCTGCTGTGTCCTTTGTCCTTCTCTCTGCTCATCTTTCTCCTTCAGTTGTTCACAGCCCCATCTGTCTGTCACTCTCTCCCTTCTCTCTCTCTTTTCTGTCCCTCTCCATCTTTGTCTCTGTCCCTCCAGCAGGTCAAAGCAGAAGTCCGTCCCCACTGATCCTGGATCTGCTCCACCTTCCTGCTGGTAAAGGAAGGTTTTAATCTCTGCCGTCTCAGATGTGCTTTTTCATGGAGGATTGTTGGGTGGAGGTTCTCCACCTCCTCCCCTAGGAGTGAGGTTCTCCACCAGCTCTGATGTCATCTACTGGTCAGACCAGGCTCAGTTGAGTGTCCTGGTTGGGATGAGCGCTGCTCCAGAACACTGAGCAGTAACACCAGAGGGCGCCTGTGAATGGGTTACTTCTTAAAGCAGAAATAACCATCAACTTTAATATGTGAGGGCTGCACGGTGGTGCAGTGGTCAGCACTGTGGCCCCCAGCAAGAAGGTTCCGGGTTCGAGTCCCGGCTCGGGCACGGGATCTTTCTGGGTGGAGTCTCCATGTTCTCCCTGTTCCTGCGTGGGTTCTCTCTGGGTAGTCCAAAGACATCAAGAGGGGACTAGGCTGATTGATACTCTAAATTGACTGTAGGTGTGACTGTGAGTGTGAATGGTTGTCTGTCTCTATGTGTTGGTCCTGCGATGGACTGGCGACCTGTCCAGGGTGAACCCCACTTCTCACCCGTAGATGCTGGGATAGGCTCCACCCCCCCATGACCCTTAATGTGTAGGAATAAGCGGAAGATGACGATGGATGGACTTTAATATGAAACAAGGTTCCCACGTTCTTGGGAACTGAATGAAGGATGGATCACTAGAACCTCCATAAACCTTCAGATTACGGACACACAGGAAGGAATCTGGGACGCTGCGTGTCTTCGTGTCCCTGGAGACAACGGGAACAAACTGCAGGTGGATTGATGTCTCTTCTCTAACATTTCCAAGATCAGAACCAAACGGAACCATTCCTGATGGCACTCTGGTACCATCCATGCATGTGAATGACGTGAAGGACAGTGACAGCCAGAAACATCTCAAAGACTTCGAGTTGCTCTCATCCATCCAGACGGTCGAGTCCAGAGAAGCTTACCTGGCGTAGCCAATGATGAGGCTGCCGAACACCGTTCCGATTCCAGCTCCTGAACCGGCCACGCCCACTGTGGCAGCTCCAGCACCAATGAATTTGGCGGCAGTGTCGACATCCTGAGAGATGGCGCTGGTCTGGAAAGAACGGGTCAGGACCGCAGACTGGCTGACTGGTAACAGGGCCTAGGGAGAAGAGGAAGGATGACCTCCAACTACCTCGCCACAGCAACTCTCTTTAAAAGGCCAGTTAGGAAATATCTTGGCATGTGAAGGGTTATACCACAGTAATTATTGTGATGGTCATTTCCAGATAGATTCAAGTCATGCCTGGTAATGTGGGGGTTTAATGGCAAAACGTACCATGCTCTTATTTTGAAAGGGTGCTGTGAATTGTGAGGAGGTTGGGTGTCATCTATGAGTGACAGGGGTTCAACAAAATGAGCTGCGATGAAGACACAGCAGCAGGAGGACCAACGTGAGGGCTGAAGCAGGGCTGAAGCAGAGCTGGGCGACAGCGCCTCAGAAAACCTCCCCTTGATTTGATTTTTAACAAGAAAAAAAAATCTGATTTGAATCGATTTTTCTGTCCAACTTAAACGCAAACAACAGATGACAAATAAACGGCTCCAAACAAGTTCTACCTTTATTCTGTTTTACTTTAGGGTTCAAGTGCTGACAAGCCAAAAACACGCTTGGAGGCGAGATGGCGGACCGCCGTCGAAAACACAAGTCGGTCTTATTATCATCTCTCATCTCAACCTGGCAACGACACAGCACACCTTCGACCGTGGACGTTTTAAAAGGTGTAATTTTTGATAAAACCAACAAAATAATGCTGAAAACCCTCGGCTGCGTGCCACTGCTTAGGTGACGGGATGACTTTGCTGCGCTGCTTCCTCCGGTTGCAGCAGCTCTTCCTCACGGCGAGCGCCGGTCGGTTCCAAGTCTGACGCAAAAAAAAAAAAAAACACGAACCAGTTCCATACAGCAGATGTAGCAACACCTGACTTTGGTGCAGGCTCCGCTTCCCCGTCGCTGCCATGTTTGTGAATCAAAAATGCTTGGGTGCGCCCTGCTAACGTACCCCCGTAGACTGCTGGGGGACATTAGTTCCACATTAATAAGAGATTCTCATAAACGCTTATCCTCCTGAACTGTAAATTCCAATTCATCAAATTGATCGATCCATCGCGCAGGTCTAGCTTGCAGACACGGGGGAGCAGGAGCCTGTCAGCTGAGACAGCATCCAGTTTGTCTCCTTGTGCAGGAACACTTTGTTCCCACTGTAGTTTCACCCCTCGTGATGTTTTCTAGCTGAATGACCTCAGCAGATCCTGAGGAACGCCAGACGCCATGCTGGTTAAAGCCAGAACCGGTAACTCGCCCTACACGTGCAGGCCCGTAGTCCAGAAATTAAGCTTGGAAGGTGTTTAAGTATTTTAGAATTCCATTTTAGGGTGAGACTAACAATAAACTGCCTTAACTGGAGCGCAGACACCCCCCCCCCCCCAGCGGCCCAACAACCAGGGATTAACAAAAGAGGAGAAAAGGAGTCAAAAGATCAACTGGCAGATTTCACCCTGAGAACTTCTGGCTGTTTTACCCCTGAAAGGAGAGGACGAGGGTGGAATTGTTCTCACCTGCTGCTCCACTCTGGCTTCAGGTCTGTTGAAGAGGGAGACGGAGACTGGCCGGGCGAGGACTCTGGACCCCCCTCGCAGCTACACACACACACACACAGTCATGACGATCAATACACACACACACACACACACAGTCATGACGATCAATACACACACACACACACACAGTCATGACGATCAATACACACACACACACACACAGTCATGACGATCAATACACACACACACACACACAGTCATGACGATCAATACACACACACACACACACAGTCATGACGATCAATACACACACACACACACACAGTCATGACGATCAATACACACACACACACACAGTCATGACGATCAATACACACACACACACACAGTCATGACGATCAATACACACACACACACACAGTCATGACGATCAATACACACACACAGTCATGACGATCAATACACACACACAGTCATGACGATCAATACACACACACAGTCATGACGATCAATACACACACACAGTCATGACGATCAATACACACACACACACACACAGTCATGACGATCAATACACACACACACACACAGTCATGACGATCAATACACACACACACACACAGTCATGACGATCAATACACACACACACACACAGTCATGACGATCAATACACACACACACACACACACACAGTCATGACGATCAATACACACACACACACAGTCATGACGATCAATACACACACACACAGTCATGACGATCAATACACACACACACACACAGTCATGACGATCAATACACACACACACAGTCATGACGATCAATACACACACACACAGTCATGACGATCAATACACACACACACAGTCATGACGATCAATACACACACACAGTCATGACGATCAATACACACACACAGTCATGACGATCAATACACACACACAGTCATGACGATCAATACACACACACAGTCATGACGATCAATACACACACACACACAGTCATGACGATCAATACACACACACACACACACAGTCATGACGATCAATACACACACACACACAGTCATGACGATCAATACACACACACACACAGTCATGACGATCAATACACACACACACACAGTCATTACAATCAATACACACACACACACAGTCATTACAATCAATACACACACACACAGTCATTACGATCAATACACACACACAGTCATTACGATCAATACACACACACACAGTCATTACGATCAATACACACACACAGTCATTACGATCAATACACACACACAGTCATTACGATCAATACACACACACAGTCATTACGATCAATACACACACACACTTCTACAAGAATCTCAAATCTGAGCCAAGTTTCTCCGTGAATGGCTTTAACCCTCCAGCTTGGAGGTCTCTACGCCTCTCCAAAGGTTCCATTTGATGGGAGTCAATGACGCAGACATTATTGACCTTCAACTACAAAAACCAGGATCATCAACACAAGCGGAGACCTGGGCCGATTGTTCGAGCCGGAACAGAACAGACGTGAAAGCTGGACTCGTGATTTGATGCGAGGGACGACAGGTTAATCTTGAGTTGTGTTTTCTGGTCTGCAGGCGCCGGCGCTGACGAGACTCTCCGCTGCTCGGCACGATCTAAGAGGGGCACTGATGCGTCGGTGCAGCTCCAGAGACAACGCTTCCGCCAGCGGCTGGCTGACTGCACGCGTGCAGACTTTTGATTGAGATCCGTGACGCGGTGCATTGCCAAGCCCCCAACTGAGCAGGACCTCAGTGGACCTGTGGGAGTTTAGCTAGCATCAATTCATGAAGAACTACATTAACCAGTTACAGTTTTACAGGTGACCAATACTACTACATGTCCCAATTTGACTTGCAGTATTTCTGCATCAGTGTCTGTCACAGCTCGTATCCGTTAATATTCCGCCTGCTCTGACGACCTCACCGTCTGATATAAATATGGAACCGCGTACTCCATGATGCCTCCATGACTGGGATGCCCAAAATGCTACAGGGTCAGCTGACATGGAAATGCCACCAGCTGAGCATCCATCATGAGGATCCATAGATAGAACATGGCGGCCATCTACCCCTGCAACAGCAGCAGCTCGTTAACGTGTCCTTGACACACGAGGATGCAGGGAACCTCATCACTGGGCCACCACGGTGGTAGCACACCGATAAGATGCAGTGCATGACAGGCCACACCTCCATCGGCTGTTGAGGGTCCAACATTCAACCACCATTCAGAACTAGAAACCAGACTTCACCGTAGCATCCACAGATGAATCAAGACTGATATTTGAAGATGCATCAGCTGACGTACCACAGCAGGAGAAGTGACAAACTTAGCACAGGCGTACATGGCTGGAACCTGCAAGACAAGGAGACAGAGAGTTAGACCATCAGGCAGCAGGTTCAGGTCCGAGCCAGAGCCAGATGACAGCTGCCGCAGGAGCCAGACCGTGACCCGACACAACTACACAGGTGCCAACGCTATCAAAACACTATTTTGGGTGAAATCTTGTGGTGCTACAGAGACGTCCTGCTTCCACAGACAACACGCCTTTGGCCACGGTTCTGATGAAGTTCCTCCACAGTCAGTTGAATGTGAGTCACATTTAAACTGAGTAATGATGCTCATGCAGCCCAGCCTGTGGGATGAATACAGTTTAAGATTCTCAAAGAAAACAACATGTCATGTTGCCACCTCTGGAGGACTTTCATGTCTTCTCACTTTTAGCTGTGCAGCCTAGCAGTGACAGGACAAACGCTGCAGCTGCAGCCGCAGACAGGAGAACACGGGTCATGCAGAGGTCAAGTCTCACACCGAAGCGATGGACGGGTGCAGCTCGGTGTGTGCCAGTGGCTGAGAGGCTAATCCCGGTGATTTTACTACTGCAAGGATCAAATGAGCTTAACTGCTGAGTGTCTGCACATGCTGCGTTAGGAAGGCCTCGACGTCCCACTGAGGCTGCTGCTTTCGTGTCGGCTCGGACTTCCGTCACAGCCATCACACGGAAGAGATGTCAATCACCGCAGACCAGGGGGAGCGGCATGATGAAGCCCCGGGTTTGCCTGGCTGTCCTCGCACAGGAGGCGGTTCACCAGAGCTATGCTAGCGTCACGATGCTAAGCTAACGAGGCTGCAAACTTGAAGGTCAAAAAAATTAAACACGGTCACACTGGGCCTGGAAATCAAGGATTTCTGGCTCAAATGACTTAAGACGCCCTGAACTACAAAGGCCGAAGCGGCTCCCTCAGTCCACGGTGTCGGTGTCCCTGCAGCGGTGACTGAATCCGAGCGGGGAGGCCCGGAGTGTCAGACATTTTACATTCAGATGTCTGTCAGTGCAAGTCCTCCTGACCGCGCAGCGCCGGGGCAGTGATCCGGTGCTGCGCGGCAGCTGACGACCGGAGAACCAGGCCGGGACACGACAACCGTCTCTGCTGCTCACACATATCACGAAGAGTCAAACTGAGGAGCAGAAAGCCATCCCTGGGAGTCGAGTCCCTGAATGGCCGACCTAGCTCGGAAGCTAGCAAGTGTTAGCAATACCAGCTAGCTTCCCGACAGCAAGCGAGTTATGATGTCACCCACGCCGGGAGCCACAGGCGGACCACCGGGAGCAAATCAAGATGGGAACACGTGAACTTGGTTCCTACCGGTTCGTTTCAGCTTTCGGAGGGTCGGGGATCTGCGGCTCTCGCTCCCAGCGGTAGTCAATGAATGAAGACTGAGGTGGGAAGTCACCTTGTGGTTTATGAGCCCGGCGTCTACGTCCTGAACGGCCATTGGTCGGAGAGACCCGCCCTTCCCTCATCATTGGCGCTCCAGCTTGTCAGTCCCGCCTTTCCGGCCTATCGGGTAGAGCTGTATGAGGTAGGAGGTGTGTGATTGGCTGCAAGGTTTACGCAGGCGCGACTAGAGATGCTTTCATTAATCTTATTGGACAGTACTGGTGGTGGTGGTGGTGGTGGTGGAGGGGGTCAATGGAGCGAGGAGGGAACTCTCAAAGTACATCCAGTGTCCTCTCCACCGATTGGTCTGCAGACAGGAAGTCCCGCCTACCGAATTCAACAGAAATAAAGAGTATGGAAGGGGTGGGACTTAACCCTATGAGGTTATCAGACGTCACACCAGGGTTCCAGTGTAAGTCAGTGGACCCCGAGTGTGAGTGTGTAGTGTGTGTGTGTGAGTGTGTGTGTAAGTACACATATGTGTATATATATATGTATACACACATATACAGTATATCTTATATATATATATATATATATATATATATATATATATATATATATATATATATATATATATATATATGTGTATATGATGGATACATGTGTGTGTATCCATCCCTCATCCACCCACCCATCCCTCCATCCTTCCATCCATCCACCCATCCATCCATCCCTCCATCCATCATCCCTCCATGTTCTCCCTCTTCTCCTGTTCAGGGTGGTGGGGGTGGAGCCTATCCCAGCAGCCTTCCCCCTGGACAGGTCACCAGTCCATGGCAGGGCCAACACATAGAGACAGACAACCATTGGCTCTCCCAGCCACGCCTACGGTCAATTTAGAGTCTGGATTAACCTGGTCCCTCTTGATGTCTTTGGACTGTGGAGGAAGCTGGAGTACCAGAGAGAACCCAGCAGGAACAGGGAGAACATGGAGACTCACCCAGAAAGACCCCGTGCTCCAGCCGGGGCTCCACCCACAACCTTCTTGCTGGGGGCCACCGTGAGGACCACTGCTCCCCCGGGCCCCCCCTGTTAATTATTAAATACATTAAAGTGCGTTCTAAATGCTTACAAATCTTCTTCTCAGTCGTCAGCTATCGAGCTGAATGACTTGTGACAGCCAGGATGACGATCAGTGAGAGTGACATCACGCACTGAAGGATTTCTTATTGATCGGTCGACTGAGTTTATTGATGGAGGTCACATGAACAACCTATCAGCAGCAGCGTGAACGTCACCATGCTGGAACGATGATGTTGTCCTCTGTCATGCCAGACCTTCCTTCTGGACTGTTTGATGTTCCTCACAAGGTTTGGTGGGTGAATTCCAGCCTGGTGGAGGTCTGCCCCCCCACACAGACTGAAGAAGACCTGGTCTCAGACTGGACGACCCTTCTCATCTCCACGTTGTTCACAGGTTCAAGTTTCTTCAAGTTTGGAGCAAAATGTCTGGAGGATAAACATTTAACTGGAGTGTGTAAACGCCAGCGGCCCTCAGGGTTCTGGGTCTGATCAGCAGCAGCTGCCTGGAAAGATCCTCTCCTGGACCTCCTGGCTGGAGTCCTTCATGAGAAACCAGGACGCTGTAGCACTGAAAACCTGATCAAGCTTTCTGGGAGGAGAGGAATGAGAGGCTGAGGGACCAGGACGCCGTGCCAACAAACAGAAGCGATGATGGACAGAACTGTGGACGTTAAACTCCTTCTCATGGTGACTTTTTGGTATTTTCTTTGGGACCTCCTGGTTGCCATCAAGGCTCAGCTTCCCTTGAATGACGTTCTGATGTCCACTGTAGTGCAGACATGACAGTGTAAGAATATTTTTTTTATTTTTAAATCATAATTACCTTGCAAAGGTAGGGGAATTTAAAAAATGAAATTGGACAATATGTTTTTCCTGGTAGTCAGGAGGATATACACACACATGTGTGTATATATATATATATATATATATATATATATATATATATATATATATATATATATATACACATACACACATTCACATGCATTCATACATTTATTTATGTATTTATGAATATGAATAGGACTGATCTGAGGTGACCTCTGACCTGCACGATGTACTGTGACATCACACATTTCAGCTTTGTTCTTGTTGGAAGCTCCGTTCAAAGTCAAGGACCAGGCAGGTAAGCAGACCGCTGGTGTGTCGTCGGTGCTGGCAGCTGATTGGCTGATCTCACATGAGGGTCCAGCTCAACAACATTCTTCTCATCCTGTGGAGAGATGATAAATTCTGCCACCACCATGAGGAGAGAGTCCCAGCTGCTTCATATGTGCAGCACCTCAGAGGGCCAGGAAATAACGCAGAGTAACCAAATGTAGTTCCTAACCACACGTTCACGACTCGCCCGGAGGTTCAAGGGGTCCTGGGCCCTCATGCAGCCCTCCACCAGGGTTGGTGCCTGTCTCACTCACTGGTTTGGTGTGATTGTGCTGTGAGACAGACAAATACGACCTTTGTGCTCAGTAATGTGATCGCCCTCATCGATTACTAACTAGACCAGCTGCCAAACCACTACCACCTGCCTGGTTAGTGGTGGCGAAGGCCTGAGAGCTCCACACCAGGACCGGATCGTGTAAACGGGTCAAACACTCAGACGCCCACCAGAGGTCCCCCAGCGCCTGAACATGAGGCCAGCTGCTGTGGGTCTTGTGCTTGTGTCCGTGTTCACCAGCGAGTCCGACTCCCCCCAGCGTCCCTCTCCTGCCTCCTGTCTCTCTATCAGAGGCCCAACGGCCGAGGGAAGTCTCCTTGTTTGTTTTGATCTTTGAAAAGCGAACGACATCGGCAGAGAGAGCTGGTTATTCATCCAACACGGTGAAGAATGTCTGACAGATGCTGGCGTCTTCCCGTCCATTCATACGCATCCCGATTAGGTTTCCCTCCTTCACGTGTTCACTCGTAAAGTTTCAGGAAGCACACAAACAAACAAAGAAAGAAGCATGAATGTCATGTGATGCAGGTTCATGCCTGAATTCTAGGATTCTTCCTTGGTGTCTTATTTTTGTCTTAAGATCTGGCAGCCATTTTTCCAGACCCTCCATCAACATGTCCAGACATCAAACTAGTTTCATCACATTCTGAATGCCTCCACTCTTTCTGTTCGGTTTCTCTCGCCTGTTTCATTTTTGATTCAGATTTCCAAAGTGATATCAAGAGGTATGAATGTCCCCTCGCTAAAACCTGGGACTCCAACACAACAACAAACTGACGCCGCAACTTTTTTTTTTCAACAATATGTTTATTAGTTTTATATAAACATAGACATAACAACACATAACAAACAAAACAAGGCGATCAGGGGTTTTCAACAAAGGCGATAGTTCACGAGAGTCCATTTAAATGTTCCAGATGTTGCAGTACAGTCCAAAATTGAATAGATTGAGAGTTAGTGGCCGCGGTCATGCAGAGGGCAATTCCTCTGATCCAGGTGCGATCATCAGATGAGATAAGTCATTGTTCTCTGTGTAGTGAATAAACTGTCCCCACACTTTCTGAAACAACTCCTGTTTGTCCTAAAGAATGTATGTGATCTTTTCTAATGGCAGACATGCAGACAATTCTCCGAACCATCGACCAATCCCAGGCCTGCCCATCGTTTTCCATGTTAAAGCAATCACTCTTTTTGCTTGTAGTAGACACAGGTCAACGAAAATTTGTTGGCAGGGTTTTAAAGTGTGCCTAGCTGGATAAAGACCCAGCAACACAAATTTAGGCTCTAATTGTAATCTGATTGAGAGAATATCCTGCACAACCTTAATAACTTGCTCCCAGAATTCCTTTATTCTTGGGCAGAGCCATATACAGTGAAATAATGTACCCTTATCTTCACCGCATCTAAAGCAAGTGTCTGGTATGTTTGGGTTGAATTTATTTAGTTTTTCTGGTGTGACATACACTCTCATTAGCCAATTATATTGTGGGAATTTTAATCTTGTATTACTCGTTCTTGACTGGGCTATTTTACACGCCTTGTTCCACTGTTCTACTGTTAGTTCCTCCTGTAAATCTGTTTTCCATGCATTCATTTTAGATAAAGATGAATCAGGGGAAAAGTCCACCAACAAATTATAAAATTCAGAGATTATCCCCTTTCCCAAAGGGTTTTTGTTAAGAACTTTCTCCAGTGGAGGTAGAGGAGGGCAAGATAGACAATCGTGTTTTTTCTTAAGAAAACTTCTTAGTTGTAAATACTTACAGAAATGTTTACGAGGAATGTTGTGTATTCTTATTAATTCTTCAAATGTTAGAATATTCCCATCATTTCCAAAAATGTATTTTATTTGTTTAATCCCTCTATCTGCCCACAGTTTAAAACCAGCATCTGCCCTGCCTGGGACAAAGTAGTTATTACCCCAAATTGGGGCAAGGCTGGAAAGAGGGGGTGAATCCTTCAAATGTCTCCTAACTTCTTGCAATACTCCGATCATGTTCTTCAGAATGGGTTTGTCAGAAAGCTTTTTAAGGTTTTTAGGTTCATTTGAATATAGATAAGAGGGCAGAGTAACTTTTAGTGAGTGTGACTCAATATCTCTCCATGATAGGGGTGCGTCAGAAGTGTCGTAAAACATCAGCGTTCTCAATGGGGATGCCCAGTAATACCAGCGCAGATTAGGGCATTGTAGCCCTCCCCTATCGTAATGCAAATATAGGAGGGACAAACGTAGCCTGGGGCGCCTGTTGTTCCATAAAAAATTATTAAATACTTTTTTCATTCTGGGGAAGAAATAAGGTGGAGGTGGCAGGGGGATGCTTTGAAAAAGATATAGGAGTTTCGGGAGAATGCTCATTTTAAGTATATTCTTCCTACCTATCAAAGAAATTCGTAGATTCGACCATCTGTCAATTGTCTCATTAATATCTGAGATAATTGGAGTATAATTGACCTCTGCAATATTTTCTAAATCAGGGACAATACGAATGCCCAAATATGTGAAATTATCAGCAATTCTGAAATGACTAGTGGATGTTGGTGGAGTTACCCTCTCGTTCATGTTGAGTAGCATTATGGAGGATTTTGTATTGTTGACTTTATAACCAGAAATATTACCAACGCCGCAACTTTTAACCTGCACTGCCATCTGTCACATCTCTGTTCTGGTTCTGGGACGGTTCTGGTTCTCTCCACAGGATGGGACGGTTCTGGTTCTCTCCACAGGATGAGAAGAATGTTGTTGAGCTGGACCCTCATGTGAGATCAGCCAATCAGCTGCCAGCACCGACGACACACCAGCGGTCTGCTTACCTGCCTGGTCCTTGACTTTGAACGGAGCTTCCAACAAGAACAAAGCTGAAATGTGTGATGTCACAGTACATCGTGCAGGTCAGAGGTCACCTCAGATCAGTCCTATTCATATTCATAAATACATAAATAAATGTATGAATGCATGTGAATGTGTGTATGTGTATATATATATATATATATATATATATATATATATATACACACATGTGTGTGTATATCCTCCTGACTACCAGGAAAAACATATTGTCCAATTTCATTTTTTAAATTCCCCTACCTTTGCAAGGTAATTATGATTTAAAAATAAAAAAAATATTCTTACACTGTCATGTCTGCACTACAGTGGACATCAGAACGTCATTCAAGGGAAGCTGAGCCTTGATGGCAACCAGGAGGTCCCAAAGAAAATACCAAAAAGTCACCATGAGAAGGAGTTTAACGTCCACAGTTCTGTCCATCATCGCTTCTGTTTGTTGGCACGGCGTCCTGGTCCCTCAGCCTCTCATTCCTCTCCTCCCAGAAAGCTTGATCAGGTTTTCAGTGCTACAGCGTCCTGGTTTCTCATGAAGGACTCCAGCCAGGAGGTCCAGGAGAGGATCTTTCCAGGCAGCTGCTGCTGATCAGACCCAGAACCCTGAGGGCCGCTGGCGTTTACACACTCCAGTTAAATGTTTATCCTCCAGACATTTTGCTCCAAACTTGAAGAAACTTGAACCTGTGAACAACGTGGAGATGAGAAGGGTCGTCCAGTCTGAGACCAGGTCTTCTTCAGTCTGTGTGGGGGCCTTCTAAGTATGTGGTCTGCGTGGGGGGGCTGCTCACCTGGACAGGTGCCTCCCAGGGACCCTCCCTGTGGCCCCAGCAAGAAGGTTGTGGGTGGAGCCCCGGCTGCAGCACGGGGTCTTTCTGGGTGAGTCTCCATGTTCTCCCTGTTCCTGCGTGGGTTCTCTCTGGTACTCCAGCTTCCTCCACAGTCCAAAGACATCAAGAGGGACCAGGTTAATCCAGACTCTAAATTGACCGTAGGCGTGGCTGGGAGAGCCAATGGTTGTCTGTCTCTATGTGTTGGCCCTGAGATGGACTGGTGACCTGTCCAGGGGGAAGGCTGCTGGGATAGGCTCCACCCCCACCACCCTGAACAGGAGAAGAGGGAGAAGATGGAGGGATGGAGGGATGATGGATGGGTGGAGGGATGGAGGGATGGAGGGGTGGATGGATGGATGGAAGGATTATTATTATCAACCCTTTTGAAACCAATGATGGATTCTTTCTAAAAACAAAAAGACCAAAAACCTTAAAATCTAAAAAAACTACATCTGCCATGGTTCTGACCTTCTTCTTCTGGTCCGTTATAAACACAGACAGTTTTGCTGCTTCCTTCTGGATAAAATCAACACATCACCTCAGAGCTCAGGACCGGCACCGACATGTCCATGGACCCGGCACTCAGGTGCTGAAGGAAAAGAACGTTCTGCTCAGTCAACAGAAGATCCAGAGGATCAGGTGATAGCTGCACTCTGGAAGTCGTCAAGTTCATTTGATTTATGAAAATCACAACCAAAGTTGTGGCCTGACACGTTTCTTTTTATTAACCCTGAAACAAAAGTCAGAAACAAAGACGTATCTGCCAACACTGACCAAAGTGCGAATGTTGCAACCACAAACAAATGATTGTTTGTTCATTTGGGACCGAAATGTTCTCAGGTTTGATCTGCAGCCGTAGAAATGACAACCTCCGCCCCCTGCAGGCGGCGCGCCGCGAGAACCGCCTCTAATTAATTGTCTGTGTGTGCCTGTCTGTGTGTACATTAATGTTAGGCTGCTTTTGAGTATGTGTGTGTGTGTGTTTATGTGTTTGTGTGTGTGGTCATGTGTTTGTGTGTTTGTGTGTGTGTGTGTTCTTTCTTCACTGTGGTAGGGTAGTAAAAGTGGGAGTGCGTCACACAAAGAAGTAATGAGATTGCCTGTAAAAATCTCATAGCCACCACACGCACGCACACACACACACACACACACACACACACACACACACACACACACACACACACACACTGACATTCCAATAAGCGCCATCTGAATGATACGGGATGATTGCTATGGTATTGAGTTCTCTCTGGGTCAGTTTATGAGGAAGCTGGGGGGGTTGTGTTGTGGGGTGGGGTGAGTTTGGGGGGGCATTAGTGTAATTGTCAGTGAAATCTCAGTTGCTGACATCCTCACTCCACATAGCTACAGAGCAGCAAGGCTGCACACGAGTCTGCTCTGATGAGCGGGGACAGGCTCGGTCCTCTGCGGGAGTTGAACTGTTACCTTGGACAGGGAACACACGTTTTAGCTGAAAGCAAGGAGATCATAAGGCAGATGACATGATGGTCTTTAGAGTTTGCAAACTGATGTTTGAGGACAATTTTGCTAGTTGATGTTCGTTGACAGTTGATGGCTACGGGGCACCGTTAGCTTCAAGCTAAATCCTGAGTCACAAAGCAGCGACGCAGCAGATAAAACCCATGTTTGGAAGTACCTGAAATGCTAAATATGCCTCACGTTTTAGGGGATGTTTCACTGTCACAGCAGAGTAAACAGCTCATCATCAGACTAGTTAGCAGTCATATTGTCTAGTAAGCCCCAACATATTCAAATGATCAGTTCCCATTCAGAGCCAGAATCTCTGGGCAGAGAGGAGGACCGTCTCTATGGCTACCGGACAGACATATTTTCCCCCATGAATCCCTTCATTCACTGTCCCAGGGTAGCCAGTGGAAGCGCTACTTATGGCCCTGTAATTAATCTACATGATTACCCTGCTGGCATGCGTCGCACCTGTAATTCACCCCTCTGTTCATGGTCCTACATTATTACACAGCTTCTGTGGTGCTGATCCCAGTCCAAGCCTGCACAAGTGTGGCTGCCCTGGCGAGCACCTGTCCAGGTGAGCTGACACTCAGCACAGGGTGTCTGAGACGTAACAGCACACCTGCTGCTCACACACACACACACACGCACGCACGCACACACACACACACCAGCTACCAACTGTATCTGGGATTTCCTACAGAAAATGGATGACCTCACTCAACATCAGAGTGACACCACGCGTCAGCTTGGCTTTGACCCTGTGACTTCCATTGATCTCTCAATGAAGCACCAGTTGCATGGAAACGTCCCCACAATTCCCTCATCGTGTCGCTTTGATGACTCCAGTAAGTTGTCTTGCGCATTAGCGTTCTCCTGCAGTGTAGTCACACGTTTCTCGTGGTTGTTCGCGTTGAGAGAGCTTCCTGGGCAAGATGAAACCTAAATGACCACAAGGGTTCATCCTATGGGACAAGGATCTCGAAGTGGGCCTTGGGACCGCGACGGGTCCTTTAGGGTCTGTCAGGTGGCCCTCAATTAAATTGTAGTTGTGCTGGTGAAGAAGTCTGAACACCCTCAGGTTCTGGCCACAGGAAACCAAAAGAAGGGTGAGCTTTCCCAGGAGGTTCAGACATGAAACAGGACTGGAAGCATTCTGGGGTGAACTGGTGCAGGAAACTGTCCTGTGGTTCTGACTCAGCCCAATCATGTGACCATGCCAAAGGTGAGCATTTACACCTCAGCGCTGGTCTGACTGGGTTGTGCTGCAGTTACACGCCTGAGACACCATCAAACTGTAAAAAGTCACCAGTAACCTGACTAGTTACTCTTGAGTCCTACTGGAATCTTTCCTTTCATTGATTTGCCTCATCAGCTGAGGACTTGGCTGCAGCCATGTTAAAATCCTTTATGTGGCCATCACGCTGAGTGCAGTTTCCTCTCGTTGAGCTCAGACTGGAGTCCAGTCCCCTCTGTCAGGCTGCATTCTGACTCCTCATGGTTTCAGTGCTGGCTGGGTGGGTCATCAGTGTGATACTTTGGTCACTTGGATGTGATGTCAGGACAGCAGAGGTCAAAGGCCATCACAGCTGCAGCTCTCAACATCTTTGAGGGTTAATGACTCACCTGGAGCAGCCGACAGCGCGATGGATTGTTCTCTTCAAACCCGACCAGCCTCCTCATCACTCACCCGTGCATGCATGAACTAGCCGGCCTCTCCGTCTGCTCTTCAGACGTGGCGATTTCAATCTCATAATCTGTTTATTGCTGCAGTGGAAGGTTTGTGTGCCGTGACTGTAAAACTCCCGGGAGCTCAGAGACCCACCAGTCAGCTGGATTCTGCTCCAGGACATCCACGTCAGTCGCGTAAGCAAAGCAGATTCATCAGAGGTGAATGGTGGAAAGTGCTTTTAGCTTCATAAACATCAAGTTTCTGAATGAAGGATTCCTCCCTTTGAGGAGCAGCGGCAGCATTTTGAGTTAAAACTGTAACAAAGAGAGCGTCACTGTGTGTTGCTTTATTCCAAATCTCTGAGCAACTAACAAACCGTTTGTTGTGGCTTCTGCTCGACATCAATCTGGAGGAAAAAGTTGATTTCAGAGACAGTTCAGAGGCAAGATACTCGGAAGTCATGTCCCGCCTCTCTGTCATGTGGGCGGGGCTTAGCCTCGACCCTGCAGTCAGGACATGCGACCATGTCACCTCTGTGAGGAGACGAGAGGTGGATGTAGTCACTCCCTCTCTCTGGACTGCCTGTAATAATTCATCCTTTGTTACATGCTGTCTGTTATGAAGTCCTGAACTGGTGAAGTTGAACTAGCGTCCCAGTGGTGAACGGACACGTAGGAAAAATGTAGCTGTGTAGATTAAATTAAAAAACAATGCAGACAGGCACTGACAAGACTTTATGGAGTGGTTCAGTCCTTCACATGTGCTTAGAAAACAGAAGTTATTCTCCATCTTCTGCTTTGGAAAGCAAACTGATCAAAATACAAAATGAACCCAATCATGCCTGCACAACCAGAGGCACACAGGCCACAGTTCTAGTTTACAGCCTCTCAAGTCTGAAACATTGGTGTCCTCAAATACTTTGTTACACACTTAAACACACACACACGCTTGAGTTGTGCGTAGCACGTTTGATCTCCCTGGCGTGACCTGAGCACACACGGGAGGCGCCCTCGTATCAGGGGCTCTGGGCGTGGCATCAGCGGCAGACAAAGCGCCTCTCAGTCCGACTGAGTTTTATGGCTGAGGAAAGGATCGAGTGACAGCTGGTTTGATGTCACATGCACAACCCTCTCACACGTCAAGTGTTTGTTTTTGCATGTTTCACAGTGAGGGATGACACAGTCACGTCGCCACACAGCAGCTTCCAATGCCGCTTTTTCATTACAGACCAAAAAAAAAACCAGCCTGTCCTTTGGAAGTTTATTTCAAATAAAAAAATCCCAGGAGGTGGAGCTTAGTTCGCCATCACCCAGCAGCAGACCCTGCTGCCGGGCTACCTGAAAGTCTTTTGAGTTCCTGTTTCTTTCCTGGTCCAGGCTTCATCCAGCTTCCTGTCATCCCGCTAAGCTAAACTTCCTGTTAGACACTGGATGAGCATCTCACTGGTGGATGAAGCAAATGGCCTCCTGAGCCTTGAGCTGCTCCTCCACACGACCCAGAGACACGTAGTGCAGCTACAGATGAACGGTAAAGGGTTGTCTCTCAGTGTCCCTCCACCTCTTCACTAAAGCCATCTTACACAATAGTATCATCGCTGAATCAGGCTAGAAGCTGTACGCATCGCGCCGGGCCTCCAGCTTCCTGTCCAGATTTACATTGTGACAGGATCAGATGTAAACTACAACCTCCACCCTCCCTACACCCAAAACAACAAAACCTCACAGTGACCGCTGCTTCCAACTTTACAAATACATCAAAAAGTAGTCAGAACAGACAATAAAACCCCACCCAAAACCATAACAAGCACATTAAAATCTTCTCTTCGCCTGCGCCCTCCACTGGCTGCCAGCACGGCTCCTAACATCATGTCCCCAACCAGCCCTGCAGCCACAGGCGCTCCAGGAATCCACAGATCTACAAGCTCGCTGGTTGGCGTTCACGTGCAGACACGCCCACCGCCTCACATGAGTATGCAAATCAAAGCAGTTGATAAAGGAACCACGGAGCTCAAGTTTCCTGTCAAGGCAACACAACCATGTGGTGAGAGATCTGGGGGTCTGGACGCTCACTGGGGGGCTCCACCAGCATCGACTCCTTTTGATGGATACATACCTGGGAGCCTTTGAATAAGCTGAGAACGAACAAGCAGGATGTACTGGGAGATACTGGGAGACTGTGGGTGCCACTGCTGGAACTGACCACTGCAAACTGACTGATGTAGCTGAGTCATGACAGGGTTCTCACCCCTGACACACTGTGGGTGAGAACCCTGTCATGACTCAGCTACATCAGTCAGTTTGCAGTGGTCAGTTCCAGCAGTGGCACCCACAGTCTCCCAGTATCTAGGAGTCCAGCAGCAGCCTGGTTCTACAGAGTCCATATTCATCGTCTGATCTGACCCCACTAGATCAGACTCATCTCTCACTGTGTTTATGATCGTTCAGCTCTCACGATCACATGATCTTCACCATCGACCAGCTCAAGTCTGGCTGCAAAGAAACCAAATGAAACACGTTGACACAGCGGTCCAGGAGTTCCCTGTAAACCCGATGTGGGACGAGGACTTTGTGTCC
This sequence comes from Aulostomus chinensis, assembly GCF_037954235.1. Classification (NCBI taxonomy): domain Eukaryota; kingdom Metazoa; phylum Chordata; class Actinopteri; order Syngnathiformes; family Aulostomidae; genus Aulostomus; species Aulostomus chinensis. The sequence continues at coordinate 20,809,162 of NC_141337.1, forward strand.
ATGTGTCAGTGTCTGGAAGGCAAAAGTGTCTCCACACCTGTGAGGTCAGAGGAGAT
>NC_141337.1:20814217-20819217 GCF_037954235.1 Aulostomus chinensis
AATTCACTTGAATCAAAACAGGTTGTGTGTCAACTGCTTGCCATCTTCAGGATTATGTTGGTATATTTTATGATACACACAAGCTTCATGTTTATTTACTTAATTCCGTCCTATTTTCTACTCAACGCCGCATCATTTATCATTTCAGGACATTTATATTTAGATTTAAATCTCAGGTCATTGCCTGATGATGGGGGGGGGGGGGGGAACCTCCGGACGCGTCACCTCGGACGTCGATCTCACGTCATCCTGCAGCGGGACTGAGCGGCCCTCAGCACTCAGACTCACCAGGAGTCTTGTGTCTTTCCTTCTGATGGTGGGTGAGTCTGGTCCTACATGCCTGATTGATCATAACCCTAAGAACTGATAACATCATCATCATCATCATCATCATCAGGGGTAGCTGGGGGTACATTCACTGGTGTTGAGTCTTTAAACGCAGCCCAGTAGGTGATACTGGGACCAGTCTGCAGGATTTTCGGGCCAGTTCGAGAACTGAAATCCTTCCTCCCTGCTGTTGTGTAAGTACGAACTCAGGCATAGAGACACGCCTGGGAGAGAGAGTGACGTCAGCCTTTAAAGGTGATCGATCTCAGTCGGAGCCTCAGGTTGAGAACTCTGTGAGAGGCGGACACGCGCCTCAGACCCTGAGGCAGGGCGCGTTACGGCCAGCGTACCTTGATCGTGGTCTCAGGTAAGTTGAGCGCGGCGGCCAGCTCGCACCTCCGGGGCCGGGACACGTAGCTCTCCCTCCCGTACTCCTGCTCCAACCGGGTCAGCTGCTCGCGCGTGAACGCCGTCCGGTGCCGCCGGCCGTGGTCCAGCGGGGCGCTGCGGGGGCACGACTCCGCCTCCGGCTCCAGCTGCCTCTCCCCACCGGCGTCCGCCACCGGCGTCCACCTGCCCCCCGCCGCTGAAACGAGGCACAGAGGAGCACGAGCTGGTGATACAGGTCATCCACGTGACCCTCCGTCATCACACTACCGCTACTAAAACGACACATTCGTGGCGCGAGGAGGTCGGAGACCTCAGCTGGATCAGTGATTTGACCTCTGACCTTTCCCTCCGGTCTGCTGGTGGCAGGAACATCACGTCATGAAACTGCAGGGGGAAGCGTTGTCATCGTGGTTTTGTGCCAACAAGATTTTAACCACTGACCTCCTCACTGACGTGGCTACAACCTTTTAATAATCACTGTTTTTACGCTCATCATCAACAAAATATTCTGTAAACTTTTCAATAACGTGTTTCCCCCCCCCCAGCCCAGAAAAGGGGGATATTTTAGGGGAAACCTAGTTCGTGCAGTAATGAAACATCGCGAGACTGAAATCAATAGCAGAACGATTATTCAGGTATTTTCATTGTAGTTATTTAGGTTTGAAGAATCTGAACAAAAGCCTGATCCAGATGTGACAGACATGCAGACGTAGCAGCTGAAGTACTAAGAGACTTCAGCAGTACTGAGATGACGTGTACAAGGAACGATAAACTCTGATCAGTACTACTTACGCATTTGAAGAGTAGGAGTATGAATCCACGCCGCTGGCAGGGAGTTCCTCCTCACTCTCGCTCGCACCAACTTCGGCCGAGGGAGACGATCAGATGTTTTTGTCCACGAACCCCCCCCCCCCCCCGGCCCCTCCCCCTCCTGCTCTCCAGGGCTGCTCTCCTATCACGGGTGCTCCAGACCTGCCGGTGCGTGTGGGTCGGGCGTCGCGGCGCCGGGGCCCGGAGAGGTGTTAGAGGTGTTGGGGCGAAGCCTTTGGTCTCCGTCTCGGTCTTTGTACTTTTGTTATGGAGAATTAAAGGCGCGGGGGCCGAGACGGCGGCCGCACCGCATTGTTCCCCGCTGTTTGATGTCGGCGGGGTTGGAAGTAAATCATTACAGGCCTAATGGCTCCAAATGGGCCGGGGTGGGGCAGGCCGGGGGGAATTATTAATTTAGATAATATTATGATGATGGCTGCCAATAAAACATGTCACTCATAGTTCTACCTTGCACGTGGCTCATTAGGGGAGACCAGGGTCACCCAGGACATTTAGAGGGTACATTTCACTACATTCAAAACTCTCGACACTGGAATAGCCAGTTTGTAACATGATCCATTAAGTAGATTAAATAAATTAAATAACTGACTTCCATTGGCCAACCAATAAAAGGATGTCATAATGAAACCAGCACAGCCTAGTGAGCAGAGACGTGGCACGTCAGCAAAGACAGGACAAATATTTGGCTAGAATGTGACTTCCTGGTGAAACTCATGTTTAAGAATGTATCTCATTTCAGTATGAATAGAACATTTATAACACACACACACATATATATACACGTATACACATATATGTATATATGTATACACACATATACATATATATACATATATACATATATATACACATATATACATATATATACACATATATACATATATGTACACATATATACATATATACACATATACACACATATGTACACATATATACATATATACATATATATACACACATATATACACATATATACATATATATATACATATATACACACATATATACACATATATACATATATACATATATACACACACATATATACACATATATACATATATATACATATATACATACATATATACATATATATACACACATATATATTATATATATATAAATATATAAATATATATATATATATATATATATATATATATATATATATATATATATATACATATACACATAAATAAATATCTCACAAAGAATATCAAATACATTCATATTGAAACAATACAAGTTGTAGATGTGAAGTCCTGCAGGTGTGGAGGGTTGTAATCAGCCTCTAACCTAATTACAGGTGTGTTCTGGGTGTGACCCGACATGCCCCCCCACCACTCGTTGAGCCAGCAGTGGCTGCACATTATCAGGTGGCGAGTTGAGATGGTGTGCTGAGGAAATCACCTGTCTCAAGATGGAGCACCATGTTTGACTCTTTCCCCTGGAGATCTTCCTCTTTGCCAGGTGGATGTTAGCTGTTACTGCATGAAGGGATGTTTCTGTGTACGTGAAAATGTTACAACCTCTGAATGCAGCCGCTCTGATGTTTTCATTCAACAAAATCTCCAAGACGCCTTCTTCCATCTACGTAACATCGCTAAGATCAGACACATCCTGGCTCAAGAAGATGCAGAAAAACTAGTCCCTGCTTCTGTCCCTTCCAGGCTGGATTACTGCACCTCCCTCCTACCAGGCTGGACTACTAAGTCCCAAAAGACTCTCCAGCTGGTCCAGAACGCTGCTGCCACGTGTTGACTAGAACTGGTAGCAGAGACCAGGTCTCTCCTGGACTGCTTCTCTGCATGGCTCCTTGTCAAATTCAGAACAGAATTTAAAATTCCTCTTCTACCATCAAAGTCCTCAACAGTCAGGCTCCTTCATCCCTGACAGAGCTCCTAGTCCCCTATGATCCAGCTAGAACCCTTCACTCCCAGGATGCAGGGTTCCTGCTGGGTCCTAGAGTTCTAACAGTAGAACGGAGCCAGAACTGTCAGCTATCAGGCTCCCCTCCTGTGGAACCGTCTCCCAGTTTCAGTCCAGGACCCAGAACCCCTCTCTATAGCCCCTTTCACACTGCACTAAAAACGTGAGTGTTTGAGGACTCTGACAGGGTCGACTCTACATTTCGACCCGCGTCCACCGACTCTCCAAGCGACCCGGGTGTTCAGCGGCTCTGCTCGGCTCGCCTGCAGTGTGAAAAAGGCAACCAGCGTTGTCTCACGATGAAGCACCAGCATCCACCACCTTGCCGCCATCTCTCCGTTGTACTCAGGACAAAACAAAAGAAAACAAAGGTAAATTGGGAGGTGAGTCTGTGAATGAGTGGGGACGGATCTCCGGCCCGAGCCTGAGGCACCAGCAGCGTCTCCAGGATGAAGCAGCATGGATGTCGTTGGTTAACTTTACAAATCACTTAGCGAGAGAAGGTTAAGTGTCCCTACCTAAATGGGACCAGGATGGGGGAGGGATGGGAGCGGGGTGGGGCTTCATCCTGGGGCGGGAGAGGAGTAAACCCCCCTGCATCGTCACCCTCTGTATGGACAGCCACTGCACCCCTGGATGTGGTTAGGGTTAGTGCTGTTTGCTTCCCCTCAAAGCACACACTGTGGTAGACACGTGCAACATGGCGGGACCTGGTCTAGCACGGTCCTCTGGTGCTGGGACCTCAACCCAACAGAAGTCTGCCATTTTAGTTTGACTTGTCATTTCTGCATAATTTTCTCCCCCCACCCTGTAGGCCTGACTGAACCTGGCTGGCTGGACAGGGGAGGAGACGCTGCCTGCGATGGTGAGAGGTGGAGGCGAGACCTCTCTAAGTGGGAGGAGCATTTCTCAGCCGCCGGTCCCGTTTAAAGCTGACGGGGAACATTTGAGAGCTCCGACTCTCCTCTTAGCTGAGAAGTTCAGCTGCTTCATTTTGTTTGTCCACAAGAGAAAGAGACCCTTCTGTCGAGCCAGCGTTGCACGAGCATGGGTTCATTGTTCTCTTGTTCCGTGTTCTCCTTAATTCTTGACAGCAAACATCATTTTGCTGCTTCAGGAACTTTTGAATGAAATTTTGGGAATTTTTGAGGGACTTGCGTTTCGCCATTATGACGCTGTGGTATTAATTGACCACCTTTTAAATTGTAGACCACCTTTTTAAGAAATACTCTGGGGTGGGGGTGGGGTGAAGTTCTAGAAGGGTCCGGGTCCATTTCAGTTTCAGTGTAGTTTGGTCCAGTACCTCCACTCCCCTTCTGAACCTCTGAGGTGATAAAACATCCACTTTAACTAAGAACATTTATTTCTCTACATAAAATGAATGCCGTTTTATTTCTAAGGTTCCGGTGCTGAGCTAGAACCAGCCATGGGTTCTCCAGGTCTGAGAACCTCTCTGGTTCCTGCTTCAGTCAGGAACCTCTTCAGCTCTCAGTGATCCAGGACTCTCTGGACTGGTGGGACCT
>NC_141337.1:20829217-20841717 GCF_037954235.1 Aulostomus chinensis
ACATGGGAGAGTCTGACTGTCTAGATGGTGTGTGTGCGTGTGTGTGATTGTCTGCTGTTGGCCGCTGTGCAGGAGTACTTTAGAGACTATTAATTTCGGTTCTTTAATTTGTAAAATAATATATATATATACACACACACATATATATCTGTATGTATATCTATATCTCTATATATGCATGTATACACACACATACATAAACATGTATATGTAAATATATACACAAATGTGTATATACTATGTGTATCTATATCTATATAGATATATATATGTGTGTGTGTGTACACACACACACACACACACACACACACACACACATATACATGTATATAAAATTAAAATAAGTGTGTGTGTGTGTTTGTATGTGTGTCACTCCTTCCGCGCGGGACGGAGGTCCGAGTTCTGCTCCAGATGGACGTCCAGAGACGTACATAAAACCTCGGGGTCCAGTGAACGCAGCACCGACCGGACTTTCCGGTAGTAACCGAGTGAAGAAATGCACAAGATCCAAGTGGATCCCCGGACGTTGTCGGAGAGGAGGATCCGCCTTGCACCGCTCGTGTGTTTGTTGCCTGTGTAAATGTGTTTAAGAGTAAACAAACAAACAACAACAGCCGTGCTCCTGCGCTCAGGCTCGCGGTGCTTCTTTGATTTCCGTTTCCGCTCGTTGTTTAGTGGCTTGCGGCGTGTATGTGAACGCGCTCAGTCGCGTGAGGAAACCGGTGCAGCTCCGTTCACACTTGGTGACCATAGAATGTACAACCAGGTGGAGCCGTCATCCAGTCGCGGAGGCAACGTGTGTTCCGGTGTGTGTGAATGTTTGTATGCTTCTACTTTTGATGGTGCTGTTGTTTTGTCTGTGCCTCATTGGTTGTTCTCTTGCGCGGAGCTCTGTGCTCGGTTCTGGAACGAATAACCTTTGTAATTGGGATTGAATCTATAATAGAATATTGGATTTGAATTTGCATCACATAAGAAACGGTCTGTTCCGGTGTCCGGACTCAGCAGGCCAGGACCAAGTGGCGCAGGTGTGCGGGTGCCGCTCGGGCCGGCGCAAGTTTTCTTTGCGTATTTACGCACAACAAAACCAAGCGTGTTCACGTGGTTTATTTGTTTCTTTTTCTGTTTCGGTGTCCCGCGCGACGCGCCACAGCCTCCGGTGAGCTCGTGGGATCAGATACTTCAGCTGGACGTCACGCAGCTGCTGAAGCGGAGCTCGCGCGCCTCTCGTGCCACCGCTCCAGCCTCATAAAAATATTTCCTCTGACTGACGAGACCCAATAAGTCTCCTCTTTTCCTTTCTTTCTCTCTTGTCCCCTCACGTGACCACCCATTCCCATCCAATGGCCACGCGCCCTCCCTTCTCCCAGTCCCCGCGGCTGGTTGCGTCAACGTTGCGGTGTGGATGTAACCGGAGGTCCGGCCGGTAACCGGCAGTCTCTTCCTCCGGGCTCGCGTGCTGCCATTTAGCCGTACAGCAGGGCTCGCGCGCGCAGTGAGACAGCGGTCTGAGTCGGTGCCTCGCGCGTGTCCAACAGAGTCCAACAGAATAAAAGCGCCCGGTTTCCCTCCGTCGGCCCATGTAGCAGCTCCCAGCCGGACCGGACCTGCTCGAGCCCAGGAGCGCCTATGACCGCCTCCCTGGTCTTAAACCATCGCTGGCCAGCGGACACGGTAATGTTTGTTTATGACAACAACCTGGACGACCTGAACAAGAACATGGAAGGTCTGGTGGGCGGCGGGAACTTCGCCACCGCCAGCCAGTGTCGCAACATTATGGCCCACTCGCTGGGCGGCCACCCGTCCGGCCTGATGCACTCCTCGGCCGGCTACCCCGCCGTGGACGTGTCGCCCTCAGGCTCCGGCGAGACCGCCGCGTCCTCTGGGAAGCAGTGCGCCGCGGGACCGTGTCCGGCGGCTGCCGTGCCGCACCAGAGCTCCTCGGCTGCCGCCGCCGCCGCTTTACCGTACAGCTACTTCGGGAACGGCTACTACCCGTGCAGGATGGGGCGGGGTTCCCTGAAGTCGTGCACCCAGGCGGCCGGAGCCGCGCTCAGCTCTCAGTACATGGACACCACGGTGAGCTCCGACGAGTACCCGAACCACCGGGCCAAGGAGTTCGCGTTCTACCACGGCTACCCGAGCCCGTACCAGTCCATGGCCAGCTACCTGGACGTGTCGGTGGTCCAGACTCTGGGCACCGGTGAGCCGCGCCATGACACCCTCCTACCCATGGACAGCTACCAGCCCTGGGCGCTGGCGAATGGCTGGGGAGGGCAGATGTACTGCTCCAAGGACCAGGGGCAGGCCGGCCACCTCTGGAAGTCCGCTCTCGCTGGTAACGCTCAGTTTTAACTTTTCCAATATTTGATGTGAGGAGTTTCTGGAAACAGGCCCGCAGGGGGACACGGTGGGAGGTCAGAGGGGATCCTAGACTTAATCCATCCGGGATCAAATGGATCCCTTCATTAAATATTATTACCACACTTCATGAATAAAAGTACACGATTTTAAGGAAACTGTTAATGTTGTGACCCGAGGCTCGAACACGGAGCGAGTGAGGAGTTATAGTTTTATCATTTAAAACCGCTTGTAGAGGATCGTGTGTGTGTGTGTGTGTGTGTGTGTTTGTGTTTGTGGTGTTTCTGCCTCATCACTCATCCTGCTGGTTCCTGATTAACCTTTAAAGACTCCTGACGTGTATCTCTGATAATTAGGTTAATTAGACTAGAAGTGTAGAGTAGTAATGATGGAACCAGAACAAGGATGGTGATGCGGAATTAATTAGATATTATCTATCTATCTGTCTACCTGTCTATCTATTTATCTATCTATCTGTCTCTTTGTCCGCATGTGCACAGACGTGGTGGCGCACCAGCACGAGGGTTCGCCGTTCCGCCGCGGCCGGAAGAAGCGTATCCCCTACACCAAGGTACAGCTGAAGGAGCTGGAGAAGGAGTACGCCGCTAACAAGTTCATCACCAAGGACAAGAGGAGGAAAATCTCCGCCGCCACCAACCTATCGGAACGGCAGATCACCATCTGGTTCCAGAACCGCAGAGTGAAGGAGAAGAAGTTTGTGGCCAAAGTCAAGAGCAGCGCGCCGTAGCACGCGGCTCCCCGCGCGCAGGACCGTCAACGAAGGACAATTTTGCCTGTTAACGGTTCTAATGGACTGTGAGCGTCCTGCGGTTCTGCGGACGCACCGGGACCGTGGACGCACGGACTGAAGGACAACCGAGATTAAAAAAAAGAACCAAAGCCCACGAGGCGCCCTGTAAATACCGAGTCCCGCCTGCTCCCGGACCCGCGTGTACCGTCTGTGTCTGAGTGTCTGTCTTTGTTGTCCGCCAGTAATCTGAGAAAACACCTTATTATACCTCCATGTTGTTTATAATGCCTGTAAACCAGTAATCCAGAATAGTCTGACTCTGAATAAACCAGTTAATCCCGCTGCGCCTTGGTCGCATACATGGAAACACGTCCAGTGAACGAAAACAGAAACAGAACAAAAACTACAAGAAAGTCGCCCAGAATTCTGGGTGTCCATGAGACTGAAGCTCCTATCAGATCCGGATCAAGTCCGCCTGCCTCGGTCACCTCCCGCCTCCCCTCGCAGCTCAACACCGAAGCTGAGCGGGTGAGGCGGGAGGACGCGGTCCTCAGCCGGCTGACAGCAGCCAGACCCGCTTCAGCTCAGCTGCAGGCGGCCAGTACAGACCAGTACAGACCAGTAGGTCCTGGTCCTGCGCCTCCTGTTCAGTTCCTCAATAATTCAGACAGGAAGTCAACTCAAAGTTTCCATCAAATGGTGACAAAACAAGGCAGTTTCTTCAAAATAGAAAAAGGCCCAGTGAAACCGCGCGGACAGGAAGTTGCCGAAGAAAAAAGAAGCAAAAAAAACAACAACAAAAGAATAAAAAAAAAGCTAAACGAGCAAAATAGCGGCGCAGGCGTGAAGGCGCAAAAAGAAACGCAAGGACTGTAAACTGCGCTGTTTGTGAGAGGAAGAGACGCTGGCCCTTGACCTTGAGAGTCACGTGAGCAACGAGCTTCTCTCCCGCAAACACTTTTACAAGGGCGCGCGCGCACACACGCACACACGCACACACACACACACACACACACACACACACACTCCAGCAGCAGCACTTTCAGAGTCTCACCGGCAGCACGAGGAGGAACAAACACACTTGGTTTCTGAATGTCCGTAACACCGGTAAAGTAGGAGGACTGGAGGGGCGCGCGCCCCCGGCGGGTCACGGTCCGGCCCAGTTCACGACGGCGTTCAGCTGCAGCCTGGACCGCCGTTAACGTCTTTGCTCTCCTGATGGACCGGGCAGCGCTCCTCGGTCCACGTCCAGACGGAGCTGCTGGTGTCGCGGTTCCGGTCTCTGCCAAACCCGTCCCGAGGTGGGTCTGATGCTCGACGCTGCTCCTGGACCGCCGCGGGCCGCTTCCTTCCGTGGTGACCTACGGCTGAAAAAAATCACTGATTCACGGCAATGATTTTAGGAACGATTGAATTTATTTTGTTGTTATTTAAATACCAAATTTGTGAGGATTTGTTGCTCCTCGTTTTACCGTTAATACGGTAAAAATTAAAAAAGAAGTCAGAACAGAAATAAAACACGAATGAAACCAAACAACAAAAACGGACCGGACAGGGAAAAACAGCAGAAACGGAAACGGCGGGGCCTTCCATGGTTACTGTGTTCGTGAGGTCGCGGTTCGGTTCTAAACCTGCTGGCCCGGGCCCTCCGCTCATGAACGCGCTGCAGCTGAATATTTCGTTCCTGCGTTTGAAACAAAATGCGCTCGTTTCAGCTGCCGAGGTTCTCCGGTTGGTTTGCTTTTAAACTCAACACATTTTCTACGTAACAAATTCCACCGACTCTTTAACAGAAGAGGAGGTTCGGACAAATGACCGGAAATGAAAAACACCAAAGCGAGACGCAGGGCGACCAGCGCCGCTGCGCAGCTTCAAGACTTCCACAGGAATTTAATTGTATAAAAGTAATTCATAATTTGTCATTTAGCATTTTGGACTGTTTTTTTGTTTTTTTTGTGGGTTTTTTTTTGTTTTAAATTTCCACGATGCATAAACGCGTGGTTTCCGGGGGGGGGGGGGGGGGCAGCAGAGCTGAAACATCAGCACCTGGTGAAAACGTAGCAGTGAATCCTGGCGTCCAGGTGAGTCCAGCAGTGGAGTTTCAATCTGCAGACTCAAAGCAAAAACAGGAGCGCGGCTGTAGCAGCGGGGCAGGGTGCGTTTGACCGCCCGCTTCAGTCCAGCCGTGACGCAAATAACCCGCCACATGCGTGTCAAAGGTCGCGCTCCTGACCGTCCCTGGGGCAAATCCATCGATGACCCTAGGGGGGCTGAGCAGAAGTGTAAAAGCTCATCAACAGAAGGGAACCTGCTTCTTCCTCTCTCATTTTACTGAGTTTGGGGCAGGAATCAGAGAGACGAGTGAGGGACAATTTTCATCTTGTGGGAGACGTCAATCGCACCAAAAGGGGGCAGAAAGTCGGATACTGGTGCAAGTGATGCATGGTTTGACCCGCTGGGGCCGTCAAAATAAAGCCAGCAGAGGTAGAGCACTTTACATTTCTCCCTGCAGACAGAGAGAGAGAGAGAGAGAGAGAGAGAGAGAGAGAGAGAGAGAGAGAGAGAGAGAGAGAGACAGAGAGAGAGACAGAGAGAGAGACAGAGAGAGAGGGAGGGAGATATCCTGGGTTTACTTCATAAATAAAGTCTTCATTTGATCGGTGACAGTTTGTATGAACAAAGGTCAGAGAGAATCCCCCTGGTGTTCTGACACTTTGATCTTGTAGTGGGAACAATAACTCACTCTTCCTGGAAGCTGCAGGTGCTGCTGCCCGCTGGTCCACATCGGTGGTGCGTCTGGACGTGTCCGCCTTCATCCAACTGCCTGACATTCGGATGGTGCGTATTTTGCTCGCAGTAATACCTCAGCAGGTTGTGCAGCCTTGATGGCGACCAGGTAAATAACTCAAAGGAGAAGGACCTCCCCTCTAAGTTTGGGAGGTGCTGGACTCAAAGTTCCTCTGAGTTCCAGCAGGAACATTGGTGAACACCGTGATGTGTTCTTCTTCCCTTTGAGCCTGTGATGACGTCAGCAGCGTGAAAGCTAATACAGTTGCAGCTTGTGTGCTAGCTGCAACTGTCAGCCACTGGGTTTGCAGGTAACAGCTGCTGTATCCACACACACACACACACACACACACACACACACACACACACACACACACACACACACACACACACACACACACACACGCACACACACACACACACACACACAAAACAGAAGTATGTTGCTGGACTCGCTTTTACTGGGGAAGAACAAAGTTCTGTCTCACCTGAGGCACTGGAACGCTCCATCCTCCCACTGGCAGCAGAGTCGTGTTGTAAACCTAATAAACCATCAAATAAAGACCTGTGTCAAACTCTCCCTCCATATGTAAAGAAAAGGTAATTTTACACTTCTACATCTTTATAGCAAAACAATGCACATGAAAACTCTGGTCCAGTTTCAGGGCCGCTGACAGTAAACCACCTCGCTTGGACGTGATCTGCTCCTCACTGCTGACCCTGGTAATGGTGATGTACACAAACTGACCTGTTATCGATGGAACCTCTTTCAAATGTTCCCCTCTCACCTCTCAAATAGATCTTTCTCTTTCAACTATTCTTACCCAGTGGGGTTCCACAAGGCTCCGTCCCAGGTCCACTGGCCTGAAAACCTGCTGAAATCCGTTTACATCCAGGTTTAAACAGCACCAGCCCCAGGCCACACAGCCCTGCAGCAGATGCGGGTGTTCATTGGCTGTCACCCCAGGTCACCCTGGGTCCCCGCTGGCGTGCGATGCTTCGAGCAGTCAGAGCTCAGTCAACCTGGAGGACTGAAAGCTCGTTGTCCATCATTGACCTCCGTGACTTTTTGATCATCTCAGACACAAATTCATCGCTTTGTGCTCCAGCGGCGACGCTACAGCGGCGACGCTCCAGTGGCGACGCCCCAGTGGCGACGCTCCAGTGGCGACGCTCCAGCCGCGTCCACAGCTAAAAGGACCTCCGTCCCCGTCCTCCACGCTGCTGCACCTGAGCCGCTTGGCTCTGCTGCTGCCCATCACCTGGCAGGCAGCAGCTGGTGTCCTCACTGGAGCAGGATCCATCAGCTTCCATCAGTGGGTTACCTGGGTCGGAATACCTGACGAGCAGGGGAAACAGGAGTTACAGTCATCAGCAGCAGGCGGCGTCACGCGGCTGCCTAAGCGAGTGAAAACAGCCTGGGTGGGATTTTTGTGTCAACTTTAACAGGTGGGCGGTGAAATCTGGCTTATGTCAGCCGCGAGACTCCAAACTGAAACAGTCTCTGGAATTAGCAGCAATCAGTGCATCTCATCGGGGGTCAGAACTGCAGCTGGCTGAACTGGGATCAGTCAAGCGTCGTGGAACCAGTAACAACTCACTCAAAGTGTTGCAGCCCAGATTCTGATGGTTCTAGAAATGGAAGGATACCAGTCCCTGTCCTGCCTCTGCTCAGGCTTCCAGGAGATTATAGAACTGGTTTTACTCCATTCTTACTTGTTGTTAATGCCATGAATGGACCCCCGCCCCCACACACCAGAGACCTTTTAAGCATCTACACTATACCCCGGCCCTGGATCCTCTGATATTGGTCTCCTGGCGTTTGAACCTTGAACTCAGAGGTGACGCTTCTCACCTGCAGCCCTCAGACCAGGTTCAGATCCTTCAGTCCTTTTAGTCCATGGCTGCTGTTTTCAAATGGGCTTTAGAACAGTTTTTATTGATGACTTGGTTGAAAAAGACGAAAGATGATAAAGCTGTGTGTCCGGGTTGAAGCAGAAGAAATCTGGTGACGACATTTACACCACAGAGTGAAACTCTGAGCTCAGAAGATTAAAGGAGCAAACGACAGTCTAGTTTTACTGTCAGTGGCACTCATTTGATGAGAGGATCTTGGGTTCTACAAACAGGTACAGAACTCTGACGTTCAGGTACATGATCTGGTCCTCTGGTGGCGGTGGGCTGGACCTGGGACTCGAGGATCGCTGGCTGAAATATCTAGTAACCTTATTTTTACCCAGGTGACCATTCACAGAGTTCAACTTTACTTCACATATTACAGGAGAAAGTACTGCATGTCTGCAGGTTGAGGCAGTAGAGCAGGAAGCCTGGGTGTGAGCCAGGCGGGGCTCTGACCGGCAGCGGGCGGCGTCACAGGATCAGAAGCTCGAACACAAACAGTTGCCTTTCTATTCCACTCTATTCTATTAGTAGTTTATGGGACAGAGGGACCCAGAAGACCCAGCCTCACACACACACACACACACACACACACACACACACACACACACACACAGCTCCCTAGAGTACGCTTCAGACCAGGAATGCAGGACTGAGGCTCGTTTTTCTCTCAAGTTCATGTTCAGCAAGACCCCCCTTCCCCTCTCTCTCTCTCTCTCTCTCTCACACACACACACACACACACACACACACACACACACACACACACACACACACTCCCCCTACCATTTTTACCACCTCTCCACCCTTCTTCTTCCTCCTCCTCCTCTGTCTGCAATGCGGAACGTCTTTTTGTTTTCCAGGTCGGACATTTGGAGTTGAACTTGAGACAGACAGACAGCTTGTAAACAGTTAGTAGTCTGGCCCCTGTCTGGTCTGGAGGGACCAGGAATGGTTGTGGGGGGGGGGGGGGGGCACAAAAACCTTCGAATGTTTTATCGTTCATGTTACGCTGATTGAAATCAGTTTATTTGAACATGATCATGTAAGAGGATCATTAATGACAGGAGAGGAACTCCAGATCCTGTGTTGGTTTAAACTGGCCGTGTTTATGTGGAGATTCGTTCCATTAATTAAAGAAAATGAAAAACCTGCACTTTCAGCCTCCACTCGTCCATCAAAGTCTAAGCAGAAAATGTCACAGGACTGCTGTTCGTTCATTTTGAGATTTAAAGATTTTTGAAAAACTCAACTGACTGAAGTAAAATGTACAATAAAATCAACTGCACCTCGGATCAGTAGTTTGGGGTGTGTGTGTGTGTGTTTTAACAGCTCAGGAAGAAAAGGAAACGACTGTTAACAGACTATACAGCCAGACAGGCCTCCAACAAAGCCTGTTTGTGTTTGTGTGTGAGGGCTGGATGACATCATGCAGTGTCATAAATACATTGCTACCAGTATTTAAGGTCTTGCGTCCAATCCTTTGAGAACCACAGTGCTCCATTCGGACAGTAAAGGTTCCTGTGCTGCATCAACCTGCAGTTCTGTCCCACCACCACCTGCTCAGCCCAGGCTCGCCCTCCTCACCTCACAGGTTTCCAGCTGCATCCTGCCGTCAGCAGCAGACAGAGAACCAGGGAAGGGTTGCAGTACTGTGGTGCTGTTGAGGAACATAGTATCAGCAGCACACCTAGGGCGTATTTCCACTGGCTCACTAACCATTACCATTTTGGTCCCTGCTCTGCTGGGGTTCCAAGCGAGTCAAGCAGGGACTAACATGTGACGTGAATACATAGTGGGGCTCTGATTGGGTAACTTACCCATTATGTGGTCTACTTCCTATCCTCCTGACCTCGGTGGAATCCTGGTCTTGGCTCGGTGAAGTCTCTTATTCTTTTCTTGGGGGTTCTGTTTGGTGCTTGAAGCCTCGTCTGTCTGTCCTCCCTCACTTTTAGTTTAAGAAAAAAACCCTGACGAGCAGCAGGCGTCACGCCGCCTCCATGTCCTCCACTGTTGTTGTTGTGTCGTACACAAATGACGCCGGGGAAGTCATGGCCGCTGAGTCCACCCACGCTGACGTGGTACCGGTGCTAGTTGAAACGCACCTGTACCAAACCATACTGACCTGACCCAAGCCAGTGGAAATGCTCCCTAAGAGGCTTTGGCTTCAGCAATACTAGGATTACTGCAGTTCTATGTGTTTCTTATGATGAAGTCAAATTCTTCCCAGTGTCACTCATTATTTTATCAAGACCCCAAACCTTTAAAACAAACCGATGACAACCTCCTATCACAGTGCTGGTGGCACCAAGAGTGCTGCAACCATGAAGGATTCATAGGAGTCAACGCTTCAGCCTTCGACTCAGTTTAGCTCTCGAGGCTGTGGATCCAATCAGGTCTCATTAGCACGACCACACAGAAGTCCACTTCCCAACCAGAGGGAACCATGAAACATGGAGGAATGTGCAGGGGTGATTCTGTGGAACCTGACAGAGCCCAAATATATCATGTGACTGTGAACAGGAAGTAAAGACGCAGAGAGAGAACTTGTTGTTGCTGGTGGAGACGCAGCATGAGACCTGCAAGCTCCGCTCAGGTCCCGGTGAATCCAGCCGGCTCAGCACTTTCACGGATTTAAAAGCTGGAAACAGAAAAACTAATGATTCAACACAGCACAGCATCGTGAATGAGAGCTCAGCTTCATGAGAGCTCATGTCATGAAAATGTTCTCAACAATTTCCTGGTGATGTTTTTGGTGCAAGTTTTTTCAATTGTTGCCAGAACGCCTCTGCCAGTCAAGGTCGGAGTCAGGCCGTAACGTTCCGTAAAACGTTCTAAGGACGTCCTATAAATGTTGTTAATTCAGATTCAGAAAACTTTATTTATACCCAGAGGGCGCAGAGAGCAGCAGAGTTGGTTACACAACAACAGAACAACAACAACAACACACATGAAGTAAGGAAGTCTCCACCTCCCCGGGTTGGCAGCAGCTGCTTTGTAAAGTGCATGATAGAGGTAGTAGTGTAGTAGAGGTAGTAGTGTAGTAGAGGTAGTAGTGTAGTAGAGGTAGTAGTGTAGTAGAGGTAGTAGTGTAGTAGAGGTAGCAGTGTAGTAGTGTAGTAGAGGTAGCAGTGTAGTAGAGGTAGTAGAGGTAGCAGTGTTGTAGAGGTAGTAGTGTAGTAGTGTAGTAGAGGTAGTAGTGTAGTAGTGTAGTAGAGGTAGTAGTGTTGTAGAGGTAGTAGTGTAGTAGAGGTAGTAGTGTAGTAGTGTAGTAGAGGTAGTAGTGTAGTAGCGGTAGTAGTGTAGTAGTGTAGTAGAGGTAGTAGTGTAGTAGAGGTAGTAGTGTAGTAGAGGTAGTAGTGTAGTAGTGGTAGTAGTGTAGTGGAGGTAGTAGTGTAGTAGAGGTAGTAGTGTAGTAGAGGTAGTAGTGTAGTAGAGGGAGTACAGGTAGTCGTGCACAATAGATAAGTAGCATAATGACATTCAAGGATGACAAGTACTTTGCAAGGTACTTTGCAAATATTGTGGTAAAGGGAACAGATTCTGGAGGAAACATTCAAGAACATCCTCAAAACAACCTGAGTTGCAGTTACACGTTCTGTCTTGATAACATTTGAGAACGTTAAGGCAATGATTTATGATCATTCACTGTGTTACTGTGAATTATTATAAATCATGGTGTATTTGTAAATTCTTAGGGTTATTGTTTATTGTAAATTATTATAAATCATTGCATATTTGTAAATTCTTAGTGTTATTGTTTAATGTAAATTTGTAAAATTTGAATTTCTTGTTACATTCCTTATGTGAGGCTTTCTGTGGACAGCAAAGTAAGAATTTCATTGTACAGGAAGCAGGTTTCTGTTGTGGACATGTGACAATAAACACAGGGAACCTGGAGCACTGAAAATGTGAAGCCTTTTCTTTGACATCATGAGAAAGTGAGGCTAAAGGAGGTTTCCTGCCTGCCAGCTGAGAGAGCTCGAGTGTGAATACGCCGTCTGACTGATGACGCAACTCTCACACACGCGGGACAACGACGACACCACAGCTATGGATCAGGAGTCACTGTTACTGGGACGTGCTTGTTTCATCTTCTGTGTGGTGCTGCTGGATTCTACTGACTTGAGGTGGAGACGTGGGGAAAACACAGTGGTTTGTCTCACACACACACACACACACACACACACACACACACACACACACACACACACACCCTCCAAACTTGAAGATGTGGTGACTAAGTATACGAACATTACTTCAAAGTAGCAAAATGGTTCAGGTGGGGAATTTCAGGACGTCAAAGCCAAGATGGTGGCCGCCTGAGCAGCAGGCCAGTGGCGCTGGTGCTCGTCAGGGTGGGCCGACGTGCCGGAGTGTAAAGCAGAGTTTATTGAGTTGGACTCTGCTAATGTGACTTCCAGGTAAGAGTCAGAGAGCAATCAGCCTCCAAGGGAACTGAAGATAAGACTGGCTGGATTTATTGAGAAGGTGCTACCTCAAAACTTGGTGTGTGTGTGTGTGTGTTTGTATATATACACACACATATATACACACACACATATATATATATATATATATATATATATATACATATATATATATATATATATATATATATATACATATATATATATATATATATATACATATATATATATATATACACACACACACATATGTATATATATATATACACACA
>NC_141337.1:20844217-20934217 GCF_037954235.1 Aulostomus chinensis
GTGTGTGTGTGTGTTGACAACATATAGTGAGAACGCCTCGGAGAAACGAAAGGGCCAGGATAAAATCCCAGTGTACAGCCATGTTTGATATTCGTGGCGCGTGTTGTGAGAGCTGGGCCTGGCAGCTCATCTTCATCACCTACCTGCAGCAGCCACCATCGCCTCTTCACGTGCAGGAGTTGACCCTGATATCAGTGTCACAACCACCACAGGACTTCAGCAGCTGCTTCAGGGTCACCTGCCATCGCCGTGTGGCATTCTTCCTCCAGACCAACTCCTCCCTTTTCTGAGGCCTCCAGGTCTCCCTGGTGAGCGACGTTCAACATCTGGTACCCACCCAGGTATCCAACGATGTTGTTACCCCTCCCCTCTCCCCCGTCTGCAGCCACCCGGCTCAGCAGGGGGGAGAGGACACCAACTGGCTGTTCTCTCCTGCTGCAGCCTGGAATAAAAACCCCCGTTTACCGACTGAAGCAGCTCACCTGGAGGCTCGGAGAGAAACTCAGACAGGTGACAGACCAGGAGACCAAACTGGAGGGAAAATGAATCTACCTGTAAATGGAATCAGCCATTATTAGCAGCCTCACCTGTGTTTATTAAAGCTCATTTACATGCTAGTTTCACTGTAAGCATGACTTCCTGTCCCTTGACATTAATGACACGACTTCCTGCTTTGCATGTTGACATGAATGTAAATTGTGAGACGTGAATTTTGTTCAGTAGGAACAAAATTCCTGGGTACGGGGCTGGAATCGCATGGAAATCCATACATGGGTGTTGTGTGTTTGAATACACAACAGACTTTGTAGCGCCTGCACACACAAACGCACAAGAACACACATTCTTGTCTCTAATGAGCAGCAGGCCAAAATGCAGAGCAGGGCTAAGTTTAATACCTCATATGCTTGTTAAACAATCAAATGTACTGGCAGCCAACGTGGTAGTCACCTGTGAAATTTTACAGCCATCTACAATGATGTTGACCTTATAAAGGCGAGGCTGCAGCCTGCTTGTTTGGCAGTGGCGGCGCTGCTGGAGGAGTTGCCCAGTGAGATACACCAGGGCCAATTTTCACCTCCATTTACATTGAATCATGTTAAACATCATTACCAAACAAGTGGAGCAGTCAGTCTTCATTACTGCAGGCAGGCAGGCAGGCAGGCAGGCAGGCAGGCAGGCAGGCAGGCGCGCGCGCACACACACACACACACACACACACACATATCTAAGGAACAAAACTGAACCACAGACAAGAAGAGCAGGAAAACCCAGCTGGCCATATAAAAGCAGTAAAAGTCCAAAACTCCAAGCAGCATAAAAGCAGCAACAGTTAAAAACAAAACACAAACAAACAAATAAAAATGAAATAGAGCCTTGCGGAATTCCACACATGGAAAATGTCTTAAACAGCAGATGGAGCTTCATGACTGGGTGAGATTATGGGAGGGTGTGCAGGTACAAGCGGATCCGCCATGATGCCGCAGCGGGATTGGTCCGTTCAAATACTGAGCTGTGATTGGTTCCTCTCCTAGGATACAGACGGCTCTATTCACCTTGTTTTTTTCAGCGAGCCTGAAGGGATCCGGAGTGCAGCTGCTCTGCACCCGGAAGGTTCCGTTCCAAGTTCAAAGTTTTAGAGATTTTAATAAACTCAGTCACCGAGGAAAACATCGCAGCTGATCAGTGCTGAGATTATTGATTGATTATTCATCAGAACAGTGACAGCACCTGTGCTTTCTGTTCCGAAGCCTTAAAGGTGCCGTGCTTGAACGCCAAAGCCATCACACACAGTTTAATATCTTATTTTCCACGACTACTTGCAGCCTGATGGGTTCGACTCCTCCACATCTGGATGGGAGGCAGCGATGAATTCAAATAAAAGCACCATTCGTCAAGCTTCAGCTCCAAGCACATTTACGCTGCCGCAAGTTCACGGCCAGCAAACAGTTCTTCGCTCGCTCTCTCGCTCACGCGCACACGCATGCACCGCTGCCATATTGATAAGGAGCAGATGTGTGTGGGATCAGCTGACCTCTGAGTCACTTCCTGCTCTAACCGCCATGTTGTGGCTCCCGTAAAACTTCCTTAAAGGAGGAGAAGATTCACACTTGGGTGGTTTATCAACCCCTGAAGAGACATTGTCAGTGTGTGTGTGTGTGTGTGTGTGTGTGTGTGCGTGCGCGCGTCTTGTCTTTTCAGCTCTTTACCCATTCATCTAGATTTCACCAGTCATTTGTGTCCAGTCAGCTGTGAGACTCGGCTCAGGCGGTGAGTTGTTCCTCTCCCTCAAACCAGACTCCAGGATGTCAGCGATCACTTCCTCACACCTCAGTAACTCACACAACTGCTTCCCCACCAACAGTTTGTGTGAGTTTTATCTGGGTTTGCTTCTTGAACCAAAAATTCTCAGGAAATAAAACGTAGAGGTGATGAAGGGATCGCCAAGTCTAGAGGGAAAAAGGTCCCGTTACGAGTGACATCAGAGAGAGAAGGTCAAGCTGATACTGAGCGCCTGAAACAATGATGAAGGCTGCCTCCCGCCAAAGGTGCAAATACACTGTT
Organism: Aulostomus chinensis; assembly: GCF_037954235.1. NCBI lineage: Eukaryota > Metazoa > Chordata > Actinopteri > Syngnathiformes > Aulostomidae > Aulostomus > Aulostomus chinensis. The sequence goes on from NC_141337.1 coordinate 20,846,780, forward strand.
ACAGCACACGCACGCACGCACACACACACACACACACACGATATTTTTATATTTACACGATGATACATTTACCTGAACTTCATCAAACTGGAATGTTGTTGCCGTCTTCAGGCCTGATGACTCTGAATTATCAGAGCTGACGAGGAGCACGGTGAAGACCCGTGTTCCTGGGTTCACTCATCAGAGGCTTCATGGTCGACTCAGGCAGCGTTTACTGCCAGGCTGAGGCTGCCTCAGGAGGGCTGATCCTCGTCTCCCTCAGACGTCCCGGACCTCTGCGGTGGCGTCGGCGTCGGCTGGAACTCCTGAACTCTCTTTTTCCCCTGCAAAAACAAAGACCTTGTTTTTGCTGCTAATTTAAATTTTAACACTCACTTTTTCTCATTACCTTTTTCAAAAGCACGCTATGAGCAAATGTTCAAATAAATTACCAGAAAATTAAATCAAAAATGTGAAACAATTCATTGCTAAAGACAAACCAATAACTGTAAAATTAAGAACTTTTTGTAAACAGCAATTCTTTTTCTAATTCTACTTTCTAATTCTCCGAAATAATTCTATTATATATAATTCATACATATCATCTATATAATTTTCATGTTGAAAATTATATAATTAATTTAATTACACTCACACACATCCTACTTTATTTTATCCGCCCTAAAATAAAAGATCAATTGATAATTGAATTGTCTGAATTAATGTGGATCATTCTGTTATTTCTTAAATAATTTTTACTCAAAATGTCTGATGAAAAAAATTCGAATCACCTTTTTCCTAGATTGTTACGTTTGAGGAGCTTCAGCCATCGAAGCATTTGATCGTTGGCTTGGCCTCATAATTTGTGCCCTCGTCTTGTAGCTTTGTGAGAACGTGAAATCCCAGACGCACCAACGACGTAAATAATCACTCAACGGTGCGGAGCTGTGACGTCACTCATGTTAAACCTCAAACCTCTGTTTCATCTCTCCTGCGTGACGCCGTCGTGACCAGTAAAAACATGTAACCTGCAGCGGAAGCCATCAGCTGCTGCCAGACGGGAGCGGAAAGGCGTCCGTGATTCATGACGATGAGGTCGGCAGCGCTGGAGGCCCGCGAGCGCTCCGTCTCTAACCTCCGGCTGACATCACAACGATGGATGAAATTTGTGAGGCAACAATCAAATCATATTCCCCCCCCCCCCCCAACAAAAGAGTGATGTGAATTTGTAGTCTTTTAATTTGTGTTCCGGAGCCTGAGTCTTTCAGACGGAACTTCTCAGAAATCGTGAAATAATCGATGTGAGATTCATCGATCAGGACGGACAAAAAAGGAACAACAGAGCAGCACTGCAGCGCTAGATTATAATACTACTAATAATACGAATAATTCATGAAAATGTTTCTTTTTCATGAAAATGTCAGAAGACTCGCTCGCTGCCAGCAGCCAGACTCCCACCCGCGGCTGCCGCACTGACAGAGGAGCAGCAGCGAGCCAATGTTCAGCTCTCTACCTCCATCTAGTGTTGATGCTCGACAACTACAGCAGCCATGGTGGTGACGTCATCATCCGTGACCCCTTGAGGGGCCTCCACTTACCTCCTGTAACTGGCGGATGTCAGAGGTTCTCCGAGACGCCGCTGGTCTGACCCTCAGGACGAGCCTGGCGTGGCTCAGCTCAGGTCTCATGGACCTCCCTCAGGATGGACTCAGGTCGGTCTTCTGGCGTGATGGGATGTTCCACCCAATGCTCTCGTCACTCTTTGGGACATCTGATGTTACATCAAAAGCTGCCACCATGTTTATGGGACCTGTGGCAGGGGTTCCAAACACTTCAGCTAGCGGCCTGAGCCCTGGGGGATGGAGGCCTGGAAGACCTGGTCCTGACGGGAGGACGATGACCTCAGCAGACGTGCAGGCTGTTGATGCGCTCAGTTACTGAAGCCTGCATGCAGCGGTGCAGAACGCCTGGGCGGAGGGTGGAGGGCGGCCATGACACACACCCGATGAAACCCCCTAGAACCCTGATCCCCTCCACCCTCCATCCATCCATCCAAGCGTATTGGAGGTCATCAGTCCATCCCAGGGACAGAAACATGTTCACACCTGCAGACATTAAGTGTCTCCAGTGAAACTCACTTGCATGCTTTTAGTGTGTGGGAGGAACCTGGAGAACCTGGAGAACCTCCACACAGGAGAACCCCAGCCGACCAGAGTTGGATTCCCTTCTTCTAATTGAGAGGCTCCTGGTTCCTGGTGAGTCCAACCAGACTTCACCTGCTGAATCCTCCAAACACAGCTAACATGTACAAATACATAGAGGGCAGTACTTCAGTGTGTAGGGTAGTACTTCAGTGAGTGGCAGTAGTTCACTTTGTAGGGTAGTACTTCAGTGTGTAGGGTAGTACTTCAATGAGTGGGGCAGTACTTCAGTGAGTGGCAGTACTTCAGTTTGTAGGGCAGTACTTCAAACTGCTGGTGTTCGATATTAAACTTCTATTGCTTGTGTCCCTTCGCACGTGGAGGATTGACAGACCCCGTCTGGGGTCCCTGTCTAAACTGAGTACTGGAGAGGTCCGTGCCCCTCAAGACCGCATGTTCTCCACCAGGTTCTCCTCCTTTTCATCCTGCTGGCTCTGCTGCAGAGGAAACTCGTGTTGATGGAAGCAGCACACCAAGGAGCGACAGTCGGGCTCCGTCTCAAGGTCAAACAAGACCTGCTCGGGTGGGGGGGCTGCGGGGCGCCGGATTTTATTGGGCTCCGAATAAAACCCTGATCGCTGAGGTTCTCTATCTGCCCGCGCTCTCCGCTCCCGTGACAACGCGGCTGCTCGTTTTTCACAGAAAGCCGCTTTTTATGGAGCGTCGGGCTGCTGACGGGCAGCCAGCGCGTGTTCAGCCGACTTTAATTGTCTGTCGGTTGCAATAAAAGAGCCGCTGAAATACAGAACCGTAAAAGAGCCGCGCCGGAGCTCGGTGCATCCTGGGAGACAGAAATGAAGACAACATGGCTGACAGAGAGGGGCTCACACAAAGAACCCTTTGCTTTAAAATGTAAATCACAGCGCACCTCGGGAGGGAGGAACCCACACAGGAGATCCGTTCATCACAGTTCCCAATAAAAGGTGACGTGCCATTACGGTAATTTCACATTTATGAAAAACGTCCTTTCAAACAGGCGACAATGGAATAAAATCTGCTGCCTTCACACCGAAGCCGTGAGATGGACTCGGCGTGCAGGTGGAACCCGCCCTGATAAGAAGCCTTACCTGTAGAACAGTACACCTGAACGTCTGCGTCGTTGGTGACGTGAGCATGAGTCATCCCAGGAAGGACAAACGTGATCTTCCCTCCTTGATAGGAGTCTTGATCCCTGAGTCTGTCCCACACTGCCACGTGCTGGCCGTCAGGTGGTCCTGCAGCACCTGACTGAGCCCTCAAGCATGAATCTTGCACTGTAAACGTGTTGTCCTCTGATGACGAGCGTCTCCCGGTACAACGGAGGAAAAACCGGTAAAGGAAAGACTTTCAGCTGAGACCCAGAATTCAAAGACACAAATCAGACACCGAAATCAGGAGAATCAAGACGGCTCAAGTCCAGGTGGTCTTGTCACCCAGACACTGCTGAGGTCAGGTGGTCTCTCATCACCTGGACACTGCTGAGGCCAGGTGGTCTCTTGTCACCCGGACACTGCTGAGGTCAGGTGGTCTCTCGTCACCTGGACACTGCTGAGGTCAGGTGGTCTCTCGTCACCTGGACTCTGCTGAGGCCAGGTGGTCTCGTCACCCAGACACTGCTGAGGTTAGGTGGTCTCTTGTCACCTGGACTCTGCTGAGGTCAGGTGGTCTCTCGTCACCCGGACACTGCTGAGGCCAGGTGGTCTCGTCACCCAGACACTGCTGAGGCCAGGTGTTCTCGTCACCCAGACACTGCTGAGGTCAGGTGGTCTCTTGTCACCCGGACACTGCTGAGGTCAGGTGGTCTCTCGTCACCCGGACACTGCTGAGGCCAGGTGGTCTCGTCACCCAGACACTGCTGAGGTCAGGTGGTCTCTTGTCACCCGGACACTGCTGAGGTCAGGTGGTCTCTCGTCACCCGGACACTGCTGAGGCCAGGTGGTCTCTCGTCACCTGGACACTGCTGAGGTCAGGTGGTCTCTTGTCACCCGGACACTGCTGAGGTCAGGTGGTCTCTCGTCACCCGGACACTGCTGAGGCCAGGTGGTCTCGTCACCCAGACACTGCTGAGGTCAGGTGGTCTCTTGTCACCCGGACACTGCTGAGGTCAGGTGGTCTCTCGTCACCCGGACACTGCTGAGGCCAGGTGGTCTCGTCACCCAGACACTGCTGAGGTCAGGTGGTCTCTTGTCACCCGGAAACTGCTGAGGTCAGGTGGTCTCTCGTCACCCGGACACTGCTGAGGCCAGGTGGTCTCTCGTCACCTGGACACTGCTGAGGTCAGGTGGTCTCTCGTCACCCGGACACTGCTGAGGTCAGGTGGTCTCGTCACCTGGACTCTGCTGGAGGAGAAGGTGCTACTCTTTGCTCCAGGCTCTCACCTCCCAAGTGCGTCTCCCTCGGGGACCAGGTGAGAAGGTCTGTCATCTGTCAGGAACTCTGAGTGGAACTGATGTGGTTCAGCACCTCCTCAGCTGGGACGAGGACCGGGAGGAGGGACTACACCGCCGCGCGGGTAGGGGACCCCTCAGGATCAGCCAGTCTCAGCTGGTCCATGTTGCCATGGATACAGGTGTTTGGTGGAGCTGCCTCCTCCATGCACAGGTGTACAGGTGAGAGTTCAGGTGAGGCTGAAGCAACAGAAACATCTGGAATCACATCAGGCCTCAATGATGCAACGATACACAAACTGACATCACCGACCATTGAAGACTCTTCTGATGCCCCACGAGGAGAACAAGGAACACCTGTGACTCTTCACGAACGATGAACGGCATGATTGATGAATCTCTCCCTCCCTCTCTCTCTCTCTCTCTCTCTCCCCCTCTCTCCCTCTCTCTCCCCCTCTCTCTCCCCCTCTCTCCCTCCCTCCCTCTCTCTCTCTCTCTCTCTCTCTCCCCCTCTCTCCCTCTCTCTCCCCCTCTCTCTCCCCCTCTCTCCCTCCCTCCCTCTCTCTCACTCTCTCCCTCCATCCGTCTCTTTCTCTTCGAACATTGTAAATGTCTCTCTTGCTGAGCGCTCGTGTTCTCATGCTCTCAAATTGTGTTTCTGCTGTTCTGAGGCCAAACTATGATGCGCGCACACACACACACACACACACACACACACACACACACTCACACACTTTATTTACGATGCATTCACTGCATGAAAGCTAAAATTCCTCGCTGCACTTTAATCAAACAAACACGAACTGTTCATTCACTTACATTCAGTTTAATTTATGCGTCTCTTTATAGATTTATAGACATAATAACTAATTCCTCCATGAGCAACATGTGATTCAAATGTATGCTGTGGTTTATTTATGCTGATATGATAAATGACAGCTAATTGATCGCGGTCCACATTCCAGATGTTTGATTGATTAGCACTCGTAAATCTGCCAGTCTCTTCAGCTCCTGATGGCCTGCTTCAACAGTTTATCTGTCTCTGGTGTCCTGGCTGAAGGGACATGAACGCTGTTGCAGTGTCTCACATCTAATACACACTAGAGCTGCTGATAGAACTTGGGATTCACTACAAGAGCAGAAGTACTCCTCGTCTTTCAGTCGCATGGTGGCGCACATTTCCTCAACTGTTTCAGGACTGAAGCTTCGAGGTTCCACCGATCCAAACCTGCACCAGTGTGGCTTCAATGTTGTGATGTCACTGAAGTTCTGCAGTGAAATTCTGTTATTTTCTAGATTTGTTCTGAATTACTAATCAAACATCTTCAATTAAATACTTAAAATGTCACGATCCCTGTCTCGTGTTTCCTGTTTTATTTTGTAGTCATGTCCTGTCTTCCTGTCCTCCCTCCTGTCATTACCTCATGTGTCTCACCTGGGTGATTGCATCACCTGTGTCTTGTTTCCCCTTTTGTATTTGACGTGTGTGTCTCCTTAGTTCCTGGTTGGGTCCTTGTCTTCATTTGTCGTTTTTAGCTGTCATCTTTTGTCGTCATTTGCTGTTGTCGTCTCAAGTTGTCAGGTCGTCTCAAGTTTCCAGTCTCCCGTCATCTGTCACCAGCCTCAAGCCTCCAGCTCTCCCCGTCTCTAGCCTCCTGCCTCACGTCTCTAGCCTCCTGCCTCACGTCTCAAGCCTCCGGCCTCTCGCCACGTCTCAAGCCTCCGGCTTTCCCAATAAACCTCTTGCACCATCCCTACTGTCTGCACTTGGATCTCAATCATCATCATCCACAAACCCCGAACGTGACATTAAAATGTTAAGAGTTTAGTTTTGGATGCCACAACAAAGTTCGCTCAGTTCCTGTAAAAGCAAATTCAGAAAAGAGAGAGAAATGTAAATGCAGTATTTCATGATTCCATCCTTGGGTCTCTGGAGTTCGAGTCCTGACAAATATCTCAGCTTCAGGAAACGGCAATGAGGTTTGGCATCAAGGAGACTTAAAGGAGCAGTGTGAAGGATCTAGGGACATCTAGTGGTGCAGCTGGAGACTGCGGGTCACCTCCCTCACCCCTCCCTCATCGCCTGGTCAGTCACGTTTGATCCTGCATTTCAGTTTGGGTTCTCAAACTTCACATAACACAAGTTTGTTTTTACTTAGAGGAAGAGGAGGAGACGGCAGCCTGGTGGAGCAGTGGTCCTCACTGTGGCCCCCCAGCAAGAAGGTTGTGTGTGAAGCCCCGTCTGCAGCACGGGGTCTTTCTGGGTGAGTCTCCATGTTCTCCCTGTTCCTGCTGGGTTCTCCCTGGTACTCCAGCTTCCTCCACAGTCCAAAGACATCAAGAGGGACCAGGTTAATCCAGACTCTAAATTGACCGTAGGCGTAGCTGGGAGAGCCAATGGTTGTCTGTCTATATGTGTTGGCCCTGCCATGGACTGGAGACCTGTCCAGGGGGAAGGCTGCTGGGATAGGCTCCACCCCCACTACCCTGAACAGGAGAAGAGGGGGAAGATGGAGGGATGGGTGGATGGAGGAAGAGGAAGTAGCAAAATTAAGTCTTAATCCGAGTTTAAGGAGATGAACGAGGACTAAACCTGGTGATATCCCTGGTCTGGCTCCAGAATGCTGGTCCTACAAGCTTCAAAGATGGCCGCTACCACAGTCCTCTGACCCAAGATGCCCAGGGACAAAAGTCTGACGGTGTCATAAATCTACGATGACCATGCGACTGTCTGAGTGCTGCTACCACCTGCAGCTACTCAGCAAGTAGACCAAGTACCACGGTGCTGTCTGTGATTCAGACTGTGGACTCATGAGGCTCAGGCTCTCCTCCACGATGAAACCTCAGAAGAAGACAGCGTCTCAGGCGCTACGAGCAGCTGCTGCTTCCCCAAACAGGAGGAGCTCACTTCTGCTGCTCCTGCTCACCTGTCTGTCCTGCTCACCTGGTACTGTGAAGGTCTTTGTCCCCCTTGCAGGTCCACTTCCTGTCTGTGTCCTCACAACTTGCAGAGGAACAACTGACAGCTCTTCCTCCTCCTCTGTCCCTGTGACACATGGGGATTAAAAGCAGTCAAAGTTGTTCAACGTCTGCAGTAACCACTTCCTAGCCCCCCCCCCCGACCACAGCCACGCCCTGCCACTGCAAATCACCTCCAGGTGACATCAATTTTTATAGTAATTTTGTTTATGGCTGTTTTATGAAAAGCATTAGCAGTTTACATTGAAATTCAAGTACACGTTAATCATTCAGTCATTAAAAGGGCTTTCATGTCAGCGACTTGTGGCCTTCACGAAGTCCCGGTTTTCGCTGACGTCCAGGCCCGGTCGGAGTCTCTGTTGGGTTTGCTTGATTACCAGCTCTCAGCGCCATGTGAATATGATGACTCAGCTCGTTGAATGGCACACAGGTTACATGAAAGGGTTAATATGCATGATAGTAGTTTATTGAAGAACACATCAATTATTAAATAGTTTAAAATTAGAAGTTACGGCCACCTCCACTTCTCTTCAAAGGCAGATGCCCATAATGTTGCACCTCCACTCATAAAAGCTATGATTGCTAAATGATTCCTGTCCGTCTGCACTTCCACGGGCCTCAGCGCCGCTGCTGAGACGTCCAGCTGTGAAGAAGCGTCTCGGGCTCCGTGCCTCCATGTCGCCGCTCCTCCGTTCCAGCCCTGGAACCCTGGTGACATCACATATGAGAAACTTCAATGTTGCAAAAAAACTGACTCTGTTTGTCTGTTTCCTCAACAAGATGTCACAGGGTCGACATCTGGACCACATCTGCCTCCAACACAGATTCCACTCTGGTGTTCTTCAGGTAGATGGATCACATCATCATGAAACAAAGGAAGAGTTACGAAAACCCTTCAGCTCAGGTGCTCAGGCTCTGTTGTGACCCGACTCCTGATCAACAAACACGCCGCCTTCCTGACCTTCAGGAGGTGTATTTGAACCCTCCCACCGCAAGGTGTCATTGTGCTAAGCTAACTAGCAGAATCTGGTTCAGTTTGGGTCCTCAAACACTGTTTTCTTTTGGAATAACTGACAATATTATTGTTGAATTATGGAGACTGTGAATCAATGAATGACAAAATTTGATCTCAGTTGATTAAACAGAGAGATTCCATCAGCTGGTCGACACTCAAACTGTTCTACTGAAATACTGGAAAATGAGCACGAGTAAATGAGCCAAACCTCAAATCTGAGAAGCTAAAAATGTGAAATAAAAAGGCTACACAATGTGTCAGCTGGGACTGAATTAATGCACCAATTAATTCTCACAAAGTTGTGAAAAATGAGTTTTTCATTACATTTTTCAGTGCATTCTTGGATAAAATATAATGATTTATCAGTAGGATTCAAAGATCCTGGCTGCTGAAGGATTTCGGTGTCTAAACCATGAATTCAACTTGAGGGAAATAAGTCGATGGTACAAACTGCAATTTTGTGAAATGAGCTTCAGAGGATCACTCAAACTCAGGCTCATCACTTCAGCCGTTTATTCTTGAGTCGTGTCTCTTGGTTTGGTTCTAAGTTATGTAGATTCGTATCTTTGATGTGGTTTTGGGTTCATGTCTTCGCTAAATGTGCACTTCACCGTGGGACTGCCTCAACCAACCGTTCTCTTAATTTACAAAGTTTTTGTTTTTCAATGAAAATGAACAACAACGAACAAAAGTTATTGTAAGAATACAGTTTTCCCTGTAAATTGTGGGTTTTGCTTTTGTTTTCCAGTGTTTGGTCCAACTGACCTCGACCTTCAGGTGTTCAAGGTCACCTGATAGAAATGCAAATCAAGCTCCATAAACATGTTCTAATTCTGCTAATGCGTCCAGCGGCCGGTTTAATGAAAAATGCCTCAATTCCCCCGCGTCCTGTTTTTATGGAAAAGAAGTCCTGAAGGCATGGGGGGGGGGGGCAGACAGAGAGAGAGAGGGAGACAGACAGAGAGGGAGGGAGACGGACAGAGAGAGAGAGGGAGACAGAGAGAGGGGGAGACGGACAGAGAGAGAGAAGGAGACAGAGAGGGGGAGACGGACAGAGAGAGAGAGGGAGACAGAGAGAGGGGGAGACGGACAGAGAGAGAGAGAGGGAGACAGACAGAGAGGGAGATAGACAGACAGACAGAGGGAGCTACAGCTCAACTATCTCTCTGGGCAAATAGAGGCGGAGTGGGAGTTTCAGGCCTCTTTCCATGCTGTAAAACTTTATGGTGTTCTGGGGCCCAGTTGTCATGGTAACCAGTTATATGGGCTTGACCAGGTGTGTGTGTGAGAGAGAGAGAGAGAGATACGGAGAGAAGAGAAATCACAGGACGTCACTTCCTTCACACACACACACACACACACACACACACACACACACACACACACACACACACACACACACACACACTCACACACACACACACACACACAGCTGATCCTGGGTAGCTAGTCCCCTTAATCTCTCACTCTGTGAGTGTAAACCAACCAGTGAGCAGAAGGCGTTGGGGCCGGCCTGGGGTGGGGTTGACATACAGATCTCCCTGAAGAGACACTGACACCCTTCCGTCCCCGGCTGGCTCCCTGGATGACTCACATCAGCCGAACCCCCGGCTGACGAGCTGAGGCGTCAGCGAGAATCGTGTGTTCATGGGCAGAGCCGACTCATGAGCGTGGGTCCAGAGCTGCAGGCCACTCACAGGCAGACATGCGATGGGCAGGACAGGCCGCCTGGCCGCCACATGCTCCTTCACACACTGTTACACATCTGCACAGCCTGAACCTGCGGCCACCTGGCCCTCACGTGCAGGCGCAACCTCCCTCTGGTGACTCACAGCACACACACACACACACACACACACACACACACACACACACAAATGGACACATGCACACACACACTTTTGTTCTACTTGGACAGAGTCAGGACAGAACTTTTGTTGGGGTTTGGTGACACACAAATAGAATTGATTTGACTTGACCTGACACACACGCACAAAAACACACACACACACACACACACACACACACACACACACAATCATATTTAAGAGCCGTTGATTGTTAGCAAAGTTTATTCGATGCTCAACTGGATCTCTTGAAACATTTGATTGACAGCAAAATCAAACAAAGTTTGATTCAAATGAAACCAACCAACATGGCGCCTGGTGATCTGCTGGCTGACCCGGACTCTGGTTCCGTCACACAGGAGAGGCTCCCGCCCCGCCGGGGCTTCCACACGATCAGACTTGAAAGGAAGACTTCCAGGCCTGCAAATGGAAGCTGATAATCAATAACCAATAAATCCAATCAGAGGAAAATGCGTCATAAAATGTTTCACACCCTTTAATTGCACTGATCAGTGCGTGGGTTCATTCACATTCTTACTGTAATTATTTATGATTATTGAATTATTTACAATATCATTTCTTTATTCTGAGCCGCCTGTAAGTTAACCTCTGATACAAATGACACGCGTGATACTTTTAAAGAAAAGTAAAGATGTTGATTTCATTCTCAAACAAACAAACAATTGATTTGATTTCGAGTAAAAACAACAACAAGGACGTGTAAAGTGGCTCGTTTCCAAACACATCAAAGCGGCTTTAAACAACAAATAAACAAACACAGTACAAAAAATACTTTTACTGCACATACCGTGTATATGACTATCAGCTCCACAATGATCAACAGGCTTTGCAGTACAACAACGCAGTAACACAATAATACAATGACACGTTCGAGCGAAGGAGAGAGAAGTTAGATTGACAAGCTGACAACTCACAGTTTTTGTCGATGCCTTCTGAATTAAAACCTTCAACAGGAGATACTGCGATACTGCAACTACATGCGTGAGGTGCAGTTGTAGTACCTTAGTATTTCCTCAGGGGCTGATTCAGATACTACAACTACATGAGTTTGACGTTTCAGTTTCACCTGTCCGGATTAGAAAGAGAACAGAATTTTATTTCGTAAATAATTCAGGTTATTATTATTATTATTATTATTATTATTATTATTATTATTATTATTATTATTATTATTATTTGCTGGATTTGGTTGATAATAAATGAATTTCTGATCAGCGGCCGCACGACTGCCCCTCTGCGTGCCGGAGGCGGCGTGTCAGCGACACCTGCAGGCAGGAAAGGCGAACTGCAGCCTGAAACCCCGAGGATCCCCGCTCAGTCAAAACGTGACGGCAGAATAAAACCGGCAGGATTTACGCTCCGTTCATGGTGAAACCACACGAGAACAAACACCGGGGCAGGACGCGTCTGCTCGCCTGCTGCCAGCTTCGACGTTCTCGCGCTGAAGTACAACGAAACTCTCAGTTTGTCATCCAGAGTGCCAACTTGGCACAAATGGACGCGGACGGACTCACGAGGGGATGTTGTTCTAGAATGGAGGCGCACGAGGCAGGGTGATGGCGGGTGGGGTCCGGGTGGTCAGAGGAGGCGGCTGCTGGTCACCGCACCCGCGGGAGCGCCAAGTTCATTTTGCTCTCTTTTTTTAGAGGCAGATCAGGTGCAGCGGCTCTCCTCAGGGGAGTCCTGAGCTTCTGACGACAGGACGGCAGGAAGGGAGCAGACGTGGGGCGTGGCCTATCCGTGACAAACTAGGACCCGCAGCCTGGCAGGAACTCGTCCCTCCGTTAACTCTCTAGTGCTCGGCTGCTCCCTGAATCCTCCCGCGCGCCTCCGGAGGTTCAGACGCCCCCAGGTGGCGCGTCTGCGCTGCAGCGGGGACGATGAGGAGGAGGAGGAGGCAGCGGCGGTGCCAGGTGGTCGCAGCAGGCTCCCACCGAGCATCCACCGGGACTCGGTACCGACTGGACCAAGAAGCACCTGAGCCAACCGGACGGCCTCGCGAACACTTGCTTTCTCTTCGTTGCACTCGAATAAAAAGTAGTCCCCCCCCCCCCCCCCACCCCCGTCACGTGCAACAGGACGCGTGCCAGGGGGACGCCGCACCGCCGGGTTACCGGGTCTCTTTCACGGGGATGTCACACGCCTTGGGACCGGATCGGCACCCTGGTCATCAATCCGGGTCTGTGCTTGTGCTGGAGGCGCGGGTGGCAGGGAGAGTTCCTCCGCAGCTCGTGGAGCTTCCCGCGGTACCCGGGTGGAACGCTCAGCTGCAGACCGTCATGCTGGACCGGGCGGACTCGCTGGACCCGCTGGATCCGGTGGACCCGCTGGACGCCGAGCGGAGGCGGGAGGGAAGCAGCTGTTGATTTAATGGAAAAGAGTAAACGTGAAGATTCGGTTCCGGTCCGAACGCGCAACACGCAGCTCTAGTAGTGAGCTGCCGGGAACTGTGAATAACACACGGTGGTCGTCCGGGACCGGGGCTGAGAACACGGTCTAGAAACATGGATGGAAGAGACGCAGCCAGGAGACGGTGCGGTGACCACGGGACCGAGGACGAGGAGGAAATGGGAGGAGACTGGAGGACTCGAGCCCGGCTGCTCGCGAGGACAAAGCCTGTCTGAGGATGAATGGACGAGGATGCGGGACCGGAGCCGCGCGGGTCTCCTTCCTGTCTGCTCGCGCTGCCTCACACTCTCAGTTCGTTTATGGTGGGTTCTTAAAAACAAAGAGCACACACGCGCACACACACGCACGCACACACACACACACACACACACACACGCACACACACACACACACACACACACACACACACACACACACACACACACACACCGGGCTGCGTCAGGACCAGACGCTCGTGCATGATTCATCCTAAAGTTTTTCCATTAGAAGCGAGTCAGCGATGATCAGCTGTTTAAGTCGAATCTCCGGTCTACGTCATCGTGCAGGTCATCCACTGATCTGTGTTTATTCAGCGGATCGATCAGGCTGAACAGTTTCAGATCGATGGAGTTTATCGGCGCTTGGCCTCTCAAACCCGAACGTCTCGGGTGTCGCGGGTTTTTCTACCTGAAGAAATAAACTTTTAATTTTAATTTCAGTTGAATTCATTGACCACGGATCACAGCAAACATTCACCCTTGGAGAGATTTTGATGGCGAATATTGATTAGATATATTAGATATTGATGTTCATTCATTTACTAGAATATTTATAGAATCCGAGAAATCTGAAGTTGGGATTTCTGTCGGTCCTGATTACGGTACCGGTACCAGAACCGTTGCTTTGACGTGAAATGGGGAAAAAAGCAAGAAAAGCATTGTGTGTATTTATGTATTATTATTATTATTATTGTTATTATTATTATTATTATTATTATTATTAGTAGTAGTAGTAGTAGTAGTAGTAGTAGTATTACAGCCCAGTAGCTTAAAGGGTTTCTACCTTCACCTCAGGACCGTCTGGAAATAAACGAGTCCGGCCGAGGCCACGCGGCCCCCGGCTGTAGGTGCTGCCTCCGCCGGGCCCCTCGCCACCGGGGCGCCGCCCTCATCCTCACTCTTACCTGCTCGTCTGGCTCGCGGGCCCGCAAGGTGAAGTGCGGTTCAGTAACTTCTGCTGCCTGACGCTCAAAGCGACCGCAGACTACATCTGTGGGATAGCTAGTATTTGTACCACAAAGCTGCTCAAAAACAGGAGGAGAATATTCGCAAATATCAGATGTGTGAAGAAGAACTCCGCAAATACTGCGCCACAAATACACACGCACTCTGATGTTATAATTATATTATATTATATTATATTATATTATATTATATTATATTATATTATATTATATTATATTAATTTGATCATATTATAATAATACAGCAATAATTATTTTCCACAATATAATACGACATATATTATAATGAATAAATGATGATAATAATAATAATAATAACAACAATAATAATAAAATTAAAGGCTTGGTACTTTGCGATTTCCAAAGTTCTTTTTTGTTTTAGTGTCTGCTTCCAGAAAAATACGTTTTACACACACACACACACACACACACACACACACACACACACACACACACACACACACACACACACACACACACACACACACGCTACTTGTGGTTGATCAATTAAAATGTAAATGAGGACAGACATCGAGAGCTCAGTTTTAACTTGACATTCTGAAACGCATCTGTCGATCTCAGTGGTGTAAAACATGGCGCCGGGCTTCGTTCCTCTGCTCCGTTCCAGATGAGCGGGTTCTGAGGGGAACGACCGCCGTGGCCGGCGCCTGGATGGCGGCCGCAGAAGACAGAAGAAGCGCTGTCCAAACTGTGAGCCGCGGACCCTGGAGCGGAGAGGAGGCCCCATCTGAGGACGCGATCAGGCTTCAGAACCGGAGAATGAGGCCGCGGGGCAGAGCGGCTCCTCGTGCCGGGCGGAAATGGAGGGTGTCAGGCTCGACCCAGCGCTGCCATCACAGCAGTCAGCTGACTGTCTCAAACATGACGTAAGCTTAAGTAGCTGCACGGGGATTAAACAGACAGATAAACAGGTCACGTGATGACATATCAGTTTGTGATGAGGATGGAAGCAAGTATCTGATCACTGGGAGTTCTGGGCGACACAGTCCCAATCACATGACCTGCTGCTCCAGCTGAAGCTGTCCTCTTCATCAGGACCGGGTCCAGGACCTGGCCCAGGACTTGGTCCAGGACCTGGGGGTCGGAACACCCTCTCGGTGTTTTGTTGCGTCTCGTCCAACCCCGAGCAGTCGCATCATCAACATCCTCTGAAGGTGAGTGCGTGTGTAACAGTCAGTGCACGGCCACGAGGTGACGTAAGAGGCCTCGGCGATGACGCTCATTTTGCACGATAACGTCCGTCGCCCAGAATCTTTACAGACAGCGAGGCGCGTTTCAGCTCCACGTCACTTCTGCGTTCATGGCCGTTTTCTGCTCAGCCCACGAGCCTCGGACAACCCTGACAAACCCAGAGGAGATTCATCACTACGAGTTTGGGTTTATTCACGACTTCCGCTAAGATGACGTCATAAATCACCTCCAAATGTCTGTGCGTCTGTGTGTGTCTGTCTGTATGTCTGTCTGTGTGTATTTGTCTGTTTATATGTGCGTGTGTGTCTGTATATTTGTGTGTGTATATTTGTGTATTTGTGTGTGTGTATTTGTATGTGTGTCTATATTTGTGTGTGTGTTTGTATATTTGTGTGTCTGTATATTTGTGTGTGTATATTTGTGTGTGTGTCTGTCTGTATGTCTGTCTGTGTGTATTTGTCTGTTTATATGTTCGTGTGTGTCTGTATATTTGTGTGTGTATATTTGTTTGTCTGTATATTTGTGTGTGTCTGTATATTTGTGTATTTGTGTGTGTGTATTTGTTTGTCTGTATATTTGTGTGTGTCTGTATATTTGTGTATTTGTGTGTGTGTATTTGTTTGTCTGTATATTTGTGTGTGTGTGTATATTTGTGTGTGTGTATATTTGTGTGGGTCTGTATATTTGTGTGTGTATATTTGTGTATTTGTGTGTGTGTATTTGTATGTGTGTCTATATTTGTGTGTGTGTGTATATTTGTGTGTCTGTATATTTGTGTGTGTATATTTGTGTGTGTGTCTGTCTGTATGTCTGTCTGTGTGTATTTGTCTGTTTATATGTGCGTGTGTGTCTGTATATTTGTGTGTGTATATTTGTGTATTTGTGTGTGTGTATTTGTATGTGTGTCTATATTTGTGTGTGTGTTTGTATATTTGTGTGTCTGTATATTTGTGTGTGTATATTTGTGTGTGTGTCTGTCTGTATGTCTGTCTGTGTGTATTTGTCTGTTTATATGTTCGTGTGTGTCTGTATATTTGTGTGTGTGTATTTGTTTGTCTGTATATTTGTGTGTGTCTGTATATTTGTATATTTGTGTGTGTGTCTGTATATTTGTGTGTGTATATTTGTGTGTGTTTGTATATTTGTGTGTGTGTATATTTGTGTGTGTGTATATTTGTGTGTGTCTGTATATTTTTGTGTGTCTGTATATTTGTGTGTGTCTGTATATTTGTGTGTGTATATTTGTGTGTCTGTATATTTTTGTGTGTCTGTATATTTGTGTGTGTATATTTGTGTGTCTGTATATTTTTGTGTGTCCGTATATTTGTGTGTGTCTGTATATTTGTGTGTGTATATTTGTGTGTCTGTATATTTTTGTGTGTCTGTATATTTGTGTGTGTATATTTGTGTGTGTCTGTATATTTGTGTGTGTGTATTTGTATGTGTGTGTATATTTGTGTGTGTATATTTGTGTGTGTATATTTGTGTGTCTGTATATTTTTGTGTGTCTGTATATTTGTGTGTGTATATTTGTGTGTCTGTATATTTGTGTGTGTCTGTATATTTGTGTGTGTATATTTGTGTGTGTATATTTGTGTGTCTGTATATTTGTGTGGGTCTGTATATTTGTGTGTGTATATTTGTGTGTCTGTATATTTTTGTGTGTCCGTATATTTGTGTGTGTCTGTATATTTGTGTGTGTATATTTGTGTGTCTGTATATTTTTGTGTGTCTGTATATTTGTGTGTGTATATTTTTGTGTGTCTGTATATTTGTGTGTGTGTATTTGTATGTGTGTGTATATTTGTGTGTGTATATTTTTGTGTGTGTATATTTGTGTGTGTTTATTTGTGTGTGTCTGTATATTTTTGTGTGTCTGTATATTTGTATGTCTATTTGTATGTGTGTGTGTATATTTGTGTGTGTATATTTGTGTGTGTGTATATTTGTGTGTGTATATTTGTGTGTCTGTATATTTGTGTGTGTCTGTATATTTTTGTGTGTATACTTGTGTGTGTGTATATTTGTGTGGGTCTGTATATTTGTGTGTGTATATTTGTGTGTGTGTATATTTGTGTGTGTAAATTTGAGTGTGTGTATATTTGTGTGTGTGTATATTTGTGTGTGTATATTTGTGTGTGTGTATATTTGTGTGGGTCTGTATATTTGTGTGTGTATATTTGTGTGTGTCTGTATATTTGTGTGTGTATTTGTATGTGTGTGTATATTTGTGTCTGTATATTTTTGTGTGTGTATATTTGTGTGTGTTTATTTGTGTGTGTCTGTATATTTTTGTGTGTCTGTATATTTGTGTGTGTCTGTATATTTGTGTGTCTATTTGTATGTGTGTGTATATTTGTGTGTGTATATTTGTGTGTGTGTATATTTGTGTGTGTATATTTGTGTGTGTACATTTGTGTGTCTGTATATTTGTGTGTGTATACTTGTGTGTGTGTATATTTGTGTGTGTGTATATTTGTGTGTGTATATTTGTGTGTGTGTATATTTGTGTGGGTCTGTATATTTGTGTGTGTATATTTGTGTGTGTGTATATTTGTGTGTGTAAATTTGAGTGTGTGTATATTTGTGTGTGTATATTTGTGTGTGTGTATATTTGTGTGTGTAAATTTGAGTGTGTGTATATTTGTGTGTCTGTATATTTGTGTGTGTATATTTGTGTGTGTGTATATTTGTGTGGGTCTGTATATTTGTGTGTGTATATTTGTGTGTCTGTATATTTGTGTCTGTATATTTGTGTGTGTGTATATATGTGTGGGTCTGTATATTTGTGTGTGTGTATATTTGTGTGGGTCTGTATATTTGTGTGTGTATATTTGTGTGTGTAAATTTGAGTGTGTATATTTGTGTGTCTTTATATTTGTGTGTGTATATTTGTGTGTCAGTATATTTGTGTGTGTCTGTATATTTTTGTGTGTCTGTATATTTGTGTGTGTATATTTGTGTGTAAATTTGAGTGTGTGTATATTTGTGTGTCAGTATATTTGTGTGTGTGTATATTTGTGTGTGTATATTTGTGTCTGTATATTTGTGTGTGTCTGTATATTTGTGTGTGTATATTTGTGTGTGTATATTTGTGTGTGTATATTTGTGTGTGTGTCTGTATATTTGCGTGTGTATATTTGTGTGTGTGTATATTTGTGTGTGTGTCTGCATATTTGTGTGTGTATATTTGTGTGTGTCTGTATATTTGTGTGTGTATATTTGTGTGTGTATATTTGTGTGTGTGTCTGCATATTTGTGTGTGTATATTTGTGTGTGTCTGTATATTTGTGTGTGTATATTTGTGTGTGTGTCTGCATATTTGTGTGTGTATATTTGTGTGTGTGTCTGCATATTTGTGTGTGTATATTTGTGTGTGTATATTTGTGTGTGTGTCTGCATATTTGTGTGTGTATATTTGTGTGTGTGTGTCGGTATATTTGTGTGTATAGTTGTGTATGTGTCGGTATATTTGTGTATCTGCATATTTGTGTGTGTGTATATTTGTGTGTGTCTGTATATTTTTGTGTGTGTATATTTGTGTGTGTCTTTATATTTGTGTGTGTATATTTGTGTGTGTATATTTGTGTGTGTGTATATTTGTGTGTGTGTCTGTATATTTGTGTGTTTATTTGTGTGTGTGTATATTTGTGTGTGTGTCCGTATATTTGTGTGTGAATATTTGTGTGTGTCTGTATATTTGTGTGTGTCTGCATATTTGTGTGTGTATATTTGTGTGTGTCTGTATATTTGTGTGTATATTTGTGTGTCTGTATATTTGTGTGTGTCTGTATATTTTTGTGTGTATATTTGTGTGTCTGTATATTTGTGTGTCTGTATATTTGTGTGTGTCTATATTTGTGTCTGTATATTTGTGTGTATATTTGTGTGTCTGTATATTTGTGTGTGTCTGTATATTTGTGTGTGTATATTTGTGTGTCTGTATATTTGTGTCTGCATATTTGTGTGTGTATATTTTTTGTGTGTATATTTGTGTCTGTATATTTGTGTGTGAATATTTGTGTGTGTCTGTATATTTGTGTGTGTATATTTGTGTGTCTTCATATTTGTGTGTGTATATTTTTGTGTGTGTGTGTGTTTGTGTGTGTGTGTGTGTGTGTGAGAGAGAGAGAGAGAGAGAGAGAGAGAGATCACGAACTCCTGCCTGCCGGCTCAGTTCGTGTCTCGCGCTCCGTGTGGGAGGTGAACGTGTCCGTCGGGTCGTCCTCGTGTCTCCTGGCTTCGCTTCACGCTCCTCTTTTCTAAACGTCATTTTCCAGCTGGAGGTCCGAACCCTGCGTGGATAAACACACGCCCGTCTTGTGAGTTTCTCCTCCTGTTGGCCCCGAAGGAGGCCAGGACGAAAATATAAACGCGGGTTTGGAAATAAAAAAAACCCGCTTCAGCGGGTTCTTAATTATAGAACGTGAAGTCCTCGCGCTGCACTGAAGTCACAAATTCACACAAAATTAAAGAGGACGCGACATCAGCGTCAGCCGCAGCCTCACAATTAGTATTTCCTGTTTTTGAGAATGTGTGTGTGAGTGTGAGTGTGTGTGTGAGTGTGTGTTCTCACATTCGTCCCCCTGAAGCTCCACGTGTTTCTTATATCGGATATTTATTGTTAGAATTTGTTCTATGGTTTTTTTTTTTCTCACTCCTGCTCATTTGGTCGTTTTATTGTTTTTACCACGCGCGTTTGTGAGCAGTGACGTGACAGGTAACCGCTCGAGACCGAGACACGTTCAGCAACAAACCCCCAGTCTGTCGCTCGAGGACTCCGACACTCTGAGGCCAATGCTTCAGTTCGTCATTCCTCCTCATCACTTTTCACCTTTTTGTTGTTGTCATTTTGGCCGTGATCCTGGTGGATGAAGGCTCTTCATGTGAACACGATGGAGTCGTCCTGAGTCGGTCCCCCTGGGCTGTGGGACAATATGAGATACCACATCGTGGTAGTATTAGTACAATAGGAGCCGCAGCGCAGTAATTGGATCCAGATCTTCTCTTTCATATTCAGCCCACTGGGATCTTTGCTTTGATAGTTGCTTCCCAGATCCCCGGATTACTGGGAACCTTTTCAGTGGCTCCACGCTTGCAGTTTTTCCTGTGAGAGATTTCAAACTCCTACTTTGGGTTCACTTCCACTGAAAACACCTCTCACTCACAGACGGAGAGGGACAGACCCGAGTACTCCTTCATTATCAGTAGTACTGCTCAGTAGTGTTGGGCATGAGAGCACAGATATTTGAGTGTGTGTATACACACACACACACACACACACACACACATTTATTTACTTATTTTTCTTTTTTTCATTAAATAGCGCAGTCATATTTGCACACTGGTTTTCATTACTTCACCCATTTCAACGCCACTTCTCTGGTTTGTTCCCAGCTCTGGCGCCAGGACGCCAGTGTCAGATGGACTGATGGCTCTGATGTCTCAACCGTTTCTCTCCTTCCTGGTGCTGAAGCAAATACTTCCACAGTACTTTTACATGTCTGCTAGTAGTTGTCGTCCCCTGCATTTGTGCGTACGTATGATTGCAGAATTCAGCAGGGAAGTTCAGCCCGCTAGGATGGGTTAGCACGCTGACTGCAGGCTGAATGCGACGGTGAATGCGACGCTGAGAATGGCTGCATGAGAAGTGATTTGCAGGGCTGGAGAAGGAGGCTTTGATCAGGAACACATGGCTGAACTTCCTCTGCCGCTGCTTTCGCCAGCTGCTGCCTCCTTGTTAGGAGGCGAGAAGAGAGAAGACTGTAAAGACCGCAGGACAGCAACGCTGCCCGTCGTTCAGTAGGGAGACACAGAGAAGCAAGAAACAAATGCAGGAGTGGGGGAGGAGACGAGAGGAGGAATCAACAAAGGAGAGGAAATGGAAGAGATGAAGATGGAGAGAATAATAAAGAGAGAGGGAGGGAATAGCTTCAGCTCGCAGGCGCCATGTTGCTGCAGCGCCACACAGTCTCGGGCTTCCTCTCTGTCCCGTCTGCATATCTTCTGCTTGTGTCTCTCCTCTTCCCGTCTGTCTCTGCCTGCAGTGTCTGTCTCTCCCACCTTTATGTTTTACCACGGGGGTAATTGACCAACCAGTTTATTGGTGGTTGGAGGAAGTGGAGGAGGCAATTGTATCAGTGGTACAGCCTATATTACTGCATAGTGCGGTTTTATGGCGGCCTTATTGCCCCTTATTGGTGGCCAACAAAAGATACTTTAAAGGAAGGTTTGCGCCTTCATTGTCGTCCTTCCTGTTTGTCTCACTCTCCCTCCGCGGCCGGCTTTGTCTCCATGGCGAGGCATTTGTTTTTCTTTTTCACAGGAATTTTCATGTTCTCACCCCCCGTTCAAACAAGATTCCTGTTCTGTACATGTCCCCTTTTTTCCTGTCCTCTGGGCCACATACCTGCTGACTACAACGTCTCCTCACAAAGTTCCCATCTCGCCCGGCAACAGATGATGGCCAAACAGCTTCAGCCGTGTCCTGACTTCTTTCTCAAATGAGGAACATAAAGTTGGTCAAAGACAGGAACCAGTAGGAAGGAGATTAAACACCTGAAATCCTGAGTTGTTGTTACCATGTGATGAATGAAGCTGCTTGACATCCAAACACAGTGTCCCTGTTTATTTAGCTGTTGGACTTTGTGCCTTGAGTGGACTGGACATGGACCACATGCTACCACGGCGCAGCGTGGGGAGTGAGGGCGGACAGTAGCGTGCTGTTTGGAATCTAATACGTTACTGCCCAGGTAATAAATGCCTTCTCCTGCTGCTGGTGGTCGTTTGAGCTGAAAAACTCTTCTCCCACATTCCTGGGCCTGTAAATGAGAAACCAGCAGCAGGACCTGGGCAGAGCGCAGTCCCCACTGCCAACAGCAGAGGGCGCTAGCGCGTACATTGCTCCACAGCTGAGGGTTGGTGCTCCCTGGGATTTTGTGATGTAACCACGTTCTGAACCGCAAAGTTGAGACGTCCGGCGCTTACAACGACTACGACCTCCGCAGCTTTCTGAGCAGGCGTCTGCGTGGTGAGGCTGCTTGTTCGTATTGTCACGTATGTTTGTTGCGTGCTGCTTTACCACCAGAGGGCCCAGCAGTCATGAAACAGCCAGATTTGGATGTTGTAGCACTCCAGAGGACGAGTGAAGGAGGCTGACCGTGGACACGGAGGAGCATTTTAGCCAGCAGACGCTGAACCTCCTGCATGTGGGGTCAACCTGGTCTCAGTGGCCCAGCGATGATAAAAGAACTCAGGTGCCAAAATACGTAACTCCTCTTCTGTACTTTCCATCCCAGATGGTCTGACCTCTGACCCTCCCCATCATGTCAGTATTGCATCTTGCAGACCCGTAGCTCTAATTTCTGAGGACGTGGACAAGCGACGCTCCACAGGAGTGAAGGACACGCCGGGCAGACATCAGGCACACGTGAGCATGTATTAAAACCGTGTAGCTCCTCAGGTGGCAGAGGTGCAGGGGGTGAGGCAGGGGAACATTTGAAGCTAGATGCTACACAACCATGATCCTTGACCGACAACACAGATGAGCTCAGCCGGAGGGCAACGCTGATGGAACCAAGGCACGCCGCTGCCTATTTCCTGTTTGTGGTAATGAATCGTCACTAACCTTGACCACGTGGTGACAAACGTCCCCTGACATCAGGACACCGGGAGCCAGACTGAAGTGACTGTAGCCTGACCAGGGTCGCTGTCAAAGAGAGACCAGTGATTGTTTTGTGATGGTGAAGTGTAGACGTTCTGAGGGTTCTTGAGCGTGTCACCGAACATGTTAGAACGTTTCAGAGAACATGACCCTATCTTTAAAACGAAGAACCAGAGAGGAAGAAGAACATTGCATGGTGAACAACCATTTCAATTTCAATGTCCATGAATACACTGGCGGGCGCCTGGCGTTTCCTGGCCTCACACAGTGACTTGGTCAGCTCTTGCTGTCACTAAGAAGCAGGAAATAACAGAAATAGGAAAGGAAGGAATGCTGCTGCTCAGTCGTTGGGATGCGACACAAACGTCCCGCTCGCTCCACGTCTGATGACGGAAACACCAACTGCAACTGAGCTGCGTTCAGTCTCGGCAGCGCCACCAGGAGGACGAGGCCGATGGACTGGAGCTTCGCTCTTCAGTCCCTCAACATGGCGAATGGTGTCATCACCGGTGTTGGGTGTCACATGACTTTTACATCACAACATTATTGCCCTGAAGAAGTGGCGTGTTGTGTTACACTGTTGCTCACTGAGGAGAGGAACAAACCACTGGTCTCAGTAGCTCCTCCTCCTGAGGGACGGTTGAGCATCGCTCTCTTAGCCAGCCTAGCTTCTCACTCACGTTAGAAAAGCCAGTTTATGGTGTTGGTCTGAATAAACTAGACGTTTCAAATACATGAAGTCGAATGACTCAGTTGGTCGTCAGGCACCAAACCTGGCGGTGTCTCACCTGAGGACTTCTCTGTTTGTGTTCATGAGCCTTGAATTTAGAGCCACAGTTTGAGAGGGCACTTGCCAGTTAACTTGATTTGGTGAACTGGTAGAAACCAGCTGTAAGAGGTCACACTGCCACCCAGAGGTCCGGAGGGGAACATTCTACAATTCTACAATTCTACAATTTCATTTAGCAGACGCTTTTGTCCAAAGCGACGTACAACACAAGCAAGAATTCAGACCTAATTAAGGAAAAGCCCATAGGAAGCGCAAAAGTGCTGCAGTTGTGTAACATACAAATAAATCTGTCTTTCTCTGTCCAGGTGAACTGGGACTAGACAGTGGTCGGTCACATGATCTTTTCCAGGTGTGACTGTAGTTTTACTGATTTTACACTGAAGGTAAATGAACAGACTTTGATGTTCTTGTCCTTTGATCCACAACTTCAAAATAAGACAGGACCTCCAGCACGTAAATGCAAACTGAAACAGTGCCAACTACCGGATGACGTGCATGGACGTGTAATTAAATGAATGGATTAAAAAAACTACAATTTTCAGCAACAATCTACTAGAGTACAACTAGTACTCTACAAGTATTCTACATTATTACATGATACTGTGCCCTGTGCAGGAAGGTTCATAAATCAGACGTTGTACTGCAACAGGTTACATCCAACGCTGCTCCCTAGCCTGAACTGTCAGGCGACGTTGTGACTAAGGAGTGGTGGATGATCAGCTCGTCTGCGTCACGGAGCAGCTGTGGCATCAGAACCCCTGCTGGAATCCAAGATGGCTCCTACCTGCACTGGTCAGGAGGGTGAGTCAGCGCTCTCACCCCTGAGCAGTGTGATTTAGGTAGTTTCAAGTTGTTGGGCTGGATGCTAAAACACAGGAACCTGATACTGCCTGAATCACGCCGTCTCAAATGCACACGGACAACCAGGAGAAGCCCAACACGCCCGCCAGGACACCAAACGGCCGACTGTACGCAGGACTGTTCATGCCTTTGAACATCACACAGACAAAGAACCTTTTCAGCACAAGTGAATCCTAAACTCGTGATCAGAACAGAACCATGGTTTGTTCAGGAACGCTCATCATCAAGGTTGTTCCTGATGCACTGATGTCCTCTCCCTCTGTGTGTTTCTGTGTGTGTGTGTGTGTGTGTGTGTGTGTGTAATATAATAATATACAAATATTTTCAGGGACAGGACAACAAAAGCTCCATGTGTGCCGTAGGAATAGAGAATGCATGTACACTGGTGACAGGGGTCATGTTTTCTTCAATGAAATGACTTCATCTCTCTGTAAGCTGACTGAACATGTGACCAGGAGAACTCGCTGTTTGCGTTTGTTGCTCTTTGCCCGTGGAGAGCTGGTTTGTCTCCTCCCTCTGTGTGTGCAAGAGAACTTCCAGCTCTGATGTGTTTGCACAACTGTGCTCTTTTGCAGCACCATCAGACCTGATGGCAGAGAGAAACACCTCAAACTCCATGACGGACCACGTACAGACGACTGCAGCAGCCTGGGAGACACCCCTCCTCCACACACACACACACACACTCTGCTAGCTTGGGTCCACACAGGATACACCTGGACGTGGGAGGACGCTCTGCTGCCCCTCATGAGTGGCGGTGAACAGCCACACTTGAAGGAGGAAGTGGAGGTCAACCTAAAGAGATCATTAATCTGTATCACAGTGAAATGAACGCACCGGAGTGACTTGTAACCACACGATCAAATTAATAAAACAGACAAAACCAAACTGAGAATGAAGCGACTGCAGAGCTCAATCCAGCCACCGAGGGGCAGAAGGATTCAAGTGCAGTAGCTTCACACACACACACACACACACACACACACACACACACACACACACACACACACACACAGATACATACTTCCATCCACTCAGTCAAGACCTTCACGTGTGTCATTTTCCCACCGACATGGTCAGACACTGACCTGTCCACAAAGGGGGAGGAGTCACCAGTCAGAGATGTCAGGTGGAGAGGACAACTGAGTGACGGTCCAGTCATGTGGCAAAAACTAAAAGTGGGAGACAGAGAGAGAGAGAGAGAGAGAGAGAGAGAGAGAGAAAACGGCCTGATACTTGTGTGGAGGTCAGGTTGGGGTCACATCAATGAGGCAGGAGTGTGTGACATCATGCTTTGGTTACTTTG
Source organism: Aulostomus chinensis (assembly GCF_037954235.1). Classification (NCBI taxonomy): domain Eukaryota; kingdom Metazoa; phylum Chordata; class Actinopteri; order Syngnathiformes; family Aulostomidae; genus Aulostomus; species Aulostomus chinensis. The sequence continues at coordinate 20,872,651 of NC_141337.1, forward strand.
AATGTGTGTGTTTGTGGCTTCATGCCTGTCATCCATTCTGATGATATTTTACTTCTCATGTTGGCCTCAGATCTTTTTATTTATTGTTGGTCATTAATTGGATTGTGTGTAGTTTTTTCTGGTCGGTGGCGTTCCTGTCTGGGAGGTTTGGGTCTCTCTCTGTGGGACCACTGGTAGAGGAGAGGGTGTAACTGGTCAGCTGTGTCTTTCACAGGCTTGTGACTTTGGCGAAACTTGTTTTCCTGCTGTAACGTGATTAAATGTGGCCTGTGAAAAGTGTTTACTAAGCACAATCTTGAGAAGAGATGTCATAAATCTCCCCGAGTGAAAACATGTGTGGATGTTCAGAGCTCACTCTCACACACGGACTCACTCAGGATGGAGCTGCTCTCCGTCTCAATGTAAAATCTCATAAAGTCATAAAACATCAAATATTCACAGTGGAATTAATTGTTCTGTGTTTCAAATGATAAAAGAAGGAGATGAATGTGAGCCAGAGTTCACTTGGTGATGAAGGCTTTATGAATGAAGACGCGGTCATGGATCAAGACTCCACGCTGACAATGTAACACCATTGCAAATGATTTTTTTATGAATTACAGGAATGCCGGCGGTTGTTGAGTGACCGTATTTCTTCCGTGTTCTGGTCCTCATGTATTATGAAGCAACGTGCCAGATTTATCGGAGCTCTCAGGACTCGCAGCTTCTCGGCGCTAAGCAGCTCAACCCAACATGATATGATTTCATTAAATCTCCCTCGCCGAAGCAAACAAGCACCTCTGAAACAACTGGAGCTCCGTTAATGACCTTACGAACTCAGGGAGCTGAACTCACACACATCTGGCCTGCTTCTGGGGAGGGCTTGATGGAGCGGCCATGTAAACAGCATATAGCATGTAAACCACCTGATATGGAGATAAAGAGATGGAGCTTGAACCACCAGAGAGGGAGTGTTCAGAGGTTATTGATGGAACGCTGCTGAGGTGTGAGTTTAAATGTGATTCCAACGATAACAGTGTTTGTCTCTGAAAAATAAAACCGTTATTTATGCTCTGAGTGTGTGTTGAGGGGTCAGACTCAGTCGAACCTGCCTTCCCCTCGCTCGCCCACAGGATCCTGCTCATATTCAAACATTGTATGTTTTATGAAGTTCAGCCGGCTGCGGCGCAGCCATAAATCTGCTCTCTCACCTTCTCTCCTGTGTCAGTGGCAGAAGGTTGGGGTGTAATTTGCAGTGTGTTTAATAGCACATTAACATTTAGCAGCCACACTCGACTGTCTGGCTGCGTTCTGGGGGCGCTGCAGCGACTCAGCAAGATTCTCTCCATCCCAGGGTGCGGCTCCTCCCACTGCCAGTTTGTGAACGCAGGTTGTTGGAAAAAGAAAAAGCCGTATCTTTTCTTCAAATTGATGTCAATCATCTCACCTGTCAATGCATATCAGTTTTGTTCATTTGAGCATTATTTGTTTAATGCTGCTTCAGCACTTCAGCGCCATTAGAATCATCACTCCAAAGTTTTCATGTTGGACCTTTAGAACTATTATTGGCTTTGAGGTCACAGCAACATTTGAAGAGATATTTGGAGGCTTTTTTTAAGTGTTCATAGATGCAGAATATTTTGAAAAATGAAATCAGAAGTGGCGGCCCGGGGGAGCAGTGGTCCTCACTGTGGCCCCCCAGCAAGAAGGTTGTGGGTGGAGCCCCGGCTGCAGCACGGGGTCTTTCTGTGTGAGTCTGCATGTTCTCCCTGTTCCTGCTGGGTTCTCTCTGGTTCTCCAGCTTCCTCCACAGTCCAAAGACATCAAGAGGGACCAGGTTAATCCAGACTCTAAATTGACCGTAGGTGTGACTGGGAGAGCCAATGGTTGTCTGTCTCTATGTGTTGGCCCTACCATGGACTGGTGACCTGTCCAGGGGGAAGGCTGCTGGATAGGCTCCACCCCCACCACCCTGAACAGGAGAAGAGGGGGAAGATGGAGGGATGGATGATGGATGGATGGATGGAGGGAAAGCAGAAATGAAATGTATCAAATGTTTAAAAAGAAATGATATCCATAAATTCTCACACTTCCTGGAGTTCCCCACAGGTGCTCAGCACAGCAGGAATAAATCCTATAATGAATAAATAATGTTTGATTCTTTCAGGTGTTTGAGTGCAGCTGCCTTCAACTTCAAACATGAAATCTGACACCGAGTCTAAGTTTTACACATCATACATGAAGTTTTATTGACTTTTTTCTGTTGTTATTGCTTTTTCCTTAAAAGTCACATTTTCACTCTCACCTGATTTTCTGGAAATGTCCCTCTGGTGATTCTGACTCTGTTCTTCTCTCGTGGTTCTTCATGGTTTTCAGGGAATTTATTGCGGTAAAAGCAGTTCAGCAGTGACAGAATCGACCGAAGACAAACTCACAGTGTAGAATTTGAGGAAGCACAAAGCAAATTTGCAACCTTAACTGGGCACTCAGCTCATTTTGTGAACATCGTCGCCTTCTTAAAATAACGGTCAGTCATTTTTCAACAAAAAATTCTTTTGCCTAAAACAACTCTTTATGACGTTTCATCTCCAGTTTTTTTGTGTTCTCTGAAAAACTTGAAAAAAATGACAGGTGATTGTTTTTCGTTACAGCTCCTCATTGGAGGACAGCAACCTGGTGTTTGATGATCACGCAGCAGCAGAGCAGCAGCAGAGCAGCAGCGTCGCCACGTTTTAAGAAGGACAACCTGATTTTAGCAGAGACATCCGGGGAAGATGGAGCAAGACAGCTTCAGCAAAACATCACACAAGGACACAAACTGGCTGCTGGCCACAGATACGGACATGAATAATATCAACGACACAGGGGGGGACACTGAGGAGGCTCCAGTCCTGGGGGGGTGAAGGCCTGAACTGCAGGAGGGTCCTGGAGCTCCCCCTCATGACTGTGGACACAGCGCAGGAACTGGCCTGTGTGCCTGCTGGAGCTCTAACAGAATATTAATCAATGACAGTAACCCTGCAAATGGAAAGACAACCATGTCACAGCTCTGCAGGGGAGCTGATCAGCAGTCATGTGACATCTCACACTGTTGACCACTACGGACTTAAATCTGGAAGACCCATCAGCTGTTGGTGCTCTTTGAGGACCGTCACCTCATTTCTGAGCTTTGCTGATTTAAACCTTACATTTCCAGACAAGTGTGATTCGATCTGGCGCCTGTCGGTTTGCTGACAACAGCAACAGTCATCATAATCAGCCAGCAGCTTCGTCTTCTTGAAGTTGTTGATCGCTTGGTATTGATCAGAGGTCAGAAGATCCATGGGAATCTGGGGAAAAAGAAACCTGGCAATCGAGCGATAACACAGTTGCTTGGTTGTTGGAGGAGGAAAGGACGCACGCCACGTTGATCGCTGATTTGAATTCCTCAGATTGCGACTCTCACTCAGACTCAGACAACGAGGTTCCGTCTGGTTCCCTGATAACTTAAAGAAACAGAGTAAAATAAAGTAAAGGTTCTGAGAAATCTGATTGAGCTACAGAAGCTCACTTGTAACTCCTGGTGAAGAGGTGACACTGAGAGTCTGGAGTGGAGGAAATTCAATATATTACACTTCAGAAAACGAAGATGATAAACAAACCACATTATGAAAGAAAAATAAGCAGCGAGGCGTGTGACCAAGGACTGAGGACGGCTTCAGACCAGGGACCTGAAACTGCCTGTGAGGGAAAAATAAGACATTCAACCGTATTCACCGGCTCATCTCAGCGGTGGGGCGTAGATGCAGCTGGTGCCTCCATGTTGCAGGCGTTGAAGCGGGAAGGGGGGGGGGGGTGCTGTTGCATGGAGCTGTGTCTCAGACCTGAGAGGCACTTCGCCTCAGGGTCATTGCTTCATGTGTTGTTGCATCCTTCAGTGCTGGACTGGGAACTCGGTCAGCGTGGAGCTGGAATCAGCAGCAGCCATCTTAAAAAGCTGAAGACGGGTTCTGACACTTCAAAGCTTTTGAATCCTTTGATGAAAACTTTGATGAATTCAGAAAACAGCCATGATAACCAATCATGCATTAATCAATAATCAGTGATCCCTCCACTCAGTCAAACTCGTTTACTTTAAACTAATGAGACACTTTGACACCCAAGACTCCAACTCACTCACTGACCTGTAAATGTACGCCAGCCTTCATTAGCAGGTGGGCGGGAACACAAACTGTCCGTCAGCTGCAAATCACCTGAGCTAAAACGAACTGGTGCTGCCAGCTGCTGCCAGCAGATGAGCTCAGAGGCAGGCAGCGGCCGTGACACCGCGCCGGTGACATCGTTCCGTGTGCTGGCAGTCAAATACAGGACACGCCAGCGCGTGAACAGGGTGATGTGGTGACTCAGGGTGAACTGGTTATTCCCTGGTGTGGCTGAATAAATTCTCTGTTGATGTTGTGGGGGAATGTGAACAAATTTCCCAATTAAAATGAAAAAGTGTCACAGTTGGACAGTGAAAATGTTCATGTTTGCTCCGCACAAGCATCACATTCAGCTCCAGCGATTTAGGCCTACAGCCAACATGGCGGCTGCACCGTGTCAGGGAGCTGTGACAACCCTGACTGACTGGTCATCGCAGGGTCGATGCACGCCAGCTCTCAGCCGTCATGACTCCTGCCGTCTTCAGTGATTCTAAACCCATCAACTTCTGCCTTCAGCCATCAAACTTCTGCTGCAGCTGTTAACCCGCGATACGGACTTTTGCTGCAAATGTCCAGTATATCTTCGTCTAAACCACCAAGCTCCAATAAACCCTGGCAAAACCTCTTGATCCACATGTTGTTGCCATCCACAGACCTGCAACCTTCTGTGTCGCAAAGGCCCATTGCCGGGTGTTTTCTGCCGTGGGAGCAGCTTTACTCTTGGGTCCTTCAGCACTTCAGCCCTGGGTCACATGACCCTGCAGTACACACAAGTATTTATTGGCTCACGCTCTGATCAGCACTGATGGGAACACAAATCCCGAGTGAGCGCTGTCATACTTCTTTACTTCAAGATCCTGGAAGAAGCAGCTGCCAAACAGTTGAGTGACTTCCTCCAAAACAAGACGGGGGATTTCTGTCAGTACTCCGAGTATCACAGCGCTAACGCAGTACTTTGAGAGGCTGAAAATGGCTAAATTGCATCAGACAAGGTTGAAGTCACATTCATCAGATCAGTTCCAATTCGTGAAATGTAAAGTTCTGTGCTCACAAAAGAAAGTCTGTTCCCAGAGGTTCTGTGCTGGGTTGGGTCCTGGCTTCCAGGTCCACTGTTAGGAAAGGAGTGTAATTGACTAGCAGGGAAAAACATTCAGCCCTCCAGTTTAGAGAAGTAGCTAGCAGCTAGCGAGTGGAGCGCTGGTGTGGTTTCTCCTCAGGTGCCGGTGAGATCGTTGCACGTCAGCGAAAATTCTCAGTCTGCAAGCAGAGCGGTGAGTTCTGTTGGAGCGTCGACGCACCTCTGAAACTCAGATCTTTGAAAACTTTTGTGCTGAACTTTTTTGCAACCAACTCATGATTGTTTACAACAAGTTAAGTACAAGTTACTCTGATCATGTGACTGGAGCCAAACTGATTGACATCATATTCCCAGCACCTCTGTACTCATATTGAAGAATAAAACTCATTATACTTCACCTAATGGGGCATTTTATAGAGGCCAAATCACCAATGACAGGATAATAAAGACACAAATGGGCTCTTTTATATTTCAGTACTTGTAATGACGTTAATGACAAGTAATGAAATACACTCTTTACTGCAAGAAGTGGTGGAGTTACAGTAACCTGTCTCAAGCTGCTCTGTGCTCGTTAAGCACTTCAGCCCTGAGTGCCACCACCTCGTGTGTCACACGCCACATCAATGGAAGGCAACAAAGAATCACGTTAACTTCCTTCGCGTGAGCTGGAGGAGAAAGTCTCAGCTCACTGCTGCTGGTCGATTCATGTTTCAAGCTTTCAGGATGGTGCCAAGCTTCCTGTAGTGACTGAAAGAATGAGGTCGCTGATACAAACAACCACAATGTGTTCCCTCTATAGGGTGGCGGGCCGCTCTCTCACGCTACAGTGACTCACTTTCACTGGGTGAAGAGCTCCAGAGAGACTTCCCAACCCACTGGGAGAGCAGTGCTTGTCGGCAATAAGATTGTGGCTTCGAAAATGAGGGGAAGGGTTTTCAGTCCTATTCTAGATTCTGTTCATGGGTCGGTCTAATATCTTCTCTTCTCCCAGTTCCTGCCAGTATTCGTGCATCTCGACCAGAGGAGTCATCAGGCCGCTGGAGCACCCGGATAACTTGGAGTGTCAGTATTCCATCCTGGAAGTCACAAAAACATGAACTGGGGTCCTTTCCTTTTCGGCCAGGAGACCCCAAAGTCAAGCGGCCCAGCGAGTGAATGAGGGAGTCACTCAGCGGGGGTGCAGGGCCATGCAGGCACATGTAGCTGGAGGGTGTCTGAGTGGGGCGCTCAGGAAACTAATCCTGTCTCTAATTACCACCAACGACGGAGCTCCAGGTGTTTAATCTACAACTGGTTTGTACTCCAAAGTCTCACGACGTCACCGAAAAATGGAGGACCCCAGAGTCCAGCAGGGGAGGTGTCAGGAAGCACGCTTGCTGTTGCCCGCAATAAAACACCCAAAGAAGAACACGGATGCCAAGCTGATCTTTGACTCCGAGAACTGGAGTGAAGGTTTACTGTGTCTGACAAAGGGCAGCTGGTCTCTGCCAGGACCAATCATGTTGCCTGATGACCCTGCAACCACAGGTTCTGAAAATGCAGGCAAGTTGTGTTCTGAAGTGGTGACGGAGGCAGGGGTGATAAAACCAGATAAAACCCCACTTGCCCAAAACACACAGTTTGTTCTGCAATGGGGGGCAGCTTAATCCTTCGTTCAGTCCCGGGTCACGCTGGCTCTTATCTCCCAAAAAGCGTTCGGAGCTCCAGCATCAATGCCAGCTCGTCTCTGGGACAGGAAACACAAGTCAGCCAGCAGCGCCGTCTAGTCAAGCCGTCACCGTCCTCCGCGCTGCTGCAGCTGCCACAGACCGGATGTGAAGCCGAGACCTTCGCTCCGTGCTGACAGCAACCGTCACCTTCCTGGAGCCAGAATTGAACCTGAGAGCCGGGGACGAACGGACCGAATCAATGCATCAGCGCCACCCGCAGGTGTGCAGGAGGAAGCGGAACCAGTCGGCTGAGTGGTGCTGGCTTGTAAAAGTCAAACATGGTTCGGTGTGGTGGTGTTGGTTTTATGCGCCCCGAGGGTTTCCCAGGAATCACAGAAACAAGAAATCAGAGACAAGGCAACTTCTTCCAGCTGTGAACCTCTTCGCTTTCATCAGGACCAATAATCCGGGGCCGGGTTCCGTTCTCTCCTCAAGGCTTCTGCTCCTCCCTGTAACGCGGACGGCTTCAAGGATGACGCGTGTCCCTCCGTTGTTTGTGGGTTGTTGTTCACAAACCGAGAACGGGATGAAGCTCCTGCTGGTGCCTGCGGGAAGGAGTGGGACTCCTGGGAGATCCCCGGGATGGGCTGGTAGCACCGCCCCGAGCCCGGTAAATTCAATCCTCTACTTTACTAACCCGGTAACAATGTTGTCCTCTGCTCGGATTTCATTTAACAGGTGAAGAGAATCGAGTCGCATTTTGATTTATTTTGGAGCAAAAGCAAGAATTCAGTTCTTTACTGGGACTTGAACTGCGAGGGGCTCGGTATTTTTGAAGGAGAATCGAAGGCAGCGCTGCGAACGAGACACCTGCTGCTTCGGTTTAAAACAATTCTCTTCATTTAAACACGACTTGAAGACGTCAACAGTGTCCAGTATTTATCGCAAATGTAGTTTTTTACAATAACAAAACGATTAAAGTCTTTCATATTTCGATCAAAAGTCAATTATTTTTTCAAAATCCAAGTTTAAGGAGCTTCATTGTCACATGAGCTCACGCGCGGATGGCGGTCCCGACATAAACCCGATAAACATCGAGGAAGAACATAAACAGGGAGAACGGGACTATCAGCATGTGACCAACCGAACCAAATATGAAAACCAAGTACGAGCGACGCAAAACAGAGTGGGAGACTGAAGGCCATGAACCCGGAGCATGACTCAAGCCTCTGACGTCACAACCGCAGGATAGAGGGAACGTTCAGGAAGCAAAAGGCTCGCCAGAGGTGGAGGCCGAGGCCGCCAGGACGGAGACACGGCAGCTTTAGGCTTCTGAATAACGGAAATATCCGATAACGCCGGATTGACTCCGGTCTGTGACTCGTTAATCCGTGTTTACTAAACAGGTGTGGGTTAACGTCAGGTATCAGGCCTCTGATTGGACATTTCTGTTGACGTCAGCCCCTGACAGCAGCTGAAGAAGGTGAAGGTGAGCGTGTTCGTCTACACCCGCGGAGGTTTGGGGGGGGGGGGGGGGGGCATTAACAGAGACATCAGCAGCTGAGCAAAGATCCGAAGCAGCACGTTGAACTCACGACCCACGACCGAAGGAGAGGAGGAACGAACAGCGTTTCTGTCTCTGTTTATTTGACATTTGAATAAAGACAGCAGCCACGCCACCAGGCGTCTGCAATCAAACCCAGCAGAACCTTCTGGTGCCACCCCAGCTTTGATGGACACACAAAGCGGCGGCAACCTGGCGGCCTCTGATTCTGAGTTTGATCACGAAATTAAGCCGCGATACCGAGTCAGGAAAATCACGTCACAAAACTCAAACACACACACACACACACACACACACACACACACACACACACACACACACACACACACACACACACACCGGGCTGCGTCGGGAGGCCGCGTGTATCCACCGCTGCTCCGGTTGTCGTTCTCTCGCCCCTGACTTCATTTTCATCTTCCCAGCTCGGGTAAAAAAGCCGCGAGCCTCATCTGAGAATCTGACGGCGTGCGTGATGAGTGCAGCGCTCGCGCGCTTGGCTCTGATTAACTTGAACAGCATGCAGGCCTTGGTGACGCAGCGGCGGCTGTCGTCGCACCTTAAACGCGCTGTTTTTGTTTGTTTGTCGGTGGCGGAGCGGCACGTCATCCAGCCTTTAAAAAAAAAAGGTTTTTCAGATAACAAAAACTGGAGGCGAGCATCATCACATGTCCATCCATCCATCGTCATCTTCATCTTATTCCTTACTAGTAAGGGTCATGGGGGGCTGGAGCCTATCCCAGCACCAACGGGCGAGAGGCGGGGTTCACCCTGGACAGGTCACCAGTCCATGGCAGGGCCAACACATAGAGACAGACAACCATTCACACTCACAGTCACACCTACAGTCAATTTAGAGTCTGGATTAACCTGGTCCCTCTTGATGTCTTTGGACTGTGGAGGAAGCTGGAGTACCAGAGAGAACCCAGCAGGAACAGGGAGAACATGGAGACTCACCCAGAAAGACCCCGTGCTGCAGCCGGGACTCAAACCTGGAACCTTCTTGCTGGGAGGCGACAGTGAGGACCACTGCTCCACCGTGTTGCCATCATCACGTGTCGATTCAGGCAAAAACAATCTTTTGCCCTCAAGAGACAGACAGACAGACAGACTACTTTATTAATCCTTTTTGGACGTTCCGCCAGGGAAATTGCACTCTCCTCAACATTCATTCACAGCACTGCTACCATAGAATAGACATAAATGAAACCTTATCGAAAAATAGCAAAGAAGAGAAAACAAAGACTATATATACATATATATATATATATGTATATATATATATATATACATATATATGTATATATATATACATATATATGTATATATATATGTATATATATAGTATGTATATATATGTATGAATATATATGTATATAGATATGTATATATAATATATAATATATAATATATACATATATATGCATATATATATATGCATATATATATACATATATATATATATATATATATATATATATATATATATATATATATATATATATATATATATATATATATATATATATATATATATACATGTGCGTGGGCCTGTGTGTACCTGGATGGTTATGTGAAAATGAACAGACTCAGACAATTTTAAAAAGGTAAGACGTGAAGCTCTGGATTCTACAGATGTTTTCAGGTGAGGAAGCGGCTGAGACGTCACAGCCTGATGACGACCCGCGTCCGCCAGGTTCTTATTCCTGATCTCGTCCTTGCGCGTGGAGCCGCGGGACTCAAAGCTCAGTCCGACTTCCGCGCTCCGGGGATTTTTATGTTTTTACAGTTTTTCCCAGTTTTTACAGTTTTTTTCTTTTAAAACGCTGCTTTCCCACAAACTTTTTCACTGTAAACCTGCGACCTCCGGGGCTTCCTGGCCTTGGCGCGTCGCTGTAAAAGCTGACAGAAGCTCGGGTTCCCCCGGTCGTTACAGCCCTCAGGTCTCGAACACCGGACGAGGTTCCTGATGCTGGTCTAAGTTTCCTGATCGAGAGCAGCTGATCGATCGTTACCGTCACGCAAAAATCATGACGATAGAAACGGCTAGGAGGAGAGAGAGAGCGGTTTGGACCGGAGGATTTAATTTAGAGAAGAAGAAGACGTGTGTGTGTGTGTGTGTGTGTGTGTGTGTGTGTGTGTGAGAGAGAGAGTGAGAGACACCCGTTTTCTGGCTCTTAGACAGCCGTGTGAAGACAAACTAATATTTCTGCCGGTGAAGGTCGGTGCTGCCTCGCCTCTCACATGAACGCAACAATATTCCACCGGAAGAACATTTGCTGGAGGCGTCCATATTTCATTTTCAAAAAGCAAACGTTCAGTGGAAGTGCGTGAAGTGTAATTACTCGTCCAGCTAAATGCGGAGCCTCTAAATGCGGATTCCGGGCTGGAAATTAAAGCCCTGCTGGAAGCGCGTGAGCGGCTGGGATCCACGGCCTCAGCTGAACCTCCGCGGCGCTGCGAGGACCAGACGGAGAGTTCATGAAAGCGCGGCTGCATCCAGGACGGCCTCCAGCCTGTTGCTCGGGCGCCATTTTGAGCCAAATTATTTCACTTGAATTCAACTCTTAACTGCACATCAGCGCGGGTGACGTTCACGAATTCACCTTTTTAATAACTTTAAAGATGGCGGCAAATACAGCAGCCCATCAGGGTGACGGGGGGCCAGAGCCTGCTGGTGATTACATCAGTAAAACTCATACACGCCTTCCCAGTGGCCCCATCACTCACAGCGGTGGAGGAACTGGTGGAAACGCAGCGACTCGTCTTCACGAGCTGGAATATTCTGGATTTTATGTTCAATGTGAAGTGGATCGACCATAAACTATAAAACCTCTTTCGATTTAAAGCCGTGCTCGTTAGAGACAGAGAGAGACAGAGAGACAGAGAGAGAGAGGGAGGGAGAGTCCATTTATCCAAGTCAGCACAGTTATGAGTGAAGCAATGAGTCAAAAATGAAGGTGGTTAGAGGATAATGTCTTCAAGCCTTCCAGCGTCACTGTCTCCAATTAACGCGCGAGCTGGTTCGCGGCGCGGCCCGCAGGGGCGGAGGCCCTCCGAAAATTAAAATTCCCCGAACCTGCGGTCTGAGGAGAAGCCATCTTGGCTGGGAAGTACCGAGCAGAGAAGCGTTCCACTCCAAACATGTCAGCATCAGCGGGGATGAGCACAATGAGCCCCGGCAAAAAGTGAGGTGACACCGTGAGCGAGCCCCACGATCTCCCGGGTCCGCGGGCCTCACCGGGCCGGTTAACTTTCACTTAGCTTCACTTTCTGGTGGGTGAAGCTCAGTCAGGACACATTCCAACTCTGCTGGACGCAGAAATCCGTCTCCTCACAGTAGGAGGTTCCGAGTTCCACCCCGGGCCTCCGCCCGCTCGGCAGGACCAACTCCTGATTTGAGTTCTGTGGGTCGCGCCAGCTACTCGGTCCAACTCGTCACGTCTCCGGAGCAGATCCGGGGCTGCTGTCGCGCGCCGCCGCCTCGTAAATAACAACAATCGCCCCGCGAGCAACGAGCAGTCCCACATTTAATCCCCGTAAATAACCGAGCAGGCGCGATGTGCCATGCAGACTTTGGATTTATGTCCCAGACCGGCAACCTGCCACCCCGAGGAGTCCCGGGCTCCGTGTGACGGTGATAGAGAAACATCAAGACTCACGGCAGCTTTGATTGAGGCCGCGAGGAAGTCAAAGGTCTCCGGCCCGTCCGGTCTGTCGTCCGTCCTTCGGTTTCAGAGCCTCTGACGATTCGTCTCTCACCGCGTCTGAGCGGCCGCGAGGAGGCCTCCCGTCCTGGAGGAGTCGCGGCCCCGCCGCCGGGCTGCAGGCCCTCGGAGGTGCTGACTGCTGGCAGCGCGACCGCAGAGTGAGCGGCGCCTGCTCCGCGGCAGCGAGGCTGCAGCAGCCGTGTTTACAGTCCGCGCCGCCGCAGGCCGTATATCAGCCCCATAAACCCGAGCCGCCCTGATCCAGGAATTTATTATGGGTTTTAAACAGACCCCCAAAAAGTGGTGCAAGTAGTTTGCGCTGTAAAGACAAGGTGCTTGAGCGCGCGCGGGGCCTGTTTAATGGCGCTCGTTAACGAAATTGACAGTTAATCCGCCAGTAAAAGGAGGTCAGGAGGCTCCGCGGGTCACACACCGGCACCGGCACCGAGCCGCTGGGTGATTAAACACACCTCCGCACGAGGTGCACCGGGGACACGTCTCTGACAGACGCCGCGTCCGCTGCGAGTGCGGGACTATTTGCGCTAATTGCGCAGTAACGTCGGCTCCCTGATGTGCGGCTCGATGAGTTGCGGGAGATTCAGTGGCGGACGCGCCAGGTGACGTTCCTCACCTCACATGCACGCGCATCGGTTCTACGCTCCTGAAAAATCAAAATGAAATGAATAAACAAAGACATGAAGGCGCGAGGAGCCGCGTCGCCGCTGAGCTTCCGGCCGGAGCTCGTTTATGATTCCGCTGTGATTCACGAAGGAGCCGCGGCTCCTGCATATTGAATATAAACAAGAGGATTTATTTAGACTGGGGGGGGGGGGCATCTATTACATCGAGAGAAGTAGAAAGAGAGAGTGATGGATTTCCACGCCGCTGACGCTTCACCAGGCTGGAGGGAACAAGTCCGGCCAATCAGTTTACTCCTCGCGCTCAGACCCGACAAAACCCCCGCGCGGAGGCTGTTTCACTTTGTTTCCCTATAGTGAGCAAGTTGTTTGAAAGGAAAGAGGCAGTGTGAAGGAGAGAGAGAGAGAGAGAGAGAGACAGAGAGAGAGAGAGAGACAGAGGGGGGGCGAGAGGGAGGAGAGGAGGAGAGGGGGGAGAGGGAGGGGGCGAGCGAGCAAAGGACAGAAGAGTCTAAGAGAAGAGGAGAGAGGGAAGAGAAACCCGTAATATCTCCCCTTGTTTTCATCTGTGACCTCGCGGCGTCTCGCAGATGATGTCCGATCATGTCCATTTCTGGGACCCTGAGCAACTATTACGTGGACTCCATCATAAGTCACGAGAGCGATGAACTCTCGACCCCGGCTCATTTTCCCAGCGTCCAATATTCCGGCTCGAGCTCCGCCGCCGTCGCCGCCGCCGCGGGTGGAAGGCAGCCCGGCGGCGCTGCGCACGCGGAGCATCCCCACCCCGAGCCCTACCCGTCCTGCAGCTTCCAGCCCAAGCCTCCGGTGTTCTCGTCGTCCTGGAGCCCCTTCAGCCCGCACGGCGCGAGCGGCCTGCCAACCGTCTACCACCCGTACATCCCAGCCCAGCACGTGCCCGCCGCGGACACACGGTACCTTCGCTCGTGGCTGGACTGCGCGCCGCGCGGCTCCGAGTCCATCCCGGGGCAGGGCCAGACGGGACAGGTCAAGCTGGAGCCGCAGCTCGGCCACCTCGGGGGCGAGATTCCTCCCAAAATTGGCGGACAGCACCAGCACGAGACCACCACCTACATCCTGGAGTCGAGGTCCACGGCTGCGCGTGAGCTGAGCCACCATCCGGCCGCCATCCTGGGCGCAGGGTTCGAGGAGACTAAGGACATTTGTGAGGGGAGCGAGGACAAAGACGGCCTGGATCAAAGTAAGTGAGAGAGCAGGAAGCCGCGGCGGCAGGAGCGGAGAGGAGATTGTAAACGCTTTAATGCTGCAATAAAAGCAGAACAAAGAACCGCGCGCCCCCCCCCCCCCCCCCCCGCGCCCCAACTTTACTGAGGTTTCTGGTCCGCTGGCAGCAGATCCCGTCCACCTGAACGGCGCCTCCACGCGTGATAAATCACCTCAGATCAACTCGGAGGTTTCTGTTTGTTCTCTGGTGCGTCACGTCACATCAAAAAGCTGCAGGACCGGTTAATAGCGTCACGGAATCGAGCATCGCGTCGTCGGACAAACGCGCTACAGCCGTCCGGGTCCCTCGAGTTCGACCCAGATGCTCCGGAGGCAGCTGGGATGTCTCGAACGCTCTCCGGTTGTGCGGGGTCACCGGGGAGACGCGCTTTATTGTTTTTCTCGGATGAATTTTGCAGATACTTCAGAGTACCAGAGTACTACGATACGAAACAGTCGGTGGGAGCGGAACCGACACGTGAACAGCGGCTTCAGCCTGAACAGGGACGCTGTTGTTGTTGACGGTTCATCGCGGGATAAATCAGCCTGACAGTAATTAGAGAAGGTTGCTGAGTTTGGGGAACCGCGATATGATTGTCAGAGCATGCGCACTTCTGCCCTAACTGGTTGGCGTTGTTTTTTTCCTTTGTAATGCTGGCAAACACACACACACACACACACACACACACACACACACACACACACACACACACACACACACACACAATCATCGTGACTTACTCGAGTATCTGTTCTCTGTTGCTTGTTGTTTATAGCTCCTGGTGTCAGTAGTCAGTCTGTTATGAGTCCTAACTGTCAGAATATGTGTGTGCGTGCGTTTGTGTGTGTGTGTGTGTGTGTGTGTGTGTGTGTGTGTGTGTGTGTGTGTGTGTGTGTGTGTGTACACCTGTGGTCTCTTTACACCGTTTGGACTCTATTCGCGCCCCCTGCTCGTACCATGGAGTGTCGGACACGAGCTCAGAACCGCGCGGTACTGGGCGGTTTGGATCAGCTTACTGGAGCCCAGTCAGATACTGGTGCCCGCTGCTTCTGTAAATTTGACAGGACGTTCGTTACGCGTCGGTTCGTAAGAACACTCCTGCCCGGGCTTGCGGAGTTGACGTGATTGACAAGTGCTCTGACCTGCTTCTACTTCTAGAAATCATTACGTCATAAACGAATTGGGCTGACGGTCATGAGCCCGGTGGGCCCGGAGCCTGAAGCGCCGTCCGGGGTCGTAGCTGACGGTGTCTGGGCCAGGTGGAGACGAGACACAGCGACTCATCTCCCTCCATCACGCGCACTGACGACACGCGGGAGGAGAGAAAAGAACCTAACGGGTGCTGAGCCGCGCGAGCTGCCGAAGACTTCGGTGCGCTTTGATTCTAAAACCGTTGAGGAGCTCCAGCCCGCGGGCCCCGCCTGGCTGGGATGAGACTATCCATGATCCCCACCGCCCTCAGTCCTCATACGCGAGCTTCTTCTCCGTGCTGTCATGAACGCAGAATTAAGAAGGACGTTAAGAACGCTTCGTTTTTGTTGGAATTTCAACGCGCAAACATTCGACATGAGAACCCCCCCCCCCACCCCAGCGCGGCTTAGACAGAAGAAACAATCTGGAATAAAATGAGTGTCTTCGCTGCCTCGTATTTCACTGTTGCTGTTATTGTAGGCCGCGCTGAGCCGCGCGCGAGGCGCTGCTTTATTCATCTGTTGCTCCTGTGATAATAATAATAATATTTTATCTGTCACGAAATTACTCTCCTCTTGATATAAAGTCCTGGAGGGGTTTCGCCTGTTTATTCTGCTTTTCTCTCATTATTCTCCCTTTAAACAACATTCCATCCATCATCCGCTGGCGGCGCGGCTCAGCTTCAGTCGTCTGAAGCGTTTCCGGAGCTGCACGCGGTTTTAGGTGAGAGAGAAGAAGAGAATTATTACATGTATAGATTCTAATGGTAACCCGGGCCTGGATGTGGATGAACATTCCTCTAATCTCGCGGAATAAATCTAATTTTCTGCCGGGAGAGTCTGAGCCATCTGTCTGTGCGCGCGGCCGTTTGATATGTGCACGAGCGCCGTGTGTGTGTGTGTGCGCGTACGTGCGTGAGATACTTCAACTCCCACTTTGGCCTTTTCAGAAGAAGAAATACAAATTACAAATAGACAGCAGACACACATACACATTTATTACTCTCTCCTCTGCTCTCTCTCTCTCACACACGCGCGCGCACACACACACACACACACACACACACACACTCAGCCACCTTATTACAGCATCTGAGCGTGCTATCCATCAGGGCCGCGGGCTGGTTTAGGGCTGGATGGAGCCCAGCAGCCTCCAGCCTGAATTATTGGGCTCTCCACCAGTAACACTGTGTCCCAGTCCGGCTCGCTGGGAGCGAAGGCGAGTCAGTAATGGAATCAGTGCCCTAAGATGCAACAAAAGTTTATCTCTGTGCGATTTGAGAGCATCAGCAGTTCTGCGGCGGGCCAGTGTGGCAGGTAGCGGGAGCCACGGCAGCCAGCGGCGGCCATTGTTCGCCGGCAGCCATTTTGAAGACTTAGAGGTTTGTGTTGGCGGGTTGAACGAACGAGCAGGTCCAGAGGAGGCAGGACATGACGGCTGGTGTCTCTGCTGCCTCCCTGCAGGTGAGCAGCTGAGGGCTTCCCGTTTGCCCTTGGGAGGAGCAGCTGCGCGTTCCTTGCACATCTCAGTGAGCATCGTTCCAGAGCTGCAGGTCACCCTTGTGGTTGAATCCCAGTTCAACATTCTGGTGAAGATGCTCAGTCTTTCTTTTTGGCTGAGTTAAACTTAAACTTCTGGCAGTGCTGACGTCATGCAGCCGTTGCCTCTCCCCGACAATCAGGGAAGAGGAGTGGCTGGCGCCCTCTAGTGGCAGTAGAACTTTTACAGGACCAGGTGATATGGGCAGGGACACTGGTTCGAGTGCTGGATGATGCAGCAGAACCACAGACCAGCAGAAGCGGCTGACAACAGGCTTGTGAGACTCATCAGCTGCCTGTCGATGCTCCGGCAACAGTGGCCACAGGCTGTTAGCATGTTAGCATGTTAGCATGGCAGACCTCCTGGAGGCTGCCGCTCCAGTTTGATTACACAATTAAAACATGGATGGTGAGTTGGTGTTTTGGGAGTTCCTAAATCCAATTAGTCCGTCCCTCTTATGGCAATCTCGGAACCCATTGACTGTGAAGAGCCCCTGGGGGCAACGTCCAAAATTTCAGGTCTTCTGGTGTTGCCAGCTGATATTGGATACAATTTATGATCCAATTAGCAACCTGAGATGCAGGAATGGAGTTGATAGAGTCCGTGAGTGGACTTCTTCACGTCTCCTGCTGACAAACTGAAGCCTCTCTCTTTCAGCCCAGGTTGTCCAGCTTTTCTGCCCCCCAAGTGGACTGTTTCCCTGTTGGGGAGCAAACTCCTCTCAAACCGGACTGCTTGGCTGCTCAGGCTGTCCTGAACACGTTCTTTATGCTTGTGCCATTACTGAGAGGAAGGTGGGAGGCGTTCCACTTCCAGGCCGTGGTGGCGAGCGTCTCCTCCTGGTGTGTCTTGATGAGAAGGACATGCAGGTGGGGTGATTGTCCCTCCCCCAGATGGGCCTGGTCAAAGTGGCGTTTGTGTGATTCTACCTTTCAAACCGTCACGTCCAGGTCAGTCCAACACGCATCTGAGGGTTGTGTTTATGTTGCTGGGGCCGAGCAGCCACCAGGACAAACTGCTAGATTAGACTTCAGTCTTTGTGCTGTTGCTGCTGGGCAGGGCAGCAAAGTTATTGCCCTTGAAGTTTATTAACTTATAACGCAGGGTGAACAACCCCATTAATTGGCATGTTGCTGTTGGTGGCTGGCTGAGATGTGGTGAGAGGGGTTGGGGTTGAGCGGGGATGAAATACGACATCGGAAAATGTAATAACGTGCCTTTGGGATATATGAGAGGTCAATTTCTGGAACTATTAGGATGAAATTGCACGTGGAGGGAGAAAGAGAGAGAAAGAGGCGGGATGTGTTATTAGTCTTGTTGGTTGAGCCGGTCACTGTTGCCGCGCAAGCAGCATTCATCACAGCGGACACTCACCCAGGAAAAGACACACACCGGCCAGCAATCGAATACCTCATGTTGCACAGCCACAGGCTCCAGCGGGATGGTTTATGGGAATATCAGTCTTTTCATCTGCGTGTCTGTCCGTGTCACATCCAAGCGAGACATTAACGCTGCAGCCACATGGACAGACAGCTCCAAGTTAGGACGAGTAAAGCATCGCTGCCCATATTCTTCCTTTCTATCTGTCATCATCTTTACTGTCCTCTCATCCATTGGAGAAAAAGAAGGAGTTATATACACCACCCGCCATAACTCACTGCCCTCCTGTACCAGCCCCCACCCCCCTCACCCGCTATGTCATCCTGGGTGACAGCCACGGCCGCGGCACAGCTCCGAGGGTAATGGATGGTCCTGGAGGTGATTATACACTCAGGGAATGCAAAGCACCCACTTTACTGTGTGACAAAAGCACCCCCCCCCCCACGCCCCCTCCACCCCTCCTCACCTCTTTACCAGGCATTATTTTGCTCTGAGATGAAATCAATCGTCTACATGTGGGCCATGTTAGAGGAAATTGATTCCAGAGGGTATTAAGGACATATTTACTGACGAGGGCCAGTAACTAACTCAGCTGTCGTGGTTCCTAACGCCGAGTGTCTTCGGTGGACAACGCCAGACGCGCCAGAGCTGCTCCTGTCTGAGCACATCTTCCTCTTTAGTTCCAGAAACCTCCCTCCAATCATCTGGCCCTGCCGACCTGACCTGCCTCTGCTCCCCCACGTAAGAGGGAGAAGATTTTGCCTCTGCATGTCAGAGGGGGGGTGCTCTGACAAAACCCACCAATGAAGGAGAAAAAGCAGAGCAGAATCCAAGCAGAGTGGCAGCGGTCCTGAGAAGAAGCAGGAGACTGGAAGGAGATCCACGTCAGTGTCATTCTCTCTCCAGGTGGAGCCGCCGGCCGATTCTGGTTCAAGTTGATCACTAGTGATCACAACCAGGAGGAGCTGCTGGCTGAGCCGCTCCAGAGGAATTAGAAAGGTGAGAGCCAGTCAGCTGGTCAGTCACATGATCACAGCTGAGGTGCCTCCCATCAGAGGGGCAAGCTGCTCCCTCTCAGCCCTGAACCAGAGCCCTGTGTCCCAGGGGCTGGTGAGACATAAATGTGAGGTTCATGACATCCATCATGGCCCGGATGCTTTCTGATCAGAAGTCATCAATATCTGATCACATGTCAATCAGAGGCTCACTGGAACATTCCGATGCCTGTGTGACGTCAGGAGAGAACCGCCGCCCCCCAGGAGGGCGGCTCGTTGACTTCCTCATTAATTTAGGCCACAAGCAGCTGAAATGTGATGATGTCGCATGTGAATTATAACCAGAAAACAAAGACGTACGTGAGTGTTGGTACTTGTTCACCGTCGGGTAATCAGAAACACTTTGTCACTTCGAACTGAGTTCGATGGTTTCTGAGGCCTCAGAACTCCGGTTCCGTTCAGAAGATTTAAAAACAAACCTCTGAAATGAAAACAGGAAAACGGTTCAGTGGGCATGTTCGGGTGCTGGGTTCGGTCCAGCAGGTCCCCGCCTGAGCCCGGCGGGTCAGACATGGGCCTCCGTCTACGCCGCAGTTGGTCACGTGTTTTGGAGAAAAGACGTAATTCATCCCCTTTGATCTCTCGTTACTTTTTAATTTCTGTTTTAGGAAACTAAGAACCCTGAAATGCAGACCCGCGGGTCACTCTGTCTCCTCTGCTCTCCTCCTAGACGACCCCTCCGCCAACTGGCTGCACGCGCGCTCATCCCGGAAGAAGCGGTGTCCCTACACCAAGTACCAGACGCTCGAGCTGGAGAAGGAGTTCCTGTTCAACATGTACCTCACGCGGGACCGGCGGCACGAGGTGGCGCGCGCGCTGAACCTGACGGAGCGGCAGGTGAAGATCTGGTTCCAGAACCGGAGGATGAAAATGAAGAAACAGACCAAGGACCAACCCAAGGACTAGCTGGATATGCGTGTGCGCGTGCACACGCAAGCATATTCAGACGGACATGCACGCACGCTCACGCCACGTCCCAACACACGGCCCCACATTCCGTATGTTTGTAACACAAAACGGCCTTCAAGAACTGAAATACAAGAACTGACATCCGGGTCTCAACACGGGTCGACCGTGTGGGACATTTCCCAATCACGCTGATCAGTGACTTTATTGATCACTGACAGGCGACGAGGACGCCGCCGCACTGAGGTCGGAACGTTTGTCTGGTGTCGGCAGGATGGAAGGAAGCTGGAGGACGAGATGGTGCCTGCAGTCCGCGCGTGCGCCAACCTTGACACACGCACGAGTCTGGCCTCGAGGCGGGTTGACGCATCGACGTGGTTCCATCGTTTCCTTTCAGACTCCGACGGGACTTTGGTGTCAGGCAGCACGGGGACAGAGACGAGGAGTAGTGAGGAGGAGGAGGAGGAGGAGGAGGAGGAGGAGGAGGAGGAGGAGGATCTCCTTCTCTCAAGCACTCAGCTGATTTGTGTTAGTCAGGCTATTTATTGTTGCGTCGGCGACACCAGAGGCGCGCCGAGGTGCTGAAATCGAGGTTTCACATGGCCGTTAATAAGCACTAACACACACACACACACACACACACACACACACACACACACACACACTGTTCCTTCTCTCTTTTGTTTCCTACTTGCTGGCAGAGTTTCATTAGCGCGCGCCAGATGGTCACCGGTGATACCAGCAACCAGCCGCCGTTTGTTTCCCGGTTGTCGGGCTAAATAATTAGCAGATGCGGGGAGAGGAGGCGCGCGGCCCGCTGAAGCAACCGGACACCCGATTAGGTTTCTGTCGATACCGAGCCCGCCCCTCGGCCTCCTCCCTGGATGCTTTATGTCCGTCGATAGTCCGCGGTCTTATCAGCAGGCAGACAAACACCAGACGCTGTCATCGCGTCCATCCTCCAAGTACCGCCTCTCACTGCAGCTCCCCGTGAATCCGGGACCCCCGGTGAAGCCTCCGGTGCTTTCACGTCAGGGTCTTCGAGCCCCCGTGACCTGCATCTGATCCTCTCGCTGCTGCTGCTTCATCTCAAATGCGTCGGAAGTGGACCGACCGCCGTGGACGTGACGTCGTTTGTTTACCTATTTGCTGTGAATACAGACGCACATTTCCGGCCCCGCCGCCTGCTCCGCCGGGGCTGAGCTCTCTGTCATTACCCGCCTCTGATTCTTGCGTTGCAGTTGGAGAAGAATAGGCACTATTTTTATACGCAGCCCGCAGTCACGCGTGTTTTCTTTGCTATGCAATGCGGGCTTCTTTCTCTCTCTCGTTCCAGGAAACACAACCCCGGGCCGAAGGACGGACCGGAGACGCTTTCGACCTGGTTTACCTGCAACCATCCGCCACCGAGGCTCCACTGAGCTGAGGGCACCAACAGAACAGCTCGAGCTGGAGCGTCGTCTCAGTTAAACGGCGTCCGACGGCTTTTATGGACGCTCATAAACAACACGTCGACTTTACGACCTTTACAACCTGCGTGTGTGTGAATGTCGTGGCATGCAGCCCGCAAATGCTACTTGTGCACCCACCTTTTAGGAATTACACACACACACACACAAACACACACACGCACACACACACACACACACACACACACACACACACACACACACACACACACACACACACACACAGACTGAAAAAATGTAGTCTTAATTTTGAGTTGTTGCCCCGCCCAACTATTTTGTTGGTTCGTTTGTTTGCAAGTCTTAACGAGATCAATATCATATCTTCTATTTACAAGTAAAAATGTTTACATGGTTTGCGCATGCCTGACGTCACTCGTCCACTTGAGGACGTTGTCGGTGGTTTAGCTGTTCGTGTCCAGCCTGTCGGAGAGGAATGCTCGTCGGTAAATAATAAAACTTTCAATAGTTTCTTGATAGGGAATATTTCTAATTTATTGTATATAAAGTGAGTAACCTGGTCTTTCTTATGGGAATGAGTTGAATATGATGACGTCAGTCTGACTGTATTGTAGAGGACTTCTTCTTTTATAAGGTTCTGTTCTCCGTGTCTTGTCACGTGACTGTCTGATGTCCTCCGACCTGTTTTTCTCTGACTTCTTGCTGATGTAGTGTAGGTCGACATGCCGCCCGTCGCCGGAACCAAGCATTTCTTCTTCCTCTGAGTTGTTTTTTTTATACTTAATGTCTTCCGGCCCAGTGGCTGCTCCTCTGGCGGGAGGCGCGGCGGGGCTGGAAGGGTTCTGTGCTGCTGCTGCTGAACTTCTACGGAGGAGTGAGGAGCCATGTGGCCGGTGAAGGCCCCGTCCAGCCCCCGGTGCCCCCCCCCCCCCCCGCTCTTCTTCCGTCCGTGTTGGTGTGTTTGTTTCTCCGTGCGGTCGCACTGCTGATGCTGGATTCCTATTAAAGAGGAAACTTTATAAGACGACTGCGGCTTCTTTCTTTCTGGTCGCGTCATCCAGCGGCTGCTCCGCTCCTCACTGCTATGCTGAATATTTAATTTGTTGTCTGTGGGAACAGAGAGGAAGATGTGTATGTGTGTGTGTGTGTGTGGGGGGGGGGGGGGGGGCAGGATGAGCCAGCATGTGTTTCAAATATGTGTGTCTTCAGTTGCACACTGAGGCTTGAAGCGGAGGGGCGTCTGTTTGGCTGCAACACCAAAAGACTGTCATAAACCCATAAATACCCCCCCCCCCCCACACACACACACACACCATGAGTGCATTCATTAGAGCCTCCATGAGGAGGCCCGAGGAGCCGCGGCTGTACCAAACCAGGAGGTGAAGCAGAGCGGAGAGACGTCACGCGCAGTGAAGCTGACAGGTACTCGTGTAGTTCTCTCACACGCGGTAACTGAAAATACTGCAAAGCTAAATACCAAAACTCGGTGTTCCACGATGTGTGCGTGTGTGAGAGAGAGGTGGAGGGTCGCGTGGATCCCGCAGCCTCCCAGCGCCTCCTCCTCCTGACCAGGCTCCGAGCGCTGAAGGCCGTTCTCAAGCAAATTACTCACTAATGTGTTGGTCGATATTTGTATCGGCGTCCTTCATCCATAACCGGGGAATAACCGGGGAATACACGCAGGCCAGCGGAGGAAAGCACCCATGATCCACGCGTGCACACGCACACGCACACCTAGCAGGACATCCCCGTCCAATTTGATGAATTAAATATTTCTCGTCGATGATTGTCAGTTACAGCACAGCCACCTTATTATGACCTTGTGGTTGCTGACGGAAGTAAACATCGAGGCGTTGCGTCACCACTCGCAGCCCAGGTGACGACATGATAGCATTTTTAATGTTTACGCCTGTTAGCATCGCGCTAGCAGCTCGGGCAGCAGAGACCCGCAGTGCCGAGGAGAACAATGCAGGCGAGGAGACAGAGCCCGGCGCAGCCTCCCGGCTAATCCCGCACCGCTGGACCGACCGAGCCGTTTGATGGAGGCCCTGCCCGGGCAGAGGGGTCCCATAAAGCATCTGTGCACTGGACAGCGGATGATTGTGATACTTCTCTGGGGTCTCGCAGGGTCGGAGCTTCATTAAATCCAGAAGCCCTCACTCTGCTGCAGGCCTCCCTCCAGCCTCTAGCTGCTGTGTGTGTGTGTGTGTGTGTGTGTGTGTGTGTGTGTGTGTGTGTGTGTGTAGGGGTGGAGGCTGTGACACATGGCACAGTAAATCTAAGAGAATGCAGACTTGCACAACAATACACACTCACATCAGATTCATAGCGGCTGAGCTTCGTTATGCCGGCAGAGAAACACAGGAGGCTGCGGGTCCGTTGTAGAAATTGAGGTAGAAGCAGTAGTTGTAGTTGTAGAAGTAGCAGAAGTAGTGGTAGTAGAGGAAGTAATAAGAGAGAGGACAAAGAAGTAGCTGAAGTTGTGGCGAAAATATAGTTTTCATACCCGAACAACCATTTTCTCTGGTGTGAGCTGCGACAACAGCAGCGCTGAGGGCGGCGGACGTCTGAGTCGCGGGTCCTGCGGGTGAGAGGAGGCTGGGGCCGCCCTGCTAGAAACCCCTCCAGCGCAGATCACCAGTCTGGAGCCGCTTTCTGGTGCTTTGGTGGTTGAAAAGATCTCACAAACACCAGCAAGAGACCCCCCCCCCCCCCATTGGCTCGTAGCGCAGTGATTTAGCGGTGCCGCTGAAGTGGCGCAGGCCTCATCATTTCACTGATATTTTCAGGAACTAAATGGGCTGCAAAAGACAAACTACGGGCCGCTGCCGGCAAAATTCATATTTCACACAGGTGAAGGTGGCCAATTCAATATGGCCTCACTCCATCCTCCCAGATTAAACCGGAGTCCCACAGATAAGAACCTGCTGCACCGACAGGCTCTGGATCTGCTGGGTGGCACAGCAGGATGCCCCCCCCCCCCCCCCCCCCGCCACACACACACACACACACACACACACACACACACACACACACAGAATAATGTCTGTTTTTAACACAACAGAACTTCTATAATTCACAAGCAGCAAGAAAATATGATTCATATTCATAAATTCTCCGGGAGAGAGTTATGTTCCCGGGATGCGGGCGGCCGCGTGGATCAGATCCCATCAGCTGTTCTGGACTCATTAACAGTTGGACCGTGAGCCAGAAGCTGCTGGCGGCTCGGAACGCGTTCCAGCTGCCACATCAACCACTGATAATCAGGCACGCATCTTACACGGAAACAGGAAATTCTGCGTGCAGATGCTGCGGTTCCCTCTGACAGCACAGAACGAATATTTGAGAATCATATGAACATTAATAAGTAGAATAAAAAGTTACGATAATCCAATACAGGCGGACGCACGACGGCTCCATGACATGAAACATACATGTCTGCTTTTGCCACTAACAATCTACTACTGCTACGAACAATAATAATAAAAAACACATACACATTATACAACTATATAATATAGGTAATTATTTTATGGCATCGTTATTTTTAAAACTGTATCAATTTTTGATTCCACATAAAATACAAATATGCTTTGCAATTCCTAATTTCAATAAAACACAACATTATGCAGTAAAACAAAATACAATAAAATAGAATAAAACAAAACAAAATAGAATAAAATAAAACAAAATAGAATAGGAAAAGTAATAAAATAAAATGAAATAAAACAAAATAGAATAGGAAAAGTAATACAATAAAATGAAATAAAACAAAATAAAACAAATCAAAATAAAATTAAAATAAAATAAAACAAAACAAAACAAAACAAAACAAAACAAAATAAAATAAAATAAAATAAAATAAAATAAAAGCCCTGGGTAATATTAACGGCTCCCGCCGTGCTCCTGCCGCCAGCAGCACCGGATCCCTCGGTGTCACGAACGTGATTCACGTCCATCTGCATTCGCAGTAGTTTGGTTTCAGAGCCACAAATCTGAGACGGTTTGATTTCTTGCCGCGCGTCGCCCGGTGGAGCTTCCCGGGAAGGATGAGGCTTCCCGCAATAATTTCTTCAGTAAGCGTAACACCGCAAGTGGACTCCGTTGGTCAGAACAAGCTGTCAGGATTTGTTTCATTTATTTTATTTTATTTGTCTTTGAAGAAAACCTGATAGCCTTCCTCTCCTTGGGCCCATAAAGCCCCGGCACCCCCCCCCCCTCCCCACCTTTCTCACGTCAGTTGTTTTGCAGACTTCCTATTTTCAAACACGGAAACAAACCGCACGAGAGGAGCAGGATGTACTGCACGCACCGGGGGGCTCGAGTGCAGGGAGGGAGGGGGGGGGGTGATGAGGGATGCGGGAGTGGATGCGTGCTGGTTGGAAGAAGCCGCCGCCGACTGTCGTAAAAACAGCAAAGAGGAAGAAGGAAAAGAGGAGCAGAAGAGCAGAGAGAAAGAGAATTCAATGCGGTGCGGCGCAATAAAAGAATATGACGGCAATAAAAGTTTATGGCGTATAAATTTCTGAAGGTTAAGAACTAAACGGCTGTAAAGCAAACACGCGGAGAGAGAGGGAGAGAGAGAGGGAGAGAGAGAGGGAGAGAGAGAGAGAGACGCAGGAAATATTAGAGGAAAAGTTTCAAATCCCTCCGCTTGATCATTTTTTGTCTGGCGGGATTGATGGCGGCGGAGGACGGGAGGGGGCGGCAAATATTAGCGGAGCGGCTCTCGCGTGCCGGGGAGGCCTGGATGAGACGCCCCGGTTGGAGGGGACCAGGAGCAGCAGAGTGATTCGAGTCCTTCTGATCTGACTCGGTTGGTGTTGCAGCCACATGGTAGGAAGGAAAAGGCTCTTCCTCCTCCTCCTCTTCTCAGCTTTGGGAGTTTTATGGTTTTGCAGCCGTTTGGCCCAGTTGGGGGGGGGGGGGGGCGGGCAGCCTCCCGTCCGACCTCCCTTTGTCCTGCATTCTTGCTGCTCGAGCCATAAACACCCGAAAGATAAAACACGCAGGCCTGATGTGGCCGCCCGGCTCCTCTTCCGGCCCAGAGGGCGGGGGGGGGGGGGGGGGGGTGCTGAAACACGCGGGAACAAGATGGCTGAGCCGTAGATGCGTGCGTGACTTCATCCCGCAATTTTCATTTGGATGCACTGATTTTTAGGGTGTCTTGTTTACACAAACACGCACACACACACACACACACACACACACACACACACTCACACACACCCTCACACACACAAACACACACACACACACACAAAAACAGACACACACACACACCCTCACACACACAAACACAAGCACACGCTCACACACAAACACTTACTCATTCACATAAACACACAAACACACACGCCCCCTCACACGCACCCCCTCACGCACACACACACACACACACACACACACACACACACACACACACTCATGCGCGCAGGAGTGACTGACGCAGAAAAGACAGACAAGAAAAAACAGGAAAGAAAAAAATTAAATATAATAAAAAAAGAATAATTAAATTACAAAAATGCTTCATGCTAAATATTCAAAAACGGCGAAAGTAAAATAAAAGCCAATTTTTATAATAATAATAATTCTACTACTACTAATAACAATAATAAAGGTATAATAATAATAAGAAGAATAATAATAACAATCATAATAATATGGATATTCATGAATTTATTTGCGTTTTTGGTTAAGTTTCAAATGATAGAATGACTGAATTTAAAAAGATATTTTTGTAAATATTAAGAAAACACGTGGCAGTTTTTCTTTCTTACTCACTCCTCACTGTAGCCCTAAAATAATACCTCCTCAAAACAATCCCGAAAACACACACACACACACACACACACACACACACACACACACACACACACACACACACCAGCTATTAAAACATCGCTTGAATAGATAAGTGGTGTATTGGAGATTTATTTATATACATATATATATATATATATATATATATATACACACATATATATATATATATATATATATATATATATATATATATATACACACATATATATATATATATATGTGTGTATATATATATATATAAATCAAGAATGGTAACTATTGAATCTTTTGTATCTGAATTTAATTGTATTACATCCTCCTGGACTCGGGCCGAGTCGTCCTCTCAGACGCGTCTGGGACCCGCACCTTCCTCTCTGCCTCCACCAGCAAATCCCGCATCAGCTCTGACGTTCGCGCTCCAGTTACTGCACGCAGCTTTGTTTTAAAGTGTCTTATTTAGCTTTATGTGCGGGTTTAATAGAACCATAAAGCCGGATTACACAACCCTCCCCCACCCTCCGGCTGCGACGCGATCAGCCCAGTTGATGGCGCTCTTGCTCCACCGATGAAACAGGGCCGGCATGAGGTTCCCTTTATCTTAGATACACACACACACACACACACACACACACACACACACACACACACACACAAACACGGGCTCATTTAGGGGGTGAAAGCTGCTGTTTGCCTCCCTCTAATGTACTTTATTTTGGAGGGGGGGGGGGGCACGAAAGCACGAGGGCATTTCACACTGCTGGAGTCGTTTTCGCGCGTTCAGACTTTACAGCGGGAGGCTGAGAGCTCCGGAGCACGATGACCCCGAGACGTGCAGGATATAGGCGGCCAGGAAATGTTTGTTTTCTCCGGTGAAAATTTCATCCCAAGGACGCACGCACGCATGCACGCACGCACACCAGCTTTGTCTCCGCAGGGCCACTGGGCAGCTGGCATCTGCCGACAGGTGAAACGTGCAGGCTGCGTTTCAGCGGGAGAGCTAGAAGTTGGGGACGTGACGCACTGAGACAGAGAGAAGACGAACCGCGAGGTTCTCTTCGCTTCTTCCACTCCAGAGCTTCCTGTCTGCAGGCCTGCAGCTCGGTGTTGTTCCCGCGACAGCAGGATGAACGCTGGTCAGAGTGACCTTTAGCGAGCCCCCCAAATCCTCTTGATTATTAGAGTAAAACACGGCGCGGGGGGGCTCAGGAACACTCTGAGTAACGACTGTTGGGGAGACTGCGGCGTTGACGCCGTGGAACGTCGGCCTGCAACCACCGATCACCGCTGAGTCTGTCGTGCTCACCGGTGGCGGCAGCTTGCAGGCCTCGCCTCATCCTTCCGGTGCTACTTGAAGATGCGAGACCAAAATCCTCACTTCACTAAAAAAGAAAACCTGCTTCAGAAGTTATTTTAATACCAAAGTATGAATTCGTGACGGAGGCGCAGAAGCATCCGCCACCGGCCTGCAGGCCTGCGGTTTCCGGCTCATCCCAGCACTTTGACACCGCCTCGCGCAGCTCCAGCAGCTCCAGGTCCCGGGTCGAGCCTCCGCTCACCCTCCACACGCCCGATGCACAGCAAAATACAAATTAAACGCCAAAGTGTTTATGAGTGGGAGGGTCACGTCACATACCCCCCCCCCCTTTATTTGTTTGTTGTTGTCTCTCTTCTGCAAGGACGTAAACAAGCAAACGCTGCCCCTCAGCTTTATGGGCTTTATAGTTGGTTAAACCGTTAACGGCCACTTTCTCCGAGCCTATTACCGCTCAGCCCTCCTCGCTGTTTATGAAGATCATATTTATAAATTATCCCAAAACATGCGTCCAGGCCCCGGAGCTCGTTTATTTCCTGACCAGCAGCAGTTACACTGGAATGGAAAACAAGAAAGGCTCCGACAACTGGTTTAAAACCTCAATTACATTTATAGGCGAGTACTTGTTAAAGCGGTAGCAATTAGGAGGCACGACTCCTCCACTCTCTCTCTCTCTCGCTCTCTCTCGCTCTCTCTCTCTCTCTCTCTGAGGGTCTCTGACATTTTCGGGCCTCATTCACTTCGGTCCCATTCAGGCGACTCTCTCTTTTAAGAATTCAGGGGGAGAAATGAGGAAAGTGTAAGCAATTAAGGAGATAGACGCTGTCAACGATGCATCACTCCTCCACACGCACAAACAATCCCGAACACACACACACACACACACACACACACACACACACACACACACACACACACACACACACACAGACGCGTATCAAAAAAATAAATGGTTTAATCTCTTCTTGCTGTGGTTGGTGCATTTGTACCTGGTGTATGTGTGTGTGTGTGTGTGTGTGTGTGTGTGTGTGTGTGTGTGTGTGTGTGTATGTGTTTTGCTTTCGACGAGATGAAAGGCGCAAGAATTACCAGCCCCCTCCCTCCCACACACACACACACACACACACACACACACACACACACACACACACACACACACACACACACACTTCCATCCTTACTTGATGCTGGACCAGCCCCCCCCCTTCTCCCCCTTTCTTCTCTTTGCATTATCAGAGCTCCTCGAGTCAACGCCGGTGGAAAAAGTGTAATAGAGGCTGTGTGTGTGTGTGTGTGTGCGTTGTTCGCGCGCGCCCGTGTTTGCCTGTGCATGGAGAAGCCAATGGGATGAGGAGCTGATAATAGATGCAAATTATCCCTGAAACCGACACGCATACAACGGGGCCAAGAAGAGAGCGAGAGGGGAGAGCTAGAGGAGAGAGAGAGAGAGGGAGAGGGGGAGAGAGAGAGGGAGAGAGAGAAAATATGAAACAACTCATTTGCAGAGGAGTAAATCACGGAAAACCCGTTTGAGAGCGCGACAGGGCTCCCGGTTACAGCGCTAACACCGGAATTGTGATGCGCTTGAGCCCTTCCTCCTCCTCTACTTCTCCTTCTCCTTCTTCTCCTTCTTCTTCTTCTGCTTCTTCTTCTTCTTCTGCTTCCTCTTCTATTTCTTCTTCTTCGCTGGATATTTTATGGAATCGCTGTGAAAGTTGGTGTTGTTGTGGCGGTGGTGGTTGTGGACGCTCCTGCTCTGGCTGGCTACCGTTCCCGTTACTCTCAGCGCGAGCGGCTCCTCAGTTGTGGCGGTGAGGGGAAACACCACAACACAGACTCGCCCGCGCCTCCCTCCCCTCCTCGCGCTCCGTCTGTCGGTGTTTCTCTGCCTGAAATCGCCCAACAGAAGCAGAAACAAAACACAACCGAAAGCTGAGGGTCGCCTCCGCACTCCGACTCTGCCGAGCCGAGCACAGACAGAAACACACGACCGCCACACGAGATGAGTTCATATTTCGTCAACTCTCTCTTCTCCAAGTATAAAAGCGGGGACTCGTTACGTCCCAACTACTACGAGTGCGGTTTCGCGCAGGACCTGGCCGGCAGCCGGCCCACCGTGGTGTACGGCCCGGGCTCCGGCGCCACCTTCCAACACGCTCCGCAGATCCAGGACTTCTACCACCACAGCGCCTCGACGCTGCCAAGCAACCCGTACCAGCAGAGCCCTTGTGCGGTCACATGCCACGGCGAGCCGGGCAACTTCTACGGATATGACGCCCTACAGCGCCAGACGCTTTTCGGGGCCCAGGACGCGGATCTGGTCCAGTACAGCGACTGTAAACTGGGAGGCGCACCGGGACTCGGAGGCGAGGACGCGGAGGGAACCGAGCAGAGCCCGTCGCCGACGCAGCTGTTCCCCTGGATGAGGCCACAAGGTGAGGAAACCAGGTTTGCTACGATTGCTGTTGTCTGTTCACGCTTCTCCTCCCCGAGCCGGCAGCCTCCTCCCCGGCTGCGGGCGGCCAGTGAGGAGCGGCGGCCCGTGCTGCTCCAGGACTGCTGAAGGAAGCGGCGGAGCAAAGTTGGGAAAGTGGTTTTAAAACCCGCAGCGTAATGAGGGCTCCTGCCTCCAAAGCGCGAGACAAAAGCACGTTTATGGTTTTATTGGCGGCACCAAAACTTGTGAATGACTTCAGGGTTTAATTACCCGCCAGTAGAGCGGCCGGGGGAGCCGGCGGAGCCGCGCAGAGTGAGGGGGGAGCAGGCAGAAACAGGCGAGAAATGGTGGAAGGAGCTGGTGCTGTCGGAGGGGGGGGGGGGGCGGGGGGGGGGGGGGACTGAACCTCAGAGTCCTCTGCCAGAGAAACCCCCCAGAAAGGCCGAGAGACCCCCGGCTGGACCAGATGGGACAGAGCTGCTGAAGGGTGGTCGCTGCTCTCACCCGCTTCAACTTTTACTGCCTTTTGCTTTTACGACTCGCCTGCGGTCTCCGGGAATATTTGGCTACACGGTGGCGGGTTCCCCCCGGTGTGTGTGTGTGTGTGGGGGGGGGGGCAAGCTGGAGCACATAAAGTGAAAAAGTGGGAATATTTGCGCTCAGAGTAGCGCGATGAAGGCGCTGATGAGACGAAGCATCCAGACACGAGCGGCGGCTGGACGCTCAGCAAAGCACACGACAGTCGCAGTAATAATAATAATAATAATAATAATAATAATAATAATAATAATAATAATAATAATAATAATAATAAATAGTTTTCATTGTGTAATCGATGGCTTAAATCAAACGCGCGTGACGTTGTGGACAGAGACGGAGTAGATTGACGTGCATTGTAGCCTATTTTGTTTGAGCCCATATTTCTTGCCTGTGTGTGTGTGTGTGTGTGTGTGTGTGTGTGTGTGTGTGTGTGTGTGTGTGTGTGTGTGTGTGTGTTGAGGGGGAGTTTATTACTCATGTTCTCGGTTGTATTTTTCAAAGTGGTTCTGCAGGCGGGTTATGGCCTCTACTGGATTTTTGTGGCTTCATGATTATGATCATAAAATTTATAAAAACAACAACAACAACAACAACATATATATGAAGAATAAAAGGCTCGCGTCTGTATTCACCTCTATATCATCTCAGCTTTACACACATTTTCACCTGCTACTGTTGATAGTAAAACAGCAATTTACGCCCGTTTTTATGAGTTTATTTGAGCGAGAATGTTCCGCCGCCGCTGCCCTCCAGCAGTGCGCGCGCGCGAGCTCGACCTTTGCATGGTCGCAGTTTATGTCTGTAAATCTTTCACATTCCCACACAAAACCGCGTTTCGCATCGGCACTGGGGTCGACCTGGACCGGACACGGTCACGGACACAGGACCGCGGTCTCCAGCCGGACGGCAGCAGCTTGCCGCCGGCAGGAGCCCGCGGTGTCGCCCTCCACGCAGGGCAGCAGTCGCGGGGAGCCGTGCTGCTCTGCACCGGCGCGCGGTTTGATGGGACGTAATCGCTGCGCGGAGATTTATTAGTTATAAGAGCAGAAGGAGGCGGGCGGCTCGGAGGCAGCTGCTGATCCTCCGTTTACCTCGGAGATTCCCCTTTAACGAGGGCTGCGTTTTATAATTCGGGTTATGAAGGAGACCGTCGCCTCCTCCTCACCCCCCAGCTCCCCGAACCCTCCCTGAAGCCCCCGCAGCCCCTCAGCTCAGGCTTTAATATCTGCCCTAAACGCGTGAATATGAGCCCGTTAAAGACGTCACCGCCGCAGCTGAGATGATCGGTAAATCACGCTTTCTTTACGGTTTAAAGGGTGAACAAGGAGGGAGACCCGCGGAAGTACCGGGGATGTTATCGGTGGCCCCTGTCGATGATTGGCTGCAGACACAGAAAGAGCCCGGCGGCAGGGGTACTGTTATTTTACCGGGAAGTGTTTCCCGGCTGATCGGTGACGACACAAACAAGACCTTCAGGTCCCGAAGACATCCATGATGTCCGTGCAGAGTCTCTAGTCGGGTTCCTGCTGGTTTACCAACAGGAGCTGCTCTGTTTCCATAGTCGGACACCACGGCTAAATCCAATGAGCCCGTGAACGTCACACCACTGTTATACAACCACCCTGCTGACCTTAGGCTCGTGACGGCCGTGGAAGAGGCAGGAGCTCTCAGATATGCTCAACGTTTACCGGAGGGCTTTAACCGTAAGGCCACCAGATCAGAGCCTCCCCGGAAGCCACCGCCTGCCTCCTTCACGGGTCCGGAACCTTTACTGTCTCGGGGGGCGAGTGTGCGCGTGCGCGAGTGCCGTGGAGTATTTGTTTTAAAGATTTTAATTCCAAACTGAGACATTGGAGTTCTCCTTCAGGTCCGCATAGGGGCGGAGCTGCAGGTAAATCTGGCCCCTCCAGGCTTCCGGTGACCGGTGGGGAGGAAGGCAAACGGTTTCACTGAAAACTAACCACGGATATCTGTCCGGTTTTAGCTTGTTTTACCGTAACGTCCCTCCAAGAAATTCCGGTTCGGAGCAGCTTGAGGCTGTTGCAGGCCGGTTGGGTGACTCCTGACCCGGCCCGGGCTCCTCCAGCCGCCTGGCTGACGTTTCTGCAGGAGTGTGTCTGCTGTGAGATTATGTGAGGATATAAATGAGTCTGTTTATTAACGGAACAAACTATTTTCCCGGTATGTTGGACATGTGTGACGTATTTGACCGGATGGAGACGAGCCGCAAACCGGAAGCAGCTGAGGAGTCCCGCTTGTGTCAGCGGTGATGCGTGTTTGCCTTCATCTCTCCTTGTCTAATTAGAAATCCATGGTTGTAATCAAAGGAAGCCTCTGATCTCTGCTGTGATCTCTGCTGTGATCTGCAGCTCTTCTCCCTTAGATGTGTTTAAAGCATCAAAAATTGTCGCCGTTTCTCGAAGTGCTCAGCTGTTCCGGACGCTTGTGTAAAAGTGTGTGTGTGTGTGTGTGTGTGTGTGTGTGTGTGTGTGTGTGTGTGTGTGTGTGTGTTTAAACATGGGAAGACATCAATAATTCTGTCTGAGGTAGAAGAGCTGGACTTCAAGTGTCGGTGTCACAGGCGTTGTTATGAGGCTGTTGTGCCCGAGGCGCTTTTACCGGGTCTTTTTACTGGGGTCACATGAGGATCTCGTGGTTTTAACACATTCCGAAAATGTTGACATTTATCCCTCACTTTCTCGAGCATCCGTGGACGCATGTTCACTACCCCCCCCCCCCAAAAAAAACAAAAACTAAGCAAAAAAAAAATCCTTTTTTGGATATCAAATTACTTAAATTCAAGTTTTGGTGTCATTTTTCTGCAAAGACATTTTGATAATTAACTGTCTCATTTTTTTAATGAACAAACACGAAGTAAACAACAAACAAACAGCCCTCCGTCGTAGTTTGGTCGCTCGTCCAGGGAGGCGAATCTGCCGCGGCTCCGTGTTCGGTGTCCCGTTAGGTTCTGTTGTGTTGTTTTTCTCCCTCGGTCGTCTGTTCAGCTTCTCTGAGGTTATCGCACTTTTCTAAAATTGATAATTTCATCGATGTCCACAGCTGTGAACCGAGTCTGATTAAAAGCCGTCATTGTTCGGTCACAATCCCTGCTACTTTTTTGTGCTTTTACTTAAAAAAAAACAACGTCACAGCTTCATGTCTTTAACCATGTTGACGCACTTGATGGGGTAAAATTGACGTTTATCTTTAACAATGTCCTCCTCTCCTCCTGCGTCCCCCTCTCCTCCCCCTCCTCCCCCAGTAGCTGCGGGCCGAAGACGGGGCCGGCAAACCTACAGCCGCTACCAGACTCTGGAGCTGGAGAAGGAGTTCCTGTTCAACCCCTACCTGACCCGGAAACGCCGAATTGAGGTGTCGCACGCGTTGGCACTGACGGAGCGGCAGGTGAAGATCTGGTTCCAGAACCGGAGGATGAAGTGGAAGAAGGAGAACAACAAGGACAAGTTCCCCAGCAGCAAGAGCGAGCAGGAAGCGGTGGAGAGGGAGAGGAGGGAGAAGGAGCTGCGAGATGGCGGGGCAGGGGGAGGAGGAGGCGGCGGAGGAGGTGGGGATGGCGGCGGAGGCGGCGGAGGAGGCTCGGTGCCGGTGGCGGGCGCGGCGGGATCACAGGCCTCGGGGAACGAAGATTGTTGCGACAAACCCCTCAAGCAAATGTAGGGAGGAAGAAGGGGAGGCGGGGAAGGGAGACGCTCGGACACGACGGGGTGAGGTTGGGGGGTTTAGGGGTGGTGCTGTTCTTAACTGAGGCCACAGTGCTGCCCCGCTGCCTCCACGATTCAATCGATGGAAACGAACCTGAGTCTCCATAATGGCGAGCTGGACGGACTGGAGGGGCCTCGGGCTCCTGTCTGCTGACCGGAACCATGGGGGGGGGGGGGGGGGGGGGTGGTGGAAAAAAAGCAAAAGCAAAAGATGCAACTAAAAAGTACAAGTCATCTAAATTGGCGAGGGCGGGGTGAACCAATCCAAGTCAAACATAGTCAAACTAGTCAAGAAAAACAGAAAGAAAATGATAGCTTCCTTTCTTTGTGGAACAACTCTGTGGAAACATTTCTATATTGTTAGAAGTTTATCATTAACAACTTTATCTTTGGCAGCTGTATAGTTTTTAAGTTAAAATGATGATGGTGCACTTTTTACTGTACTTCTCACTTCTATGTTGTTGTTGTTATGGCAATGATTAATGATGATGATGATGATGATGATGACGTAGCAATTAATGAAATTTCCAACAACATGAAACTGCCTATTTATGCCGTTTTAGTAGGTCGGGTCTCTTTTTTACACACTCTAATTGTCGTTTCTCGTTTAGTTCGTTTTTGATTGATGGTGTTTGTTTATGTTGTCTTCCTTTTCTCTTTCGGGGTAAGAGCATGCGCACAGTGCAGATAAAACAAGAAGATTCGTTAAAATAAAAACGTTCAAATTGTAAATCATTGCAAGTGTTGACTTCTCCATTTAGTGTGAAGCAGAGTGGGTTTTATTTTTCCTTTTTTGATATTTTACGTAGCCTAATTATGAAAAAACACATTAAAATAAATTACATCAGCTCAGCTTCAACAAAGGCATCAGTGAAACTGTAACAATGGAACTTTTAAGAAATTATAAAATAAATCTGCATTTTCGAACAGGTCGAATTCCCACAATTTATAGAATTGCACTCAAGCCAGCTCTGACAAATTAGTATTATTATTATTGTTATTATTATTATTGTTATTATTATTATTGTTATTATTATTATTATCGTTATTACCAGTAATAGTAGTAAGAATAGTAATGATGATCTGAGGCTGGCTGAGGAGCCCCGTTTCAAACCGACGTCTGCAGTTTTTTAGACCAGTTTTTGTCCGCGCGCAGGGCGGAAGTGGTGTTTGTAGTTTTTCTGTTTTTCTCTCCACTTTTTTTTTTTTATTTCACTCGCAATTAAATTTGACCAGATTTAGTTTTCAAGGCTGAACAAACTAAAGGGGAGGGACAACGCTGCTCCGCGCTCCCTGGATGGAGGGATTTCTCCTTCCTTCCTCTCCTCGTCCTCCCTGACGCTCCTCGAGGCTTCTGTCACAGCCCAGACTGATAAAACCGCTCAGTTCACGAGGCCAAACATTTAAGCCTCGCCTCGGAAATCTCCTCTTAAACAAGACGGACCCGCGACACACACACACACACACACACACACACACACACACACACACACACACACACACACACACACACACTCCTATCCAAACACCTCTTTATTTATGGCCCGCTCCTGCACTTACATTATTACAAGCTTCTACATTTACTAGTTCTCTGCCCTCCATCATCATCTCGATGACGACTGCAGCTCGGATTGTTTCCATATGGCGGGATCAAACACACCGCGATGTCCCGCTTACACACGCGCCTCCTGGTCCAGTTGGACGTCAGCCTGCCCCTCAGTCTGGGGAACCCCGGGCTGGATGCGTCCCGACCGATCAGGTTTCCAGGCATCAACCGCGCGGGAGCTCCGAGGTGCGGTTGTTCTCCCGCGCGCCGCTGAGACGACAAGTTGAATATGCGGAGTTTAGTTTCTCAGGAAATAAAGGCGGCGGTGTAGGGTGTGTGTGTGTGTGTGTGTGTGTGTGTGTGTGTGTGTGTGTGTGTGTGTGTGTGTGTGTGTGTGTGTGTGTGTGTGTGTGTGTGTGTTTCTGATTCGGTTGCGATCATTTTTGGTTCTGTCTTATTTTCTTTTTTGGCTGCGCAGCACAGATCCATCAGCTCTCTGCACCGGGACCACACGCCTGAGCCGGGTGTCACCGCCCAGCAGGCTCGCGCGGTCCGGGACCCTCTGGTCGTGATTACCGGGGCCACTAGATGGCATTTAGCCGATATGACGATGTAGGACACTGGATAGTCCTAGTGGCCTGGACTGACCCGGGCCCACTGGGCTGATGCAAACGGCACCCGGAGGAGGTTTGGGGGACGGGGGTGCTTGTTGGCGTGCCATAGTCAGATAAGCTAAATGTTACTCAGGCATGAGTCGGATGTGACGTCAGAGTGGCTGATGGGGTTTGGAGGTGAGACCTGCAAATGGGGGCATGAAATATGAGCGTCTTTGTCGAAACCCTGAGGTGTTTGAGCCCAGAGAAAAGTGTAGTAATTTGGACTCTTCATTTGTGCCCTGAGCTACAAAAAAACACCCAAATGTCTTTTCTGGTAAAGTCTGCTGGTGGGGGGCCCTGGACCTGTTCACAGGGGGCTGTTACCCTGGCGCTCCTGGATGATGCCCCCTCTGACTCCACATACACAGCAAACGTCCTGCCTCTCCTCTGCAGACATCGCAGCCTCGCTGCCAGATCCAAAGCACAAGCAGCAGCACCCGGACGGAGAGAGTCAGCATCAGGATGCAGGTTGGACCACAAACACCAGACCAGGGCCGCCGTTGCTGGCCTCCTGCCTCCTGCTGTTGTGTAGTGGAGTTTCCTCCTCTGGCAGCGCCTGCTGTCCCCTTCAGGAGACCCAGCAGCTGAAGGGGATCAGACTGAAGATGAGATGCTTCTGAACAGACTCCAGAGGAGCGCACCAGCATTTGGATCCATCGCTGACCCTGCTGTCAGGGGTCATCAGAGGTGGAGGTGGTGGAGCAACGCACATTTCAGGAGACATGTCAACATCTAAGACCTGGATTCGCTGCTGATGTAGAGCTGTTGTTGTCCCTTCACCACCTGCATCCATGCACCAGGAACCCAGAACCATCAACCTGTTCTGTGTTTGAATCCTGTTGCCGAGTTACACGTGAACACGTTTGCAGGCACAGCCGATGAGGTTGCTGTCAGGCCATCGAATGAACCTTCATCCTGATACCTTAATCCCCCAGACCTGGTCTAGTAGGGCCCTACTCTACCTCCTAGAGGGGTGAGAGGCTGGGATCACCTGTTCATTGGTTTGACCCACTGTTGTTAATGCCCAGTAGGCTTGTTATGGAGCTCCTGCTCCCTCTTCCTAACCCTCACCCAGCCTCTCACTCCTCCTAGGTAGAGTAGGGCCCTACTAGACCAGGTCTGGGGGATTACAGTATCAGGATTAAATTGATTCAGTGGCCTGAAAAGAACCACGTAATCTGCTTCCTTCTGACTGTCAACAAAAGCGGCACCACACTTGGCTTTGGTGAGAAGGTGGAGGCCTCAGGAGGTTCCTCCACACCACCCACTCAGCCCTCCCTCCTCATCAGGATTGACCCACCTCCCTCCGGCTCCCTCCTCTTTGGTTCTGCCCGGTGCTGAAGGGTCGAGGTCACCTGTCATGCAGGTGAGTTGAGAGGGAGGTCAGCAGACGCGTTTAGATGCAAACGTCCTTGTTCAGCTCACGAACGTCTGACAAATGTTCTCTTCCGCTGCCGCCCGGAAGCTTCTGTTTCCACGTGACTTGCGTGTCGCGCTAATATTTCCAGCAGAGGGAGAGGAAACATCCTCAGGTGACCGTCTTCCTCTCCGAGCGTCGCTGTGGATGGATACACGTGACGCATCACTCGCTCCTGCCAACGTCACCGCCCAGCCGCCTGCCTCGCTCTGCTTGCTGTCTGGGCTCGAAACCAAGCCGGTCGTATCTGCGGCTTTGCGCACGCGCCCTGCGCCGTTCCCTTCCTGTCATTCTCTGCCCCCCCGTCGCCGATTTGTTTTCAGACACCCTGTCAGCCATTGGGCATAGAGACGTCACATGAACCCACGGTCACGTGACCCACGAGGCAACGGGAGGGAGGGGCTAGGAAGTGCTGGCCCGCGTGTTATTTTGTGTAAATCTCGACAGAAACACCGCGCCAGTAACTCACGGCGCCTCGTAAAGCCTCGACATTAAAGCGCCCGAGTCCACAAATCATTAAATTAAAGCGCCAAATTATGAGTTCGCGGAACTTCTCCAATGCGCGCAGGTCTGAACAGGAGAACTCCGCGGACCCTCCTCACAGATTCTTCCTCCCAGCTCCCCGTGTCCTCCTCCTGCGCCCTCCTCTCCCCAGTCGCCCCCCCCCCCCTCTCATTCTTCTGTTTGTTTCTTTCGGGACTGAGCGGAACCATCGGGCTCCTCTGAGCCCTTCATTATGGAAGAGTTTACGGCTTCGGTCCACCCGGGACCTGCTCGCTGGCAGTTGGGCTCCCCGTACCCCGGATGAGACGGGCAGGTGAGGGGGGTCATGTGAGAGGCCTGAGAGATTCGTAGGGCGGGAGGGGCACCATGATTTCCTGAGAAGAGATGGGAAGCTCTTGTATGTGTACGTGTGTAAGAGAGAAAGAGAGAGAGAGAGAGAGAGAGAGAGAGAGAGAGAGAGAGAGAGAGGAGAAGGTTATTAGTTCGACCCAATAATTACATTAAACGCACTTTAAATCGTGGCCCGGTTGCGCGGCGGCCGGCCCCGGTAGCTCAACTATGCCTGTCGTCTCTTTCTCCCGTCGCCTTTTTTACAACCTCTCCTCTCTTCTCTCTCTCTGCAGCTCTTTTATGGCTTTGCGACCATCCATAAAACCACAATTTAAGACTTGGTGAATATTCATTAGTTGGTATTGTGTTTGAGAATGAGCCGGGGAGCACAGGGCGGCTGCAGCGGGATCCTCAGCCGTCTGAGCCCCGGGGAGAGTCTCCTCCGGTGCTCGCTCATATTCAGTCCAGACATGCTTGTGTTCCTCCGTCAGCACCAGAGGACCCACTGAAGGCCCATTGTGCCATTGTACTGTCACCACAAGCCGCTAATACTATAAACACTATAAATTAGCAGATGGGTTTGATCTCTGAATTCCTCTTTCCCGCGATTGTCAGAGTGGCTTTGTGCGGCAGCAGCTGGCGGGGAGCGGAATGGACGCGGGGCCTCGGACCACAACAAACAGTGGCAGCACAAAGAGAATTTCTGTGTTTGAGTTCAAATGATGAAGCCTGTGAGGGAGAAGTGGTTGCTTCTAGAACTACATCCTAAACATATACCGAACCGGCCCGCTGCTGGTCCAGTTCTGTACTGGTGGCCCTGTTCGTACACGGAGGCGAGCCCAGAGCCCCGGGCCGCGCCGTGTTTCGCCCCGGCAGAGCCTCTACTCACCCTCACACCCTCCCTCACTCGTTCCCTGGGAAACTGTGTTTTGGATGAATCAGCGCGATCCTCACACGACTCACGCACACGGACGCGGCGTTTTTGTTTTGTCTTGAAGAAAACGTGGAGATTTTATGAATAAAACTCAAATTAACATTAAACTGGTGTTTAGAAGAAACGTAGGCTGTACCCCAAATATTAAATGTGGATGAGAGCTGGAGAGGAAGATAGAAAATGAAGTATGTTGATCTCTCTCTCTCTCTCTCTCTCTCTCTCTCTCTCTCTCTCTCTCTCTCTCTCTCTCTCACACACACACACACACACACACACACGGATAAATCCAATTTCTCTGTCTTCGTTCTTCCACTCTTTTCTTCTTCTCTTTGTCGTGTGTGTGTGTGTGTGTGTGTGTGTGTGTGTGTGTGTGTGTGTATGAGGCAGCCAATCCCATTCTGTATAATTAATTTATAGATTTTAATTTAGATCCAATTCCACTTCCAGGCGTCAGAGATGATTGGAGAGAAATGTCCGGGATGTTCCTGTTAATACGACTTGGAAAGTGCTTATTAAACGAGGCGCTGGAGCCCTGACACACACATTAGCATGCACATAAATCCAGCAAAGTCACTTTTTTTTTTACATGTATTTTGGTCTATTAGTGTGTGTGTGTGTGTGTGTGTGTGTGTGAGAGAGAGAGAGAGAGAGAGAGAGAGAGAGAGACAGAGAGAGCGAGGTGCATGTCACAGCGTTGTCTTGTTTTTTGATTGAGATAGAATTCCTCACTGCATCTGCAACGTGAACAAATCACGTCAGACAGAGTAAGAACAGGAAAAATATTACCAATGTAGATTAATACCCCACCCAGCACCCTTCCTCCACACACACACACACACACACACACACACACACACACACACACACACACACACACACACACACACACACAACTATACACTAAAAGGAAGCAGGACACAGATAAAAAGCACATTACACAAACACACACTTAATCACACACACTTACAGGCTGCTGACAGTCTCACACACTTTCTACTGCTTTCAATAAACTGTGGTGTACAAACACACACACACACACACACCACACACACACACACACACGCACCACACACACACACACCCTTCACCTCACCGGGAGGAAAACACTCTTCAGAGAAACATGAGCACATTGTGCGGAGCGTAATAGGCATTAAGTGTTGTGTTCAAGTGAAGATATATCGTAGCTCTATAATATGGAGCTACAAAGGAAGAAAGGGAAAGTCAGTGAGTTTGTGAGGGAGCCTCCCTCCCTCCCCCTCCCTCCCCCCTGCCCAGCAGGAGCAATAGGAGAGTCAGCATGGAGAACTCTCCCAGGCCGGTTCAAGTCAAATGTATGGATTTACCTATTTATCGCCTCTCACCTCAGAGTGCCAGCTTCCTCCTGACCGTCCCTGCCAGAGGCTGCGATGGCGCTGGGGCTGTAAACGTTTGTGCTCTGCAGTCGACCTCTGAGCTGAGAAAATGTGACCTAGTTTCACTTCAACCTTCAGGCGCTGCGTGACCTCATGAAGACCGAAGGTCAGCATGGCTCCTGGCTTGTACTCACCAGTGACTCATGCAGATTTCATAGAAACAATGGATTTTTTTCTTCTTCATATTGCCAGATTAGTTACACTCTGCTATTTCAGCCCCCCCCCCCCCCATCAGCCTGCGTTTCACAAGGTTGAATATGAACTTTGTTGAGCCACAAGCACAGCAGCGACTGCAGTCCCTCAGATTGTGCTCCCTTTCTGCCGAACCTCTCCCCTTCGGCGAGGAGCCGATCCTGTGGGACGAGACGCATCCAGACACACGACAGCTGAACCCACAGTTTAACCACATCCTTCCTTTAGCAACTGCTTTACGGTGTTTACCAAGCCACAAGTCAAATGTGTTTGCCAGGAAGTGGAGGTGAGGACTGAGGCAGCAAGTGGCTCCCAGCCTGGGACTAATTACCCCCCAACACAGGGCAGCACAGAGAGCTGTTTGTGGGCTAAACGCCAGAAAATAGAGACCGAGGTTGTCTTCATTCTTCTGAAGTGGAGGACAGAAATTAGTCCACAGGTGAGAACACAGGACATGAATCTGTACATGGAAAAATGTACAAGTAATACCTGATTAAAAAATCATGCAAAAATCCATTTGTCTACTACCTTTGAAGCTCAGAAGTAATTTTAATATTACAACTATAATTGTATAATATAGTATAACTGACCCATCAATGACTTTCGTCTGTCCTCACAGTTTAAGAATTATAAAACACACACACGTGCAAACACACACACACACACACACACACACACACGCACACACACACACACACACACACACACACACACACACACACACACTCCATCCAAACACCTGGGGGGGGGGGGTTCAAGACGAGGAGCTCACGGTTGAATGAAGACATGAATGAAGGAAATCCAGCGCGTCATTCATTAATCTGAACCACAAATTATTTTTTTTAAAATGTAACCTTTATTGATATTTTTCTTTGTGTGCTTCTCAGGTGATGACGCTGCTCGGCCCGGGGAGGAGTTCTGCTTTCTTTGTGTGCTTCTCAGGTGATGACGCTGCTCGGCCCGGGGAGGAGTTCTGCTCAGCAGGTACCGGGAGCGAGGTTGCACATGCGCTGCGTTCCCAGAACCGTAGGATGAAGGAGAGGACACATGAGTGCAAACATAAATGCACACATCTCCACGTGTGTAAAGAGGCGTTGCTGGCTGGAATCAAAACAAAACCAGCAGTTGGGAACAGTCAGAGATTGCCGGTAATTTTGTGGAATCAACAGCTGAATTTATATTCTGGACCAGGACCAGGACCAGGACCAGGACCAGGATCCAGACCTGGACAACTTCACACTTCCTAAAAAGACCGCGGTATTCCGAGTCCAGTGGGTTGAAACCGGCTGCTCATTTCAAGGTTTACCGGTTTTATTTTGTCACCAACTCACAGAATCTCAAAACTGAGATGCAGTCACAGATCAATAAACTATAATCGATATCAGACCAACCGGTGTCATTGAGGACTTTCCAGATATCCTGAACCTGTCATTCTCTTAAAATTGCGGTTTCCCCTCCAGGTTGTGGACGAGGAAACATCCATGCTCCAACAAACGTGTAAGAAAAGAGAGCTTCATTATGAATGAAACAGGTAAACACAGGTGAGTTTCCTGTCATTTCTTTGATTTCTCCATTAGCAGCTGATTCATCAGCATTTAATTCCCTTCAGGAGAGATTCGAAGGTTTTTCCGACGATCGTTTGTTTTTTTGATTGGCCAAACATGTTCTGAATGTTATTGATGTTTTATTGTAATTAATGAATTGCATGAAATCAGCTTGTTTAAAATTTCACACACACACACACACACACACACACACACACACACACACACACACACACACACAGTAATCCA
This sequence comes from Aulostomus chinensis, assembly GCF_037954235.1. Taxonomy (NCBI): domain Eukaryota; kingdom Metazoa; phylum Chordata; class Actinopteri; order Syngnathiformes; family Aulostomidae; genus Aulostomus; species Aulostomus chinensis. Next base: position 20,916,791 of record NC_141337.1, read on the forward strand.
ATCATCAGTGAGTCAGGTTCGGGGAGTCTAATCACCACGTTCACAGATTATAAACCTCTAATGAGCGCCAATGTGCTCTTAAATATTCACACCTTGTTTACAGGTTCGAGCCTGTCAGCAGCGCGAGCCTCCCGCTGCTGCAGCTGCCCGCGCGCGGAGCCCCGGCATTCACGGCGTCCTGCCGCCGGTGGGAGGAAGAAGGAGGAACCTTTTACCAGAGCGATGATCGTTGTGTGAACGGATGGAGCTGTGAAATATCTTGGAATCTTAATAACGAATGGAAGACGTCGACCTCGCTGGGAGAGACTCTCGGAATCTGAAGCTGCTCCGCTTCTTTCACTCACGTCAAATATTTTAGCCGAGCTCTCAGAGCGAGTTGATCTTAAAAAAATAATAAAAATACTGTAAATTACTGTGAAATTACTCAAATGCAGCAAAGCATTTGGTTTCCGTCCTCAATTCAATATTTTCTAATAAACGCAGTCTCTGATCAAAGGTCTATTTGCCCGCCAGCAGCAGTTGCAGGTTCCGGGTTTCCGGTGTAATTCCACTCAAACCCGGTTTCACAACACGAAACGTTTAAACTTTCATGAACTAAACCAACTTTCTTATAACGGCGAGCCGGGAACTTTGAAGAAAAGAACAAAGTTAATCATCCACGTGATCCCCGGGGGCTCCCTCCGGCCTGCCTGCTTTCAATATTTAAAATCAGAACGGATTCTTTCATTAAAATCTGGGCTCCCCCGCGAGACCTCCCCGCAGAAACCGCAGCAGTTTCCTCCTCGTGCCGCTGTTCCACCGCAGCGTCACGCGGAGGAAACAACATCCTGGTCCTCTCCGTCCGAGCCGAACCCTGCTCCTCTGGACGCCGCCGGTGGTGTGCAGCCGCCACAAAGGCCCCGTGGTGTGGTGGGAGCTGAGGCGGATCCCGGGGGTGAGAGCAGGTCCCAGTGTCTTTATGGCGTCAATGAAAAGGCCGGAAACCCCAATAAAGCAGAGTTCACACAAAGAACCGAACCAAGGCGGTTTGTTTGCGCCTCCTGGCCGCGCTGCTCTTCTTGGTTAATTTTTAACTGAAGCGTCAGCGCGGAGGAAGCGGCGGATCCGCGTCCGCTCGGATGAGGTCACGTGAGGGTCAGCGGAGGTTTAACACCGAGTTTTCTGTGGTCGGAAGTCGGATGGTGGTTTGTATGATGGAGGAGACATGTTGGTCTCAGGCCTGAGATGGTTCTCTCTCGCTCTCTCTCTCTCTCTCTCTCTCTCTCTCTCTCTCGCTCTCTCTCTCTCACACACACACACACACACACACACACACACACACACACCTTAGTGACCCTGATTTTTTGCTATGGCAGCTTCATTAATGTTCTGATTCTCTTTCACCCTCACCTTCACGTTCAGCTATCAGTTATTAATCAGTTATTAATCAGTTATTAATCAGTTATTAATCAGTTATTAATCAGTTATTAATCATGTGGTTGTCGTGTAAAGACGCTGTCGGCCTCGCGTGATTAAGTTTGTCTGCTTTTACAGGCTGCGGGGCGATGCGGGAAAACTTCTGCAAAATCGTCACATGATTTTCTTCCCTCCAGCAAAACATCCAGATTTCATTTTGGGTTAAAAAATGTTTAAAAGCGACGCCACGCGCTGGTGATGTTCTGACACAAGTTGGAAAATTCTGACGCTTTTTTTGTTTGAAATAGTTTCAAGATTTAGAATGACGTAATTCACGCAGGCCTAATAAACGTTAAAACAGAAGAAGTAACTCACGCACACTGGCAGGGACGAGGAGACGACGGAGTTGCGCAGTAGAATTTGCGTCAGTCGGTTGTTGTCGGACAGAGACACCGAGAGTTTGTGGGGAAAAAAAATATTTAAAAAAAACTCCTGAAAAATTTCACTCGATTTTTGTTTTTATGTTGCAGCGTTAAGGTGGACCGAGGAGATGGAAACACCCCGCATTCTCTTCTAAGGTAGAATTGTTTGCGTCATTATGCAGCAAGCGGGGCTTGTTTACGCTCAGAGGCGCACAATGTGGTGCAGTGAGACGCTGAGGGCTCGCGCACTGCGGCGGACACCCCTCTCCCGAGAACTCGAGCCAAGTCCCAGGTTCCGTTTCTCAGGTACGCGACGTTCGGGATGGGTTCGGTTCCTGATCGCAGCGCGTGTGGGCGCCAGCCTCAGCGCTGCCACTGCTGCGGCCTACGGGCCGCTCAGACGGCGACGCTGTGCCGCAATGCGAAACCACATTCGCGCGCGGTGTCTGAGGCCCGCACAGTCGCCCGCGACCCTCATCAGTCTCACTCCTCACGCACGTCCATCGGAACAGGGTCTGATGCGGCTTTTCACCCCCTGAAGCTCGCGGCGGCTCCTGGACGCGCTGCTGGGACAAACAGAAAACACTTCCCCCGCGTGGAAACGCAAAGGTCACCTGTGCTCCTGGTTTGTACACCGCGGTGCGGGGACACACATAGAGACACACAGACACACAGACACACACACAGACACACACACACAGACACACACACACACACACACACACACACACACACACACACACACACACACACACACACAGACACACACGGACCTTCGACCGGCTGCACCACCGGCTCGATGTTGTTATGAACGACTCACAGAAGTGAAACACAACTGTGAAAATCTGACATTTCCGAGCTTCAAACTGACTGTTGCGTGACTGTTGCGTGACAGTGGCGCTGATTGTGTTTTCGTGGAATTCGTTTGAAAACCGATTTTCCATCCTGAACGAGAGGAACGTCATGAGGGTCGCAGCCTTTTGTTAGGCGGCGGTGCAACAGCACACCAACACATTTGGAAGAGGAATAAAAGAAGCAGGCAGAAGGAAAATCCTCCGTTTCTTCTTGTGTCTGTTTGGAGGAGAAGCAGCAGAAGAAAATGGCGGCGGTGAGAAAGAGAGAGAGAGAGGGAAGGAGCAGCTCCGCTCCCTCTGCTCTCCGTGAGGAATTGCAATAAATTCCTTGTTGTTTTATGAAAATTTACAACTTTGTGATACAAGTTTATGAGTGGCCGCGCGCGGGGATTGGCCGACGGGCTGGTCATGTGGACGCGCTTAACGTGAACATGAACTTTTTATGATTTCCCAAGTGGCTATATTGCTGCGGCACTCCAGTCCGGCCCGAACAGCCGCTTCACCTCTGCCCAGCGCTGCCCGGGGCTCGCGTGACACCCGCGCGGTGCCCGGCGACCGGGAGGAGATGAAGCGCGAGCTCTAATTAGACGGAATGGTTAATGAGGATACGAGTTGTGACTGTAGAAACCGATGAGACGCCGCTGACAACAACCCGCCCCCTCCCGCTGCTCGTCCTCCTCCGCCGCGGCTTCGCGCTCCGTCTGGTCCCGCTGCTGGCGGCTCCGACTCGGCGGACCGACATCCAGACAGCTGGGCTGGGATGAGGGAGGGGAGGGCCGGCCGCCGGACCGGACCCTGGACTCCCGGCGATGACCTCACTGTCTGCAGGTTTCATCTTATTCGTTTGGACACCGAGGAAGATGATGATGAGGATGATGATGATGATGACAGGGGCGGCGATGAAGATGACGGCGATGTTCTGACAACTGGGAGCGCACCCCCCCGTTCCAACCTCCTCCTCCTCCTCGCCTCGCACCGCCACCCCTCCATCCAATTATCATCCATCCATCCAGTCTACACACGGCAGGACTGTCTCGTGCCATTCCGCCGTGCTGCTGCCGGGACGCCCAGGCCAGCTGCAGGTGTTTGGAGCTCGTGACGGATTATCAACAAACGGTAAGAGCCGTTCGTGTTCGCTCCTCGCGCGCACCGCGGGCTGCTTGCGGGCTTTTGCTGCTTCCGCAGACAGATTATAGAGGAGCTCCTCTCGCGAAGCGCTTCCTTGTTGAGCTGAGCTCGGTGATGGACGAGCGACGAGCCGCTGAGTGCTCGGATTCGTGTCCGACTCTAAATGCCTGCTTGAGATCCGGAATATCAGCTCACTTCCCTTTGCCCCAGAACCGCGCGGAGTGTTTAGAAGGAGCCGGTTCACCGGAGTGTGGTGGTAGTGACGTAACATCACGAATGGAAATGTTACATTTTTGGAGGAAGCGACATGTAGAAGAGAGACGGTACCTGTTATTGTCCTGTTTGAGTCTTAAGCAGGCTGCGAGTGCCTTTGTCTGTCTATTCACACCTCAGTGTGTGTGTGTGTGTGTGAGGGAGAGAGACTGTGCGTGTGTGTGTGTGTGTGTGTGTGTGTGTGTGTGTGTGTGTGTGTTGGATTGTTTTACTTCCAGATCTCAGTGGAAGAGCTTCCAGGTTCTTTCAGTTGACTGACAGTGTGTGTGTGTGTGTGTGTGTGTGTGTGTGTGTGTGTGTTACGCAGGAATGTTTTTCTGTCCAGCCCACTTTTATGGCTTTGTTTCCCGTCTCTTTTCCTCCCTGCGGGGCTACATATATATATATATATATATATATATATATATATATATATATATATATATATATATATATATATATATATATATATATATGTGTGTGTGTGTGTGTGTGTGTGTGTGTGTGTGTAATTGCAGTGAAATGTGAATTATTAAAGGTGAAATTGCACAAGGAGACAGAACAGTTATTTAATGTAAGCCACAATTATTGCACGATTGTTGATTATTAATGATCAAATTGATCTCTCTCTCCCTCTGTTTATATCATAAATATATATTTTTTTCCTATCAGCAAACACACACACACACACACACACACACACACACACACACACACACTCTTCACTCCTGGTGAGTGTCGGATGCTTCCTGTAGAGCAGCAGAACTTTAATCCCACAGAGACGGTACAGAACAGAGATCAGTCGTACCTGTAATCAGCTTCTGGTGGTGTGAATTTGACACGTCACATTTCACGCATTGATGGAAGTCCACCCACGCAAACCTCTGAGCGGGAAGAACCGTTGCTTGTGCGTGGCGCAGTGCAGGCCGCGCTGACCGCGGGCGTTCATGATGAACCAGGAAAAAAAGAATTTAGAGTTTTATTGATTTATTTCAGTTATAAACCCTTTTATTCATCAGCTTGGACGGGTTGTTACTTCCATGTTAGTAACTCGTGGTTGATGCAGAAATATTAAAGGTGTTCTTGTCACCAGCTTCATCAGGCCGGTGGGCGGGGCCCTGATAATAAACAGGTCTCCGCTGGCCTGTGGTTTATCACATACGTGACTGTATACTCGTCACACTCGTCATCAGCATACAAGCATTAAAATACATTGTGGAACAGAAAAACTGTGTTTTCAATTAAATATAAAGTTAGAATGTGACCCTCGTGCCTCGGGCTCATAGTCCGGCGTTCCAGGGAAGTAGTACCTCACCCTCAGTGGCTGATGTATTTCTACTGAGTAGACGAGTTTATCAGGATCGAATAAACACTTCGAAATTATTCATTCGAATTAATAACGGCTAAGATCAGCAGTATTAACAGGCTGTGGCCTCCAGACAAGAAGCGTTTACTCTTGGAAGTAAACACGGCTGTGAGCCTTGGTCGCACTCAGAGACGCCAACAAACGTGGAGGAGCTGCGACACCAGCACACAGAAGGAGCCAGCGAGCCGCTCCACAAACGGGAGAGATGTTTGCAGTCACAGACCCCGATGGTGTGATCACCAGAGTGTGTGTGTCTCTCTCCGCGCGTCTGACGGGACACACACGAGCATCACAACTGAGCAGCTGCGGCAGCGGCGGCGGTGACTGACGCGGAGCCCTGATCAGCTGCTGCGAGATGCTCTGGTGCCATCTAGCGTTGCACCGACGACAGTACCGAGGCTCTCCAAACACGTACTGTGTACCCCCCCCCCCCCACACACACACACACAGCTTCTTTATCAGGGTAGTATTACTTGCTCTGTTCTGACACACTAAACGTCACGCATCAGTGACGGAGTGTGTTGTTGTCGCCTCGTGTGTGTGTGTATGTGTGTTTGTGTATGTGTGTGTGTGTGTGTACGGTCAACGTTGTATTAGCTGCTGACAAACTGATGATGTGCCCGCGATTTCACTTCTTTGTCCTCGAGCCAGGCTGTGGAATGAAACTACGCCAGACAAGATTAGAGTCAGGGGGCGCGCGCGAGCGTGTTTATGTGTGTGTGTGTGTGTGGGTGGGTGCGCGCGCACCTACGCGGTGGACATTCTGTCTTTTGTCCTGCTGGTTGCTGCCTGGCTCTTTTTCTCTCCTTCTTTGATGTAAACGCGGCTGGACGCAGATTTGTGCTCTTCCAAGGTTCGGCCTGGCTGCTGTTACACTGCTGAATGAGGCGTGGAGAAAGCCATGTGTGCGCGCGCGCGCGCGCACACACACACACACACACACACACACTCACACACACACACACACACACAAGTGGCTTCTGTGCCCAAGGAAACACAAGCTTAGGGTATAAAATTTGTGCTGATTGGTCTGAGTTGTTGTTTAGATAAACAGAGACAAGCGGCTGCTTCACTGTGCCTGCGCGCGCGCACGTGTGTGTGTAAACGCAATAACTCGTCCTTGCTGTGTGGTTTCATCATTTTTACTGGCAGATCTACTGAGCAGACCCTCAAATATATGCGTCCAGGTTTGTGGGATCATTTCAAAGTGGAGGGAAGCGGCTGCTTTGATTTATGACGTCAGCATCTTCTGACTTTAATCCAGCATTCAGAATCAAGTGCAGTGCATTAAAATGGGATTGGAAATCAATATATCTTCCATCCCGCATTTATTTCTGTTCTCCTCGACATCCGAACACCGCGATCGAGTTGCCAGCGGAGGAGGTGACGGTGATCAGCGGCTCCTCGCGGCTTTATCACGTCAGCTGTGAATTAGAAACCAACAACTCGCATCTCGGGAGCAGAGATCCAGCTCCTGGGTCCGGATGATCCAAGGAACCCGCGGCAGGAAGGCGCGAGCGAGTCCATCTTTGCTTTGAATTCCAACATAAAACAAAATCACAATTTACTGACACGTGGTCCCTGTTGGCGTGGAGGTCTCGAATTGTAATGAAAGGGAGAAAAAATAAATACAACTTAAAATACAAATAAATGTAAAAAAAAGAATTTAAACAATTCTGATAATAATAATAATAATAATAATAATAATAATAATAATAATAATAATAATAATAATAACAACAACAACAATAATAATTATTATCATTACTATTATTATTAATTGTATAATCGCCTCATAATAAATTTGTTGTTGGTAATTTCTTATTCATCACGATTATGAAACTATTAATTCTGTAATATTTGCAGTGAGTGATGGTGCGCGTGTCCTCTTCCTCTTCATTCTCAGAAACTTTGAGAAAAACAAGCGTCCACCGCCGTGATGCTGCATTCATCCGGGTGTTAATGGTTAACTCGCCGGCGGGCCCCGGGCTCCTTCTGTGGCCACGCGGACTCGCCCGGCCGGTAACGGTTCGGTGGTCTGACCCAAAGCACGAGCTCACGGTGCCGTGAAGGACGCGGCCAGGCGCCTCGCGCTGCCTGGAAACGATTAATACATTAAAACAAAAAACACTGATTGGGCAGTTTCCTTTAGTTTGTCATTAACTTCCGCAGGTCACACAGACACACACACACACACACACACACACACACACACACACAGACACACACACAGACACACACACACACACACACACACAGACACACAGACACACACACACACACACACAGAGGTTAGACCAAATGTAATTAACTTTTTTTCAAAAAATAGCAGGATATTAATTTTTATGTTACAGTTCCCCCCCCCCCCCTCAAATATAACTATAATAATACTAATTTGCACGTGTGGTTAAAAATAAGTACCAGTCAGGTTTAAACACCTCAGTCCTACCTGGTCGGTGTTCCTGTTTGTGGCTTTGGGAAGAAAAAAATCCTGTGCGCCTGAAAACGGAAACAAACGGCAGAAGGAGTGTGACGTCATCAAACGCAAAGTTTGACTTCACAGAATTCAAACTTTCACAAAACGGTTTTGCTGAGTAACATAAGGGTTTGAAGCGCGTGTGGGTGAGTGTGAGTGAGTGTGTGTGTGTGTGTGTGTGTGTGTGTGTGTGTGTGTGAGTGAGTGAGAGTGAGAGTGAGAGTGAGAGAGAGAGTTTGTGCACGCGCATTCCCGCGTGTCGCGCAGCACATTTGTTCATCTGTTTGCTGCGGGCCTGTTTTTCAGTTCGTCACCATTCCCGGGACTTTACAAGGAGTCATAAACGGTCATAAAGCCATAAAAAGTCCAGAGGTCTCTCTCTCTCTCTCTCTCTCTCTCTCTCTCTCTCTCTCTCTCACACACACACACACACACACACACACACACACACACACACACACACACACACTGTTGGTGAAAAAGAGCCATAAAACTATAAAGTAGTCAAGAAGCTTTAATTGTCAATAATGCGCGGAGCCGCTCGGATTCCTGGAGTTCCTGCAGCGGCTCTGTTTACTCTGCTGCTCCCTCGCACCTCCCTGATTTACTGCTGCTCCTTCACACGCGCCTCCACTGCGACCCGGAGGCCTGAATATTCTCCGGCTCACGTGAAGCCGCACGGACGGAGGCTTTCTTTCCTGTCCGGAGGCCTGCTGGTTCCGGTCTAGTTTCTCGCAGGAGCTTCCCAAGATGTTTGAGATCTGAAACTGTAAACGGAACCTCAGCAGAGGCCCCAGTCACGTGGCTCTGCAGGAGATTCTGGTTGCAGCTCATCTGGTCCGGGATCGTGGATCAGACCGGAAATGCCAATAATAAATAATTATTCAAATTATTTTTCTGTACCTGTTAAACAGGTTGTTTTTTTTAAATTTTCTATTTGATTAATATGATTACGATTGGTTAGAATTGTTTCGGTTTTGTTATCATGATTTTTTCTTCTTTGTTTAGTTTTTAGAAACCTTAAAATCAGCGAGCGACGCCTCCGCGGCAGGAAGCAGCTGACGGCGTGGCGTCATTCCCAACTTCCCCCGTCGCTTCACGCCCGCGGGCCGCAGTCTGACCCGCTCCGAGCACCGGGCGGCTGCTGTTCCCTCGGGAACGTTGATCAGAATTTCACAGCTTCCAAACACCGTAAACTCGGTGAGGGGCGACCTGAGGCGGGGCGGGGCGTCAGGCCGGAGTCTGTCCCGGTGAGCGTGTCCTTGAGTTCTGGGCTGTTGTTGACGGTAACTCGCCGATCCTTTACACGCCATGTTGATTGGCTCATAATTGTGCACATGCGTTTCCTCTGGTGACGCGATTGCTGTCAGTCGCACGTTGACAGCTCATCCGTCACCCGGACTTCGGCTCCTCCACCTCCGCAGCGTCAGGCTTCGCCTCGAGGCCGCAGACGAGTTGATGGACGTCCAGGTGCCCGTCACGCAGCCGTGTCGCTGTCGGAGGGTCCCGGGCTGGAGGCCTGGCGGGTCCCGGCTCTGGGTGCTCATTAATGATTAAACCACAGTCGCTCCAACACAATGCTGCTGCTTCCCGTTCCCACACAGCGGAGAGGAAGCGGAGCGTCCTGCCAGGGAGAGGGACGGAGGAACAGGGGGAGAGACGGGGGGACGGGGGGACGGGAGGGGGGGGGGGGTTCCAAACGAAAGTAAAAGAGCGAGATTCCCCTTCTGTCCGAACCGTGATCCTCCACAGAGCCCGCGAGCAGAGGCTTAAACTTATTACGTGTCTCTCCGCTCTGATCAGTTAGAAAGAGGGGGGGGGGGGGGGGGGTAAAGTAAAAGTAAAAATAGAGTCTTTGTCTCGATTTGTCAGTCAGACTGTCTGCAGTTTGGCCGTTCAGACAAGTCCGAGCCTGCAGGGAAACAAAGAGAGAGAGAGAGAGAGAGAGAGAGAGAGAGAGAGAGAGAGAGAAAGAGAGAGGGAGAGAGAGAGAGAGAGGGAGAGAGACTTATTTATGACTGTGGTTATTTTATGACCCCGGCGACACAGATTCCGTTTGTAAATGCAAATGACTTCTCTGCTTTCTTTCCCCTCTTCTTTCTGTCTTTGCGCTTATTAAAATAACACATCTTCCACAGCAATATAGGCGAGGGCAGCATGTGTGTGTGTGTGTGTGTGTGTGTGTGTGTGTGTGTGTGTGTGCGTGTGTGTGTGCAGCGTTTTCTGTTTTACTAATTCTTAACATTTTGGCTTTAGTAAAAAAAAAAAAAGTAAGGTGGTGCTAACATGCTAACATGTCATGCTAACATGCTAAGCCCTTACAGGTTTATTGGGTCCAGCAGGCCTCGATCAGCGCAGGGTAATAAACCGCGCGTGCAATAAATCCTCCATCGGCGGAGATTATGACGTTAGGACGGTTCTATCTTCCTAATCTCCAGGAGCTGCAACCCAGCAGAGCAGAAATTACAACCCGTCAGCACTTCTGCCACACCGACCCAGACCAGGCCGAGCAGTGTGACCCTACCGGAGGGGGGGCAGGGAGCCCTCAGCTTTCAGGCTGCATTTATATTTTTTCCGAGCAACAAACGTGATCAGCAGAGAGTTTATTAATAAAATAATATCTGGAATATCCATGTATAATTGAACGATTGTCATGTAAAAACTGAATAAAAAGGTGCTTCCTGACACTGCGCTGATTTTATTCCAACTTCGTGGATTTTAAAAGTCTCAAGATGAAAATCCATATTTAACCCTTAATTAATTGTAGCCTATTTAGTTTTGTCCTTTAATTTGTCTCATTTGATTCCAGAGGAACTCGTGCCTGATGAAACCAAAACCGTGTTACATAATCTGAGTTCTGTAACCCTGATGGTGATGGTTGCGTCTTCATTCATATTTGATGTGTGCGTCAAAGATGCGGCTGGAGCTTCCAATCAGCGTCAAGAGAAAAGGAAAAATGAGCAATCAGCCGCAGAAATGCGACTGTTTCTTGTCCTCTCGTTGGTTTCAGTCCGGAGCCTCATCAGTGTCACGCAGGACGAAAATAGCTGCAATAATTCACCGCGCGCATACATCACACCGGGGCCGCAGCACAGAGGCCCGGACCCATCCACACCGCTGGACCCGGGTCGGCGGCACGTCCCGGCTTCTCTTGCCACCAGTGAAACATTCACGGCTCTGGAGCCACGGCTTCGGCAGCCGGCACGCCGGGTACCGGTGCTCAAACACGTCACTGGTAGACCCGCGTGTGCCCGTCAAACTGCGGGGACATCCTCGCCCCCACGCGCACTCAGGACCGAACCTGACGCATGCGCGCTTCCGGCTGTGATCCACGCCAGGTTCATTTGGTGTTCGCTGTTATTTGCAAAGCGCTGGGAAAATGTTTTATTATCCAGACGCCTCTAGTGGTGCACCATCAAGCGCCCCCCCCCCCCCCCCGGGCGGGCGCGCGAGCTGCGTTGGTGCACGCGTGAGCTGCGGGTTGTTATGGCCCCCGACAACAGAGGAAGACAGAGAATCAATTTAACGCTCCGCGGATTCCGGTCTGATTGCGCAATCTCACTGGGAACCGGAGGACGACTGTAAAACGAGATTGAATGAGAATTAGAAAGAGAGAAAGAAAGAGAGAAAGAGAAAGAGGGTGAGAGTGAGGAAGGGAAATAGAAAAGACGAGAGATGGTGGTGCCCCCCTCCTTCCTCCTCTACACAAGGGAAAGGAGCGAGCGAATGCCAGGCACGGAAGCCTCCGATTGGTCAGTCAGTGGTCAGATGGTCTATGCCCCCCCAACACACACACACACACACACACACACACACACACACACACACACACACACACACACACACTTTTACCCTATCCCGTCTTATACGCACACAAAGTCACACACGGCGCCCCCCCCCCCCCCACTCTGACCCACACTGGCACTCAGCCCCCCCCCCCCTCCTCCCAATCTGCGATAAACTAAGTGATAGCAGCAGCCCGTCGGTCTGTCGGCTATAAAACACAACAAATCATAAGTGCGGCTGGGGAAGAGCAGGAGGACGGGAGGGAGAACCGTTAGCCGCTAGCCGTTAGCCTCCTTCTACTCCTCCTTCTTTTTCCTCGTTGTTGTTGTGTTTGTTCCGAGCCCTCCTGTCCTCCCCTCTGCTCCTCTCCTCTCCTCTCTTACTTTCTCCCGATGAGTTCCTATTTTGTCAACTCCTCTTTCCCGGTGACGCTACCGGGACCGGGTGGAGGCGGGCAGGCGGCAGCGGCGGCGGCGGAGTCGTTCTTGGGACAGATCCCGCTCTACTCGTCGGGGTACGCCGCCGACCACCCGCTCCGGCACTACCCGGGGGCGGCGGCCGTTACCGCTGCAGCGGCTGTGGCGTACGGCGCGAGCAGCGGCGTGCACCAGGACAAGCCGTACCCGGCGTCCACCTACTACCAACAGGCGGCCAACGGATCATATGGAGGGCACCGGGCGGCGGCGACGGCGGCAGGGGTCGGCGTGGGGGGCGCGACAGCAGCCGGTTCTTGCGACTACGCCACAGCGGCGGCGGCAGCGGCGGCAGCAGCGGCGGCCACGAGCTTCTACCGGGATAAGGAGCACCCGTGCAGCCTCGAGGAGCATCAGCTCGCGCTGAGCCAGGACGGCGTGCACCGTAAAGCCGAGTGCGCCGGTCTGGGTGGGAAGGGGCTGTTCGGTGACACCATGGAGGACAAGTCGGCGTCTGCCCCTATTTACCCGTGGATGCAGCGGATGAACGCGTGCAACGGTGAGTCTGCTCTTCCTGCTCTTCCTTGCATATTTTATGATCCCCGTCATAAACCTGACGTTTGCTTCCGTCCCTGCTCCCGGTCCTCCTCCTCCTCCTCCTCCTCTCCCACCAGCGGCTTTACGACCCCCGTTTGTGGGCCGTCAGTCTGTCGGTCCGTCATGTGCTCGCTGTTTTATTGTCCGTCATAAAGCGACTTTGTTTGGGTTCGAGCTCCTGTTACTGTGCGTGACCCGCTGACCGAGCTGAGGGGAGGAAAGTTGGCGGGGAGGAGAATCATGGCGGGAGCGCGGAGGGGGAAGCGAGCGGCGGATGGACGGAGAGATAAAGAAATCAACCGAGTGGCACTGTCACGCGCCTGCCTGACTTCCTGCGGGTCTCTGAACCCGCAGACCTTAAATGATAATTATATCAGCGCCTCTCTCCTCTCCTCGTCCTCACCTGAGCCAGGGGTCACCTCCGGTACCTCCCCGTGTCTCCTGCGGTACCGGAGGTGAAGCCGGTGCTGTTCACCTCGTACCGCGCGTTGTCCAGCGTGTTTAATCAGAGGTGAGATAGATGAGACCCTCAATCAGGCCCGGAACCTCTGCCGGGGTGGATGTGAGGGTTCAGGGTCCCGGGCCACTGAGATATTGGTGTTATTACCGTGACCGGCCTCTCGGAAGCCCGCGCGGTTCCCCGCCGTCGCTTTAATTAAACCGAAGTGTAAAATGTTGAGCGACCGAGAGGCGCGTCGCGGCTGAGAGCGTCGTGAGTGATGCGGAGGTGCGGGGCCCTGCAGGACTCCTGAGTTATGACAGATGAGGTGGAAACTCGCTCCGCCGCAACCAGATTTCTAAGGATTAAAACGCCACGCCGGCAATAAATGACAGCTGAAGACGGAACTGGCAGCTGGAGAGAGAACAGAGGCGCGCGGACGCCCTGAGTGCTCCTCCGTAATCCGGTTTGCTGCAGTTTTTATTTATGGATCCTGAGATATGAGCCCGGAGCAGCGCGCGGGTTTCCATCCACGTCTGTCAGATCGATACAGAGAGCAAAGCTGCTAAACTGGCAAGATGGCGATTGGTTTACCACCGTTGGCCAAAAACAGCTGGTCAGGACCGGGGGAGTGAGCCGGTAGCCGGTGATCACCGGGGACCACAAGCTCTGATATTACTGCTTTTAATACTGCTATTAATCCTGCTATTGTTACTGCAGTTGTTACTGCAGTTGTTACTGCGACTGATGCTTATATTATTACTGCAATTGTTACTGCTATTGATACTTATATTTTTACTGCAATTGTTACTGCTATTGATACTTATATTATTACTGCTATTGTTACTGCTATTATTACTGCTATTGTTACTGCCATTGTTACTCATATTATTACTGCTATTGTTACTTATATTATTACTGCAATTGTTACTGCTATTGTTACTGCTATTGTTACTCATATTATTACTGCTATTGTTACTCATATTATTACTGCTATTGTTACTCATATTATTACTGCTATTGTTACTTATATTATTACTGCTATTGTTACTCATATTATTACTGCTATTGTTACTTATATTATTACTGCTATTGTTACTTATATTATTACTGCTATTGTTACTCATATTATGATCATCATGTGCGAGCAAGAGGGAGTACAACTAAGTCCTTTTGGAAGCTCTGAATTCTCATGTCTCATGAGATTTTATTTTCTCCTGTTTTTTTTATCCAAAAATTCCCTGACAAAGCTTCTGAGTTTGTGGAGGTGAAATTCTAATAATCCATTAACTTGAGTTTTTGTTTCATTAAGCAGCTAAAAGTCACCTGCACTACAAAAACAACTGAGGGAAATTATTAATATTGCCTCACGGTGCATTGTCCTGAAAAAACATCTCTGTGGAAAGACAAAACTATAAAACAAAGCCTTTATACAGGAACAATGCCTAAAGCCCCGGATGAAAGCCTATTGAAAAAGAATCTTTGTAGGAAGTCTGACTTTGTGTGTGTGTGTGTGTGTGTGTGTGTGTGTGTGTGTGTGTGTGTGTGTGTGTGAGCAGGTGAACACACACCTAACTCTCCCCGTCTCTCCGTCTCTCTCAGGGGCCTTCGGCAGTCCCGGGAGGCGCGGGCGGCAGACGTACACGCGCTACCAGACACTCGAGCTGGAGAAGGAGTTCCACTTCAACCGGTACCTCACGCGGCGGCGGCGGATCGAGATCGCGCACGCGCTCTGCCTCACGGAGCGGCAGATCAAGATCTGGTTCCAGAACCGGAGGATGAAGTGGAAGAAAGAGAATAAGCTCATCAACTCTTCCTCCTCCTCTTCCTCAACGGGGAACGGAGCGGACGAGGAGGAGAAACGGACGGAGTGAACTTGGAGAGAAAAACTAAACTGAGATAAGAGAAGAGGATGGAAGGAAAGATGTGCTGGTTGATTTCTTCCCTCCCTGTTTCAAAGTTGCGGGACTCTGCGAGCAGCCTGCCTGGTGTCGTGGTCCCGTCTCCGGTGAGCGGGGCCGCGGGAGCAGCAGGGATTCTTCCCGCCGCTCCTGCATTTGATTCTGGCCAGCATTCAACTGTCTGTGCTCTGAAAAAATCGGGAATTATTTGTTAAAGACTCTTGACATGGACCCCCATGACTGCGGGAAAAAAACAGGAAAATTTAGAAACAGGGAAAGAAGACCGTGAAGAGGCGGGAGGGGCGGTGGCAACGCACTTACACGCAGACCCGGTAAACGAGTGAGCGGGCGCCCAGCGGCCGCGAGCTGGGAGAGGACACAGTTTCTTGTTGCATTCCGACACCTAACTAGAAGAGACTTTACTTTCCAGATTTCTGTCTGTCAGGCACTTGTTTGGAGCTCTGTGACCTCGGGCCGTTGTGTCCGGATATTATTTTATTTTATTTTATTTTATTTTAAAAAATGTTTTCATTATTTCGTGAAGGTGTTGTGTGTATTCAATTCCAATTTAAAAACTTTAGGCCCACACGCGCTCATGCACACGACATCGTGGGCAAATATATTTTAGAAGGTCATGTATCCGTCATATGGTGTTGATATTTAAACTGTACAGAAATCAACTTTTGCAGCGCTCTTACTTTTCCAAAGGGGAGGGTCAGCCCACCGATGTTGTCTCCAAACTACCTAAGAACCTTCAGGAAAGTGTGTATTTTATGGGTTTAAGTTTTGCATTGTTTATGTTGGTGTTTTTGTCCAGTAATATACTACCTATGAGACATGTTCAATAAAATGTAAAGGAATGTGTCGCAGTGTGGGAGAGCTTTCTTCTTCCCTTTGTTGTTATTTGATCAATTATTAATCCGTTGAATCAAATAATTAACAAAGCAAACACGTTTTCCACTGAACCATGAACCATCTCGCTTCAAACGCGCGCGCGCATATTTACCTGACCGTAAATATGGCGAGGCGAGCCCGGGGGCAAGCAAGCGCACGCGGCTGTCCGGAGGGGAAGTGACAAGGGTCGCGAGCAGCTTCTGATGGTGGGCTAGCTGAGCTAATTGATGACCAGACCGAGGGAGAAAGTTGACCTGTCCTCGAGGCGGCCAGCCGGACACAACACACACACACACACACACACACACACACACACACACACACACACACACACACACACACACACACACTTCATCCAGACAAAGTGGACAATGTCCTCATGACCCTTTGAACTTTGCTTGTCCTCCAAGTGACCGGCGCCCGCGCGCCCACTTCTCCGAGGCTTTTAGTTTCAGCAATGCGCGCGCTTCTTTTGTTCCTCTCGCGCTGATGACCGCAGCGTCACCAACTCAGACGGGAAGTCGCACGCGAGCGGAACAATCAGCACCAGCCTGTTCCTCTGCTGGGCCGAGGTATCACAGACATGGCGTCAGGTGGCCATCGTGGCCTTCAGTCCGGGCGCCTCCGTCAGCAGCAGATGCGCGTGCTAATATTCATATTCATATTTCTGTCTTGCTCTCGTGGCTTCGCACCTGGGCGCTCGGGGACCTCCTGCTCACCTCAGGCTTTTTTCTTTCCGCCGTTTTGATGAGTTTGAGCTCGAGTACGAGGTAGTAAAACCTTACTGACTTGAAACAGTGTATAATTACTATCATCAAGGGGAAATACAACATCTTCCTGTGAGCAAGAGCAGAAAGGCGCAAGTAGATGATGTCATTCAGCGCAACCGCCCGTCGTTGCCCCTGTAACGCGTCTTCCTGACGCACAGCAGCGCGACAGGAAGAAACTCGGGTTGTTGTCTTGTTGGGTGGGGCCTGCGCGGCTGGTGGAGGAGCCTTCTGATGCTGCAGGCCGCGCAGGCCCTACGCAGAGAGTGACGCTTGTGTGACTGCTGCAGATGTTGCACACAAACGGTCTCACTGTGACCCGCACGAACGCACCAACCGCACGTGGTGTCTCCCGACGCTTCCCAGGTTGGCGCTTTTCGCATTTTGCCCAGTGGATCTTTGGGAGACCCCCAGGTTGAAACCTTGTGCCCCTGAGAGGCTGCTTGGCTTCACCTCCTGAGTTTTGTTGTTGCTGCTGTTTTTCCAGCAAGTTTCAAACAATCTGATTGGATCCAAAGCAGGGTTTGCCTCAGTCCTGTGGGCTAGAATACCAAGCACCAGATGAAGGCTTGCAGCATCTGGCACATCTTGAAATCAGCACTGAAGGAATTGGGGGGCTCCCATGGACGGCCAGAACCTTTGTTAGGAGGAGTTCTTCCGCTATGTGGGACTGTTCAGAGCGTGTGAGTCTAACTTGATAATAACAGGGACTCAGACCAGAATCCTGACCCCCCTCA
>NC_141337.1:20939217-20946717 GCF_037954235.1 Aulostomus chinensis
CTGTAAACTTTCTGCCAATGAGCTTTTTGTATTTGTTTGTAACTTCGAGAAAAGAACAATAACAATAAAGTTGCTCATTTAAACCCGACTAACGGACCCGAGCGCTCAGCACCGACCTGCTGCTCCCATGACTGGAGAGTCGAACCAGACAACAGAAAAACTCTGCAACCGTCAGACGCTGAAGGCCCAGAATCCTTCAGTCCGGTTCTGACACGCTTGAGACACCTCAACATTCCTCCGGCCCACATGAAGCCCGGCTGATCCGGATTTGTGTGTTTGAATAAACCACGGCGGCGCGCTGGTTGTTGCAAAAATGCTCCTCTGCGCATTTCACGCTCACGAATTCGCAGGAGAACCTTTTTCCCGTTCAAGAACCAGAAACACAGAAACCCCGACTGCGACCTGCGCGAGGCCGTCTCTCTCGCGCTTTGCTGTCCGGGCCTCACCTGAACACAAACGTCACATTTCCAAGGCGACAACCTCCCGGATCCGCGCCGGTGGACGCGCGCGTGGGCCCGTTTCCATCTCGGCTCATCAACTTTGACAAGACAACAAACTACCGGCGGAGGACAAATCGCTTCCTTTTCCGTCCTGGCGGAGGCCGCTCCGGGTCTGATTAGGTTACGGTCTCCCGGTGTCCATTCGTAAACAACCAAGTGAACTTGTAAACTCACCGGCTGGTGCAGCAGCTCGGGCCCGGTTCTGAGCCGGGGGGGGGGGGGGGGGGGGTCCTGCTCCGAGTCTCGTGCGGACTCAGCTCCCTGCCTGCCTCTCCCGTGTGTGTGTGTGTGTGTGTGTGTGTGTGTGGACGGAGATGATTTTTTAAGCGAACCTGCTTCTTCTTTGGGTCACACGATAAAAAGAAGCAGCTTTGACATTTACATGTCAGACGGATGAGAGGTTTTATCTCGGAGCGGGATCGTAAAGATCAGGCCTGGCCTCAGACTGATACCGCTCACTGGCTCTCCTCTGGTCACGTGGGGTCCATAAAGTTAGTTTTATGGTTTTGGGGAGTTGACAATGTACTATATATTTCACATTCTAGAAAGCAAGTGACGGTTTAACGGCTTCGCGGGGATCCTAAAGGGGTCAGTAAAGTAGAGCCGGAGTGAGAGAGGGAGGGAGTGTGTGGGGGGAGAGAGAGAGCGCGCGGGCCACTGCTTCACTACCGGCCGCTGCTCCTGCTCGGGTTCACACACGGAGCCCGGCGAGCTCCGGTCGGTGCCGCTTTGGACTGTGGGAAAACCCGGTGGAAATAAAGAGTCAGGACGCACAGTAAGTAGTGTTGGAGGCTGCGGGGCGGGGGCGGGCGGGGGGGGGGGGGTAATTACCATGTCACTCTCTCGCTCCGTGGTGCTGCTGAGAGCCGCGGAGCTCCGGTGTCTTCAGATATTTGATGTCGGGAGTTGTGTCGCAGACCAAGTGCGCTATGGCCTTTGTGTACGCGCTCCAGAGTGTGGGTGTCAGTGCGCCATTGTGGCGCGTCCCCACGCGTTGATGTGGTTGTGATGCTCAGAGGTGACGCACGCAGCTGTGTCTGTACCTGTGTCTAACTGTTGGTCAAAACTCGGATGAGGACATGATGCGTTCCGCGAGTCACTGACGAGTCCACCTGAAACAGCAGATGAAAGTGTTGGTGAGCGTTGTGTGTCAGAGACGTCCAGCGGGTCGGAACCGGGCGGGGCTCAGGAGGAGCAGCGACACCGGGACCTTCAGGCCCACTGACGACTTCTAGTGCTGCTATTAGAGACGCGTTTTCATTTATCTGTGCGTTTGGTTGCTCGCTTTTACGCACAGCCATGACACAACACACACACACACACACACACACACACACACACACACACACACACACGCACACAAACACGCGCGCGCGCACACACACACACACACACACACACACACACACACACACACACTGTGATATGAGTCCTGGAGTACAAGAAAATCTTTGTGCGCCCCCGCCCTTGTACTTTCCAGGCAGGATGGGTGTGGGGGTGAAGCGCGTCGTAGATACAAACATTCCCAAGGTCCGGGGAGCCTCACCGCCAAAGTCCTTGCAGGTTATATAGGCCTAATATTTTCCCCTCAAAACACACACACACACACACACACACACACACACACACATATACACACACAGCTGAACGCCTGTGAATCAACTCTGTACCGACACCAAATGACCTCGCGCTGAATTCTCATGATTCTACAGTTTCATTTAGCAGAAGCTTTTGTCCAAAGCGACGTCCAACACGAGCAAGAATTTAGCCTGGAGGGGAAAACCTGAGTGAGCGGACAAAGTTGTGTTTGGAGCCACGCCTCATTAATAATGTTAAAATTTCTCTTCATCAACCTGAAACTTCAAAACATCGCCAGAAAATTCCGACCACGCGAAAAAAATTCGCCCTGAATACAAGTGTGTAAAATCCATCCGCAGGAAACCGGGAGAAACACGGGAAATTGCCTGAACTAAAAAAAATATTTAATGATTTTTTTTCAACAAGATGAAACCACGTGACACTTCAGAGGCCTCGTCAACTGAAACCAGAAATAATGGATCTGACAAACCAGCAAAAAATACCACCAAAACCTAACAGGCCGCGTCAGGCTCTGAAATGAAGTACGATTTTCAATGTATCGATTGGAACGATTATCAAAAACAGGACTGGAGATTATTTGTAATAATCCGAACATTTTAAATGTGAACACGCAGCTGCTGCCTGAGCGGCAGCAGCTCCAGAGACCCTGCCAATCCGCGTTATTCCGCCTCTTTCTTTCCCTCTGACGTCTCAAACCGGCCTCGAGCAGTTGGGAAGCCCGGCTACCGGTCACGTGGCGCCCCTGTCGCCGTGCGCGCACGCTCGCGGATTATTATTGCTGAGATCCATCACTTAAATTGTTGAAGGTCTCCTGTGAGCAGGAGCCTCTGCTACCCAGACGAGGAAGAACCAGCGGCTCGCGCGCTGATCAGCAGAGCCACGTCATAAACCGACAATTGCATTGATGTTCGCGCGCGTGCGTGTGTCGCAGTCCGCAGCAGCAGGTCCCTCCTCTGAGGTGCTGCTTCCAGAACCAACAGAACCGACATGCCGAATTAAAAGCATAGAAATTCTTCCAAACAGCAACAACGGGCGGTTCAGCGCCAGGCCTCTCAGGCCTCTGCCGGTGAACGCAGCAGGTCAGCAGAAGCAGATTTCTGCCGCTGCCTTTTCAAATTAGCGTTTCTTAATTCGGCCGCGAAGCTCCCTGCTCCCCACTGCTCCTCACTACCCCCCCCCCCCCCCCATCACTCCTCCTTGCTCCAAACCGCACCTCTCGGTTTAATAAGGGATCACATTTCCCTGCCGAGCAGAAGCTTCTTACTGTTTATGTTCAATAATTGTTGAGTTTCTCTCACCACCGCACACTTAATCCCGGCTCCTAACAAGAGAGGGGGATTCCGCTTTCGGAAGTTGCTCTCTGCTCTAAAACTCTCATTTATTATCTTCTCCTCACATGTGAGGCCAAGCTGCCGATGCGTTTGCAGTCTGGGGATTCCAGGCGCTGCCCTCCGCCTCCTCAATGATTTTTCACGAGCGTGAAGGAGACGAGGCTCGCTGGCTCCCCGCTCACGGCTCCTCAGGCTGGGATTAGCGGCCTGCGTGTGTTTGAGGAGTCAGTCACACTCTGGAACTGGCACCTCATCAGTTAGTCTGCATGTTAACGAGCATGTGTGTGCGCGCACGCGCGTGTGTTTGAATTCATACTTTCGTAAAAGAAGAATTGTATCAGTCACAACAGAGTATAAAGAAAAAGGAAAAACCACCAACAATAATAAATTGTGCTTTCGTGCGCGCGCGTGTGTTTTCGTGTGTGTTAGAAAGAGAGAGAGAGAGAGAGAGAGAGAGAGAGAGAGAGAGAGAGAGGAGGAAAAGACCTGGATCTTTCAGGAAGTTTCAGTTCGGTAAACAGGAAGAAGAAAACTCCCCATTTCATTTTTCTCCAACTTCCTCCTTTCAGTGATGATACAGGACCCCCCCCCCCCCCCCCACACACACACACACACACACAAAGGCCTCTATAGGCTAAACATGGACGGGACATGACACGCGTGACACGAATGTAGTTCCTTTTCTTGTCGAGCCTGTGACTCGCGGAGGCGCAGCGGTGGTTGTGTATGGCCTCCTTTGTTTTGCTCCGTGTGTGTGTGTGTGTGTGTGTGTGTGTGTGTGTGTGTGTGTGTGTGTGTGTGTGTGTGTGTGTGTGATCTGCTTCCCGTGTGTGTACACAGGGCAGCTCCAGCCCGCGGAGCTCAGTATTGTGTGTATTATGTGTCCAGGCTCGCTGCTCCTTGAACCTGTCGGGGCTGTCACGAGGCGCTGAGCGGCTCCGGTGAGTAACAAACGCCGCTCGTCTCTTTTCATCGCATTGCGGGGGGGGGGGGGGGGGGGGGGGGGGGTGTTTGTCCGCGGGTGAGAGATTTTGTGTGGGAGCGAGTGGGGAGTGTTTTGTTGCATTTGGTAGGTTTATTTGCAGAAGAAGGGAGAAAGGTGGACTGCAGGCGGAGTGACGCTCCATCGTCTCTCAAGGCGAATCATGTCTTGTTTGTCTGCTGGTGTGCTGCGGCTGGTAGAGACGGTCTGATATAAAGGATACCCCCCCCACGCACACACACACACACACGGCAGTTCCTATGATTGCTTCAGGCCGAGCGAAGGCCTTCTTGTCCCCTGCATACTGATCGGGGTGAGGCGCGCGGCCAGGCTCATGAATAATGCACCAGCAGGAGTCATCGCGAGGTCAGCAGACAGGAAGCTGCTGCGTCGGCGCAGTAACCACCAGCAAAGATGTGTTTGTTTACGTGTGTGTGTGAGTGTGTGTGTGTGTGTGTGTGTGTGGGGGGGGGGGTCACAACTGTGTGTTATTATTTATTCGCCGATGTTTCCTCACATCCGGGTCAGGGGGGAAGGATGTTTACCTCCAACAACAGGACAGACTTCCCCGCTGGCTGCCGGCCGGCGGTACCGGCCTCGGGTGAACGCAAGGTAGATTGTGCCGGGCTGATTAGCGGAGGCTGGGGGCCTGGCCAGACCAGCGACCCGGGTGTTTTTTCCTGGAGGTGGTTACCTCATTCGTAGCCGGGGTCGCTGCCCTCGAGGAGCAGGTCTTTCTCCCTGTGTTTAGTGAGAATCTCACAGACGGGTTGATAATTTTCATTTTTTTCTGGCAGAATACAGTCGATCTTGGAATACATGTAGTCAGGCTGCGGTTCTACGGTTCATGAATTCGATATGAAACCCAAACGGTTCGGATCTCACGTCGGTTCATGGCCTTGCTGGAGCGCTGGTCCGCTACCCGGCTCCCTTATGATCCTTCCACTGCGGAATAACATATTAAATCTAGATTAAATATCTGAAAATATTTCGATTTTTTCAACATTAACATAAAAACGGAAACAACATTGTCCTTTAAAATTGAAATAACAATCTGGTAAATAATCCATCCAAACAATCCTATAATAATAATAATAATAATAATAATAATAATAATAATAATAATAATAATAATAATATATTTTTCTTACCCGCTGAATCTTTCTCACTAAAGAATCACAACGAATGTTGTTGTAGTTGACTTGTAGGTTGACCTGCCGTGTGACCTGTTTAAAGACGTGATAATTATATATATGTATATATGAAATTATATATGTATGTGTATATATATATATATATATATATATATATATATATATATATATATATATATATATATATATATATATGAGTGTGTGTGTGTGTGTGTGTGTGTGTGTGTGTGTGTGTGTGTGTGTGTGTGTGTGTGTGTGTGTGTGTGTGTGTTTGTGTTTGGCGGTGGTCCTTGAGGTCACCTCCGCCCCGGCGTGTCCTCTCTGGACACGGACGGGTCACTCCGGTTGTGTGGATACGAACCACCCGTCCTCCGCCTCGGTGGCAGCGTCAGGAGCTCTCTCTTCTCCCACAGAATGCAGCTCTCCCCCGCCACCAGCAGAGACCGCTTCAGACCAGGAGGACAGCCCAGGTTCGCCCCAGCCAGCCCCTCAAGCCCTCCAGCAGCTGCAGCCTCCCGCGACTGAGCCCTGCGGCTCCGTTGCTGCTGACATACACGACCGTCACTGCCGTCGCTGCGGGTGGCGGAAGGTCTCGCGGGAGGGTAGGGACGATTTTTAGACTACCTCCATATTTGTAGGCTCGCCGTGGTTTCTTCTCCTCCGCCTGCGACACCAGCAATCATTTGGCCCTGCTGAGATGCCGTACCCAGCCGTCAGTAGGCCATAAACGGTGTCAGTCTGTCTGCCTGCGCGACTGCGTCAGGTCCGGGTCCGGGTCCGGATCAGAGCAGCGCGGCTCTCCTTCCCCACCAGCCGGAACAGCACCAGGTTCACAGAGTTGAAGGGTCAAAAGTTCACCGTCGTGCGAGTTCCGCCCCGCCTCTCCTCCCCTCACTCACTCACACCCTTGCCTGACCAATGCTGTGTGTCAGAGGCAGAGAGGGAGGGAGGGATGGAGGGAGTAGAAGGAGGTGAGGTACAGATGAGAGAAATGATAGTGGTGAATCAGTGAGAGGTGAAGGCCTGACCTTCCCACCGGCAACAAAAGCAAAGCTCCCCCGTAGCCAGAGAGAGAGAGACGGGTGGGGGGCGGGGGTCTGGACGGTGGTGGGAGGGCGGAAGGTATTCGGTGACATGGAGGTGAGTGAAAGGGTGTGTGCGTGTGCGTATGTATGTGTGTGTGCGTGTGTGTGTGTGCGTATGTATGTGTGTGTGCGTGTGTGTGTGTGCGTATGTATGTGTGTGTGCGTGTGTATGTGTGTGTGCGTGTGTATGTGTATGTGTGTGCGCGCGCGCTCGGGGTTGCAGGTGTTTAGCTGCACATTTTGTTCACACCTGTTAACATTTGTGTCTCATGTAGCCTTGTCTCGTGGAGTCCCCCCCTCTCCACACACAGTTCTGATAATAAGAGGGGGGGGTTATAATCGACAGCATTGTTATTGTTATTATTATTAGGCTATGACGTCAGTTCCTCTAAAGTTGCAGGACCTGGTCTACTCCTAACACAGAAAGCATGAAACTGATGGACCACAGACTTTACTGTAGTAATACTGCAAAATAAAATTTACTGGTTTATTACTCCAAAACAAACCCATCTGCAATAACACATTAAAATAAAATCTACTGCAATAATACCAGAAAATAAAATACTGAAATAATGTTACAAAATAAACTTTACTGCAATTATACTTCTCAATAAAGGGAATTACAAAAACACCACAAAATATACATCCCTGCAGTAAAATAATACAAAGCAAAATCTACTACAGTAATAAAATAAAATAAACTAGTGCAGTAACCTACTGTAGTAATACTACAAAATAAAATCTACTGCAGTCAAACTACAAAATCAACTCTGCCGCAAAAAAATTACAAAATGAATTCTATCACAGTAATACTACAAATACACCCAACTGCAATAATTTTACAAAATA
>NC_141337.1:20954217-20959217 GCF_037954235.1 Aulostomus chinensis
CTATATCTATCTATCTATCTATCTATCTATATATATATATATATATATATATATATATATATATATATATATATATATATATATATATATATATAAAACGGGCACGTTGGATCGTTAGCTGTAAATTCGTCTTCACCTTCCCGGTCATCGGTAATAATCTCGTGGGCGTGACTCCCGATTCCGCTCGTGGCAGCTTTGCAAACAACAACCTCCGGGTGAGGTCGTGGACGTCTGGGACAAACGCGCGTTCGAAGGTCATAAAATGTTTGGATCCTCTCACGTTGGTTGTTCTCGCGGCCCTCCATCAGCCCAGCGGCTCGAGCTGCGAGCGGAACTGACCTGCAATAAAAGCCACGTGTTCAGACCCCGTCGCTTTGACCCTTTAAACCCACTGGAACCCGCCGTACGTCATCCTGGCGCTCCTGGTGTCTCAGTGAAATATGTCCCCCTAATATGTTTACATGTTAGAGCAGTTCAGTGATGGTGCACGCGCATCTCGCATGCGTTCGTGCGTATGTGCGTGTTTGTGTGTTTGTGTGTGTGTGTGTGTGTGTGTGTGTGTGTGTGTGTGTGTGTGTGTGTGCGTGCGTGTGTGTTGGGGTCTCTCAGTGGATTAGTAGGATTGTTCACATTTCGGATGTTAAAGAACAAAATTTGTGTTTGTTTTATGCGTTCGACACTTTTCTCTCTCACGTGATTTATTTCCGTGTGGGTGGCACGTTGACCTTTACCTGCAGCCGCCAACAATGGCGTGGGGTCAACACCAGTGACCTGAGCGGCTGACAAACTTGACAGAGGCAGGGAGGGGCAGGCACCTGGACGACACCTGAGAGGACCCAGCAAGGCCAGCGGGAGGTCAAGGTGGCCCCGTCCTCACCTGCCCAGGCTGGGTTCGAACAGAACAGAAGCAGGTTGGAGGGTTTTGACACAAAAATGACGGGTGGCTGCAGATCAGGGGACGAGGACAGGCTCGCGCTCCGGCCTTCTATTGTCCAGTCGGTGGTGGCTGAGCTGAGAGCAACACACCGGACGGGCCAGCAACCGGAGAGCAAAACCCACGAGGACCCCACACTGCACCGTCCTCGCGCATCATTCGACTTTTGCATTTTAATTAATGAAGCCTAAATCCGTTCAGACTCATTCGGACTCTCGTCCTTCGATTATTTGCTTTACAGAGGAGGCTCGCGCGTGTGTGCGCGCGCGCAGATCACTTTTTAATCCTGTTAGATGAGACACGTAGAGACAGACTGCTATTCATCTATTATTCTGAAGGGACTTTTATTCATTTATTCATCGGTCAATCCATTTCTCGGGCCCATCGTTCAGAGCAGTTTCTGATGGGTCCGTGTTCCCTCGTGCCAAGCGATCTGTCTCTGCTTTCATTGACCGCGGTGGTCGCGCGGCTCGAGCTGCTTCCCTCGGTGGACGTTCCTCCTTTCACGATGCAATAATTTCAGCTGTAATTTAATCTCCGTGGGATTTTACTTTAAATGGGCCTTCAGTTTCCGTTCGGATTCCGTTTTGAGAAATTTAGCAGGAAAATAAAAACGGCTGTGACCGCCGGTTTATTATTAACGTTTAAAAATATTAGAATGAAATTAATTCCACTCATGACGGGGCCTGGTAGGAGCCCGGATGTTCGCCCAGGTTCTGATGGAGATGATTTTAAAGTCACCGGGTCGGACCGGCCCGTTACCCTCGGAGGCCCACCTGTCTTCGCGGGTCCAGGCCTTGTTTGGCACTCGTGACTCCGTTTCCAGGATGAGTTGGATCCTTCTCACCTCCGCAGGTCAGAGGTCACCGGCGGGAAGACTTTCTGAGAGCAATAACAGTCGCGGGGTGTGTGACCTGCCACCTGAGAGCCGCTGTCTTCTATATCTACCCTGTAGATCCGGATTTGTGTGAAAATCACGACAACAATCACAAATTCGCTTCTAGGGGAGTATATAGTAGATTCATACCCGCCGGCAGACGCCCCGGTGCTGCCCAGCACGCAGCGGATTCCTCAGCCGAGTACCAAGGTTCCAGAAACCTGAGCCATTAAAAAACGTGTCTCACGTTTTTAGTGCGGTTTCAGTATTTACTGATTGACAGCTTCTGTGTGTGTGCGTGTGTCTGAAACAACAATTCTTACGTCAACTTTTCTTTGAAAAAATAAAAGGAAAGTTTGAACATTTGATTTTTTTTAGCTCTATTTTGTTTCGATCGAGGGCCTCTCACCGCAGGGCTCATCCCGGTGGAACGATCCCGAGTTATTATTTGTCTCACTGAAAAATGATGCAGTCGAGTTACTGGTCATCGTGTGTGTGTGTGTGTGTGTGTGTGTGTGTGTGTGTGTGTGTGTTTCGATTTGAAGTCGGTCAATTTGTGTGGTAACAAAGGGTCGGAGTGTCTCTTTCCTCTTCAGTCCTACTGGGAACAAGACAGAGGATGAACTGGCAGAGTGCATTCTATTCTATTCTATCCTATTCTATTCTATTCTATTCTATTCTATTCTATTCTACTCTGTTACAGTCACGTGTTGACTCAGATTACAGGGAAGTTTTTTTCCGGTTAATTGTTGCTTGTCTTTGTTATGTTTGTTTATAGTCTACATAATATTTATTATTATTATGATTATCATTATATTATCATAATATTATTATTATTATTATTATTTTATTATTATTATTATTATTATTATTATTATTATTATTATTATTATTATTATTATTATTTTATTATTATTATTATTTTATTATTACGCTCTCTCTCTGAAAATGGCGAAGTAGTGGAGAGGCGTCTGCTGGTTGGGTGTCGGTGAGTTGCCGCCGCTCAGGGCGTGAGATCCGGGTGGTGTCGTTGATGGTGGGGCATCTGGCTTCACTGTGCCGCTGAAGGTAACATTGAGGGGCGAAGGGGGGCAAGTCCAACCTCCTGGCGCGGGTCCGGCCGGGGCTGGATGACCCGCGACGGGAGCTCCATGTGGAATGAGGAGGAGCAGCGCTGCTGCCTCCTAATGCGGAGGTCTGCCGGTGATTTAGGAGGCCGCGCAACCTGAATTAGTTGATGAATTTTCTATCGATCCTGAACAAGCAGATTTGTCTCTGACACGAAGCTGCTGGGTGGCGGCGCGGCAGCTCGCGCTCCTGTTATTAGCGATTATAAAGCACAGAAGAAGAAGAAGAAGAAGAAGAAGAAGAAGAAGAAGAAGAAGAAGAAGAAGAAGAAGAAGAAGAAAAGCGTGTCTGGCAGCTTTGACACCCGCGAGACCCGCCCGACTGTTTACACCCGGGCGCCGCTTCGTGTCCCTCAAGCGCTTCATTCTACTTCTGCTGAAGTTTCCGCCAGACAGAGAGCAGTAATAGTACTCACGTCTACTGCACTCCTTTGCTCGCGTGCGCGCGCGTGTTTGTGTGTGTTGCACGAGCGGTTTCAGGCGGAGCGGAATGTCTTCCAGGGTGACGGACGCGCGTTGTTATTGTTGTGATTCTCTGCCCGTGTAGGAGATGGAGGGTCCGGGGCATGGGTGGTGTATGTGTGTGTGTGTGTGTGGGGGGGGGGTGTAATTGTTATACTGTGAATGCCAACAAACTGAGACCATATGATGATGCGCGTGCAGGGGGCGCATCCAGACTTAATCCCATTTCCTTATCCGGGGTTCCTCCTGGAGCCGCGCCATTGGCTGGCCGCCGTCACGTGGCTTCTTAACTTTGTTCACTTGACAGAAAAGTAGGAGGGTTCAACGGAACAGGAATAACCGAAGAGTAAAGGGATGAGATATAAATTTTAGTTATATATTTTCCGAGTAGGTGCAATTCCACAAAAAGCCTGAAATTAATGGCCATGAGCTCCTACTTGATCAACTCCAACTATGTGGACCCGAAGTTCCCCCCGTGCGAGGAGTACTCCCACAGCGACTATCTGCCCAGCCACTCTCCGGACTATTACAGCTCCCAGAGGCAGGAGCCTGCTGCCTTTCAGCCGGACACTGTCTACCAGCACCAGCACCACCACCCGCACCACCCGCAGCACCAGCAGCGAGCCGAGCCGCCGTACACGCCGTGCCAGCGCGGAGGACAGTCCGCCTCAGTGGTGATGTCCCCTCGCGGTCACGTCCTTCCTCCGGCCGGGCTGCAGACCACCCCCGTCCCAGAGCAGAGCCATCGCTGCGACTCGGTGACACCCAGCCCACCGCCACCTCCGTCTTGTGGCCAGCCGCCCCACAGTCAAAGCTCTTCCTCTCCGGCCAGCGGCCGCAAGGACCCTGTGGTCTACCCCTGGATGAAGAAAGTCCATGTAAACATCGGTAAGTGCCGCGACCCTCCGGCTCCTCTCCTCCTCGCTGAGCCTCGCGCCTGCAGCCTCCCAGCTCGGTGTCCACCGTCTGGATACGCTGCTCCCTCTGCTAGGCGAGCAGCCCTTGGGTCGAGATTTACGGTCGCGTGTTTGCAGGGCCAATATAATTACACCCTCCATAAATTTTTATTGCACCTCTCCGCCGAGGCGCCTCCTGAAGTCCGAGCCCAGGCTCGTCTGCTCTCATTCTTCGGCTTATGACAACTCAGACCCAACTCATAAGTTAGCTTTATGCTTTGGTAATTTGATTTTAAGTGGTAGGTTTGTGTAAACGGTGTACTCGGGTCTGTCGAGCCCTCCGCTCCGTGTTCCAGGGGAGGGAAGTTTTATGGCGGCTGGAATATTCGTGTTTATGGATCCGGCAGTAAAACTCGAATGCAAAACCAAACAGCTTCAGTCCATTACGGCTGCTGAGGTTAATAGACTCGCTGCCTGCGGCGGCGCGCGCTCGGTCGGCGTCAGAGAGCTGCTTTTGCAGAATCACCGGGCGCCTCCGTCCGGTCCCGGTCCCGGTCTCGGTCTCGGGCGCGAGGCGTCTGTTTTCCTGCGCCTCATCTTTGCACAACAGGCTCGCGACGTCACGCAGCCGGTCAGATCTGTCCTTGTTTTTCTGGTGTTTGTGGGATTGTTGTGATTCCCAGTGATGCCCCCCCCCCCACACA
>NC_141337.1:20961717-21044217 GCF_037954235.1 Aulostomus chinensis
CATGCCAAGGTTTTTTTCTGCAAGTGTTATTTTTAATTGTTGTTATTTTATTTACATTCCAAAGATTAATTTCTACCATCACTGATGAGGGTCATGATAATGATAACGCTCGTGATGATGCTGGGATTGGACACTGTTACCTCCCGCCATGTTCGCCTCTGTTCTTCTGCTTCCGAGCCTCCATCTTTTGTAAATAGTTCATAGGAATTTAAATAAACGGCTGCAACCTCTCCTGTTCTCACTCGCCATCTTTTCCTCCACGATCATCCTGTCCTCTTTACTCTACTTATTATTTGAATCGTTTCCTGGGTATTTTTATGCTAATTCGGTGGACTTATTTGCCTCCACACAATAAATGATTTCATTTCATCAGAGTTGCTTTTGCTGTCGCGGCCTGTCTGCAGGAATCAGAGCCGGTGATTCATCCCGCTGATCCTGCTACATTACGTCCTGTAATCTCGTTTTAAATCACAAACCGTCCCTCCGTTTCACTCCTGTTCTCCCGTTAATTTAACGGCTGCTCACACGCGTGCACGGGGCGACACAGCTATGCCCCCCCCCCCCCCAAACACACACACAATTTTTTTTTGCACCTGAAGAAAAAAAGGCTCCTCGGTTCGCGGTCTTTTAATGAGTGTAATTTCTGCTCAACATTTCTGCACCTTTGTTTTCGGCGGCGCTGCGGTCTGCGCATGTGTGCCTGAGTTTTTTCTAGATATTACGAAAGGGAGCAGGCTGGCGCCATAGCTCAAACCCTGACAACCAAATAGATAATCAACAAGACGAATGGCTTCTTTTGTAAGGCGCGGCTCCGGTATTAATTTTCATTTTCTTTTCTTAGAGCAGGTATCGAAAAATATAGAACAGGAGGGGGGAGGCCGAGAAAATAGCATTCCTCTCCATGAACTTTAAACAAAAAAAGTGTGCCCCCCAAATTGGCCCGCTCGTACTCCTCGGCCCGCAGAAGATTCCCTATTACTCGTGGGTTGATTTCTCCCGGGCCCCTCGCCACCGAGACTCCCGCTGCCATTTATCTGCCTCCTTCCTTCCTACGTATGAGCGGCTCCTCCAGCACCCCCCCCCCCCCCCCCAGAGCCCTGAGCCACATCCGCGGTTGGTCGACCTGCTACTGACGGTTCTCGTCCAGTCAACTGAGGTTCAGCATAATACTAATACTAATACTAATACGAATACGAATACGAATACGAATACGAATACTAATACAAACACAAATATTGATATTAATATTGATACGAATACTATAATACTAATTACACTACTACTGCTAATGATGATAATAATAATGATAGTGATAATAACCATTATTATTATCACTATCATTATTAGGCAGCTCAGCTGCTGCAGGCTCGGTCAGTGTTTCCTGGCGTGTGTGAGTTTATTCCCGCTGTAGAAGATCATCATGTTTGTGTGCAAATGCTGTAATTTTTGCTACACGCGCCATCGTCCTATATTGCGCTGCAGCCCCCCCCCCCCCCCCCCCCCCACACACACACACACATTTGCTCTTTGACAATAAACCCTGAGCTTTTGCGGTCCTGGTCAGAATAAATGAACCTGCGTGCTGGGCGACAACAACACAATAAACCCAGGGAGGAAGGCCTTCTCCCTCCCTCCCTTACCCTCCTTTATCAGCTGGGCCTTCTGCTGCTTCAGTGAATGGGAGCAGATTTTTGTGAGGATGCCCCCCCCCCCCCTCCACCCCTGAAAAAAAAGTTTATCGCCTTTATTTTCCGGACAGGAGAGAGGGGACGGCACCTCAAGAAAAATGTGAGAATTATACAAGAAAAAATCATTAATCACTTGTTCCTCTCTAAACACTTCTTCTCCTTCTTCTTCCTCCATTGTCACCCGGCAGCTACACACAAGACCCCTTCTGCCAGGAGGGAGAGCGGGGGCACGGAGCAGAGAGACAGACAGAGGAGGGGAGAAAGAAAGAAGACGTCTTGGAAGACACCCACCACCCACCTCCCCCCGCCTCCCCCCGCCACACACACATAAACATGCATACACACTTCCCTGCCCTTCCCACCCATCCTCAAGCTATTTTTTTTTTACTCCCATCAAGTATCCTTCCATATGAAAAACTCTTTTCTTCCTCATTGGAACGAAGAAATTCCCCCCCTGAGAAAATCCAGGACCAGAGCGAGGGTCCAGGACCAGAGCGAGATGGCCCGCGGGCAGCTGGGAGCGGCGTCTAAGGTAGGAGGCCTGGGAATCCCATTCTCTGTGTCTGACGGCTCGCTGGCGTTTTTATGGTTTTATTGCCCCCTGCGCGTTTGGCGAGGTCAGCGGAGAGGGGGCCGCTGTGGCCGCGGGGCTGTGGTTCTTCTGGGAGCGGCTTGTTTGTGCTGCTGTGCGCAGGTACGGATGACCGGTTGATGTGCTGCTGCTGAGTTTGTGCAACTGTTGCCATTTGCTGGCGTGGTGTCACCTCGGGCCTGCCGGTCACCGGGGCCCGCAGCTCCCGCAGCGCCAGGTGTTGCGGTGAAAAGTGCTAGTTTTTCGGCCTCCTTTGATGTGGTTGATTCCATTTGTTCACCACAGAGCTTCAGATCCGAGACTGTCCCGTTAATGTTTGACAGAGACCCCCGCAGCTTAGCCAGCATTTTTGTCTTTCTGTGGTTATAAAGTGGCGCTGCGGTCTACGGCTTCTAACGAGATATTGCTTTATTGTGTGTGTGTGTGTGTGTGTGTGTGTGTGTGTGTTTCCAGATGTAAACATTTACTCTGTGGAAATATGAATCATACATATGCCATTTTATTGGGGGGGGGGGCAGAGGGTGGAAACGCGTGTGATAAAAAGAAAACTGCGGACCTGAGGGAGGCTGGTTCCGGTTCGTGGAAACGCTCTCCGTGTCTTCCAACCTGCTTAGCGGGAAACAAAGGAACAGCGAGGTTTTCTAAATGAACTGCGGATGACGGCGGTGGTCTCGCGCGCCTGGGCCCCGGTGTCTGCTGGGCCGAGATCAGGAGGAGCCCCCACTCCTGTTTGACTCCTCCACAAATCGATCTGCCCGCGATGAGAAATGAAAGGACAGCATCTCTGGTGGGGGGCTTAGGCCTCTCGTGGGGACGCGGGCCATGGCGTGACGCGATGCGTGGAGAAGTAAGAGAAACTAATGGAAAAATGTAAACGGCTGGTATCGAAAGAGGGCGGGTGGTGGTGGAGGGTGGAGGAGGGAAATCGATGGTCGTGAAGGGGCAGCGGGATGGCCAGGCTGCGGCCACAGAGGGTTCAAACAGGGGACACGTTTTTCTGACCGATGAGGTCCACTGCCTCTGCAGCTCGAGGCAAACAGGCGGTTCCCCTCCCCCAACACCTCCTCCACCACTCTGGACCCCCTTGACCTCGCAAGTCTGCTGGATCCTTCGCTCCCTCGGACATTCCCAGACCTCCAGAGCCCCCGGGCCCCTTAGTCATAACAGGCCGAGTTCAAGGCACTGTAACCGGCGGGCATGTCCACCTTATCTGCCTCCCACGCCCAGACAGAGGTCGGCCAGTCCCTTGGAGCTGGTCGATGACACCCTAAACATCAGACCAGAGTCTTTATGCTTCATACTACGCAAGCTGACGTAGAGAGCACGTGGCTGTGGGCTGATGCTGGACAGGAGCGTGAGCGGACCGAGACCAGGATCTGGGAGGGAACATGCCCTGCCCCTTCGTTGCCTCACTGAAACTGTTGAGGGGCTGTGTTGGTGTCGGGACTTGTTCCAGCTTGTTGTGTTAGCGGGCCGTTAGACCAGACCTGTGCATCCACTATGACTCAAACTGAATACTTGTAAACAGAAGTGTAGTTCCTGTTTCTTGTGGTCCTCTCAGGTAGCTGGCTAACATTGTCAAACTAGCTGGTTTAGATATGCCAGCTGGCCCAGTAGCCTAGAGGCTGGACGTGATATCCATGTCCAGTAGTCAGCCTGTGGCGGTCAGAGGTCACTTCCATGGCAGTGAATGATGGTAAGATGCTGATTTGGAGGTAAGAGTAAGAAGATGAGGTGTGTTCTGCTGGCTGGTGGAGATCAGCCGATGAGGTTGCTGTCAGGCCATCGAATGAACCTTCATCCTGATACCTTAATCCCCCAGACCTGGTCTAGTAGGGCCCTACTCTACCTCCTAGAGGGTTGAGAGGCTGGGATCACCTGTTCATTGGTTTGACCCACTGTTGTTAATGCCCAGTAGGCTTGTTATGGAGCTCCTGCTCCCTCTTCCTAACCCTCACCCAGCCTCTCACTCCTCCTAGGTAGAGTAGGGCCCTACTAGACCAGGTCTGGGGGATTACAGTATCAGGATTAAGTTGATTCAGTGGCCTGACAGCAGAACCAGATTGGGTGTGGAGATGTGAGGGAGGTGACCTGATGGGTGGAGGCGCTTGTCATGTAGGAACTCCTGCTTCTGCTGCCTCTGAGCTTCTGACTCGGGCTGCTGATACTTCCTGTCAGCTAAAATCTGGTTTGTTCTCATGACTGGAAGCTGAGGCCTTAGAGCTTTTGTGTATGTGTGTGTGTGTGTGTGTTTGTGTATGTGTGTGTGTATGTGTATGTGTGCGTGCGTGTGTATATGTGTGTGTGTGTGCATTTGTGTGTGTTTGTGTATGTGTGTGTATGTGTGTATGTGTGTGTGTATGTGTGTGTGTATGTGTGTGTGTGCATGTGTGTGTGAGTATGTGTGTGTGCGTGTGTGTATGCGACCATAAACTCGTCTTCACTGTTGGTTACTTGGACGCTCACGTGCTCGTGCGCTCACACACTCAATCAAAAACACAACAGTTACACCAACTTCTGACTTTGGCCCGGGGAGTCTCTCCGTGGTTTGCTAATTGCCAGACAAATCGCCCGCGTGGTCCCCCCCCCCCCCCCCCCTTGCAGCAGCGTTGCCCGAGAAATTTATTATTCTGGAGAGCGCGAGGAGCCGAGGAGGTCACGGTACAGGCGCACGGGCTGCAGGAGGAGGTCGTCACGAGAGATATATGGCTGCCAGGCGTGTGTGTGTGTGTGTGTGTGTGTGTGTGTGTGTGTGTGTGTGTGCGTGTGCGTGTGTGTGTGTGTGTGTGAGAGAGAGAGAGCGAGAGAGATTAGACACATATTAAGTATTAAAAGCAGAGAGCCAAAGAAGCGATGCCAAGTTTCACGTCTAATTGTCACATCAGGAGTTTCTTCTTCTTCTTCTTCTTCTTCTTCTTCTTCTTCTTCTTCTTCTTCTTCTTCTTCTTCTTCTTCCAGTCTCTAAATTATTGATGCGTCGGCGAAATCTTGTCAGAGTTTAAGACTCGAAACGCAAATCACGCACTTATCTGTGGTCCTTCCAGCCATTAGAGAATTATTTTATAGTCTGGATCTCACAGCCCGGGTCTGGTGGATCCTCCTGCGCGATCCTGCTCAGTTTGACGGCTCCGTGTCAAAAATTATATTTTCTAAAACATGTTTTAGTATGACGTCACACATATAGCTTGTGCACTATTTGTACTATCGGATTCCAATTTTTTATGTGTGAACGGGTCTCTTAAATTGGTGCTATCAGTGATGCGGATTCACGGGAGATCCGCGTGTGCGGGATCGCGGGTTTCTGGTCTCCTGGCGGGTGTCAGGCTGCAGGATTTCATTCACTGTAAATTCAATTAAAAAAAAAAAGAAAGAAACCAGGTCCGCATATACCGGGACATTACCGGCATTACCAGGCCGTTATTTTGGCCAGGATGTTCGAATCCCCAAGACTGCCAAAGAATTAAACACGCGTGGGGGAAAAAAAACCTTGAACAAAAACAACAACAAAAAAAGCTTTTCATAGTGAAATTGTGTGGAGAGTAAAAATGTAAGGAGGTGCCGAGAATCTGTTGCTGTGAAGGTTCCGAGCTTCAGACGCACAAATGGCGGGCAGGTGTCGAGCCCGCTGAGGCCTGACAGGATGTTAAAGCTCGGACACTTCCGGCGTTTATCAGAGATCAAAACCTTCACGTTTATTCTTGAAAACTGGAACAGCACCGCATCGCCCGCACCCTGATTCTGCTTTGCGTGATGATACGTTTAACGGAGCTCGAGGCCCCACAGCAACACGTGAAGGCGCCGGTACACACGCATGCTGACGGTTCCGCCCGCAGGTGAGCTCACTTTTGGGTCAGCATCTCCAGAACTCCGCTGAGCCCAAACCCGCGGCTCGCGGCTCGACGAGGGTTTGCACGCGCGTTGGGAGGCTCGGTGATGGACGACGTGCGGCGCGTCACTCGATTAAAGAGCTTGACGGTGTCAGCGAGGCTCTCCGGTGTTCAGCAAGTCAGCGGGACCCCGCCAGCCGCCACCGGGACGAGGCGCTTCAGCGCCGCTCACAACTCATCGATCCTGTTACGTGTGACAACGACGCAGCCGCCAGGGCCGCGAGGAGCTGAATGAAGGACTCTGCCAGTTGGAGACCCCCCCCCCCCCCCACACACACACACACACACCTCCAGGACGGTAGTCACTAATATGACATAATACATCTGTGACTGACGGGTTTTATATCTCTCTTTATGGCTCATATTTATTGTTCTGGAGATTTCGGTGGTGTGTGTGTGTGTGTGTGTGTGTGTGTGTGTGTGTGTGTGTGTGTGTGTGTGTGTGTGTGTGTGTGTGTGTGTAGGGGGGGGGGGCGGTTCGTAGGCCAAGTCACAGGAATCGTGAGGGCGGTCGGGGATGTCTCCGGTACTCCCACAACGAGGGGAAGACCTCACGAGACGCGCACAAGACGAATATATTTCAAAATACCGGTTGTGCGCGTGCTGCTGAGTCCTGACAGATTTACGAGCCGCAGTAAAGGCGGGGGTAACCCCCCCCACACACACACACACTGATGGCTCCTGTCACATAATAATAATAATAATAATAATAATAATAATAATAATAATAATAATAATAATAATAATAATGATGATGATGATGATGACAACAATAATAACAATAACAATAAAATAAAAATAATAAAACAATAATAACAATAAAATAAAATAAAAATAAATATAAACATAATAATAAAATAATAACATAATAATAATGATAATAATAATAATTTAGGAAACCTTAAAGCATTTACTTTCGGGGAGAAAGACAAGCGAAGCATCAGGCGGAGAGAGAAACTACCGGCCCCGCGTCCACCGGCCCCGCGTCCACCGGCCCCGCGTCCACCGGCCCCGCGTCCACCGGCCTCAGCAACATGACCATTTCATGGAGAAGCGGATTTGTTTGGAAGTCGGACGTGATTAAATGGTGGAGCAGCAGGAGCGCCTCCGCGTCTCCTCCCCGGCTCCCATCACCACTCAACGCCACATATTAATATTTCTGGCTTCTAAGTAAATATTTCTGCGGGCTGTGTGGCGCCTCTGTGCCAAGTTTACCGAGTGGATCCGTGCTGTTGTCACACCGGCTCCGGTCCCACCGCTGCTTATCTGTGCTGCCGTGAGTTCTGTAATTTATGGCCGTCATTACACGCGCCATCATCACCACCGCAAATGTTTGATTTCAATCTTGTTGTGGGTGAAACCTGCGCCGCGCGCTGAACGCGGCTTTGACAGAGTAACTGGGCGTTTGGACTTCGTCCCAGAAAAGTAGGATTTTAAATAAAAGACGGAAGTCACGCGTGTGCTGACCAGCGCGGTCTCCGTGAGTTCTGCTGAGGTTTGACGCCCTGCTGGCCCGCTGCGAGGCTCCTCGCTCCACATCTTGTGTTGTGGGTATGTAAATCTTTGTGCTGGTGTTTGTGTGTGTGTGTGTGTGTGTGGGGGGGGGGGGGGGGCTCCCGCGGGGGCCGCCGGCTCCTCGCTCTTGGGAGCAGCAGCGTGTCTCCGGGCTGCAGCGGTCCATTGTTTGACCTTGAAGTCTCTCTCGCGGCTCCTCGGCAGCTACGTTCGGCCTCTCGCCGCCTCCCGGCTCGTCTTCCGGCTCCATTGTTCCGGATTCCATCTCCTATTGTTGCGGCTCTCCGCGGTTTCTCCTCCTCAGTCTCTCCATCCTCATCCATCCATCCTATCTGCGTCTGTCTTTGTCCTCCTGCTCGGGTGCGCGTGCTACCTGTCCCCACCAGCCAAACCTGATCGGAGGCCTCGACACATCTCGGTTGCTCGGTGTATGAACCTGCTGTGATGAACAGGAGGAAAATGTTGTTGTTTGTTTTCAGGTATTTGACCTGGAAGCCCCGCGCGCTCACTTTGTGTTGGCGCCTCTTGAGTTTGAAACTGAACTCAGCAGCTGAGTTGGTTTTCGTTTGACAGCGACGTGGAATAATAAAAAAAAAAAAGCTGCTGTGTGATGCACAATCATCTCATGGTTTCATCCGTGAACTTTAAATATTTCTGCTGTCAGAATCAGAGTCTTAACCGGGAAACCTCCCGTTCCGCCGAATGACGGCGGGCTGAAGCGGAGGCTCCGGTGAGGAGCTGGGGCCCCCGGGGTGGAGCAGCGGCCCGGGGTGGAGCAGCGGGCGTTTCTGAAACGACCGTTTGAGGTGAGCCCCTGCACGGGTCCACGGGTTCGGACGGGTCCCACCAAAGGGAAGCACACCGTCACCCCCCCCCCCCCCACCCACGCACACACACACACACACACCACCCCCGAAACTCACACCGCGCTCCCGGCCCCGGGTCACGTGATTCATTAACTAATGATGCAGAGGTTGTGAATAGACGTGTGTTCGTCAGGAGTATAACGGCGCGGCTCCAGAGTGTCTGACGTGGAAATTTCAACTGTCCTTTAAAAAAAGAGAAAAAAATACAAGCCCCCCTATAGCAGCGGAGGGGGGGTAGAGAGAGGGGGGAGGGAGAAGAGGAGACACTGAGAAACGCCAACAGAGAGAGAGAGAGAGAGAGAGAGAGAGAGGAAGAGAAAAGAGAGAAGGAGGTTGCAATAAAACAAATTTGGACGGGCGTGCGTCTTGTGGGTCGTTGTGGACGCCGCGAGTATTGCGGAAGAAAGGAGCTGCTGGGGGAAGCACGCGCTCTGCCTCCTCCGGTCCGCCGCTGCAGCGCCGCGCCAGCCTCCCTCTCCCTGCCTCCCAGGCTCCTAACATCCTGGTAAATATCCCCGCCAACGACCATCCCGACCATCGTGTTTCTCATCGTGCATGTTGCTGTCGTGTTGTTTACACATCACCCCACCTTCACCGGCAGCAGCCATTGTTTATAGGTGGACGCGGTGCAGCCGCTGCAACCCGGGGAGGGAGCGGGAGGCGCGGGAGGGAGCGAGCGGGGTGGCCGATGGCTGTTTATATTTTAAGAAGCACTTGGATATTCTTCTCCATCTTCCTCCCATCACCTCCTGTCTGCCTCTACATCTCTCTCTATCTGCCTGGCTCTGTCCATCCCTCCCTCTCCCTCTCTCCCTTCTCTCCCTCTCCCTCTCTCTTCTTTTT
The DNA here is from genome assembly GCF_037954235.1 of Aulostomus chinensis. Lineage (NCBI taxonomy): Eukaryota > Metazoa > Chordata > Actinopteri > Syngnathiformes > Aulostomidae > Aulostomus > Aulostomus chinensis. The sequence continues at coordinate 20,971,109 of NC_141337.1, forward strand.
CCCAGCCAGCTACTTCTGGTGATTTATAGTGAGGCAGGGTGTCAGCGTGCGGCCACGGCTGCCATTGTGTGTTTGTGAGGGAGAGCTGTTGTTTATGCTGCTGCCCGCGATAAATCACGGGGAGACGGTGGAAAGATGACGGTCGATGGACCAATGATACACCGGCACGAGGAGGAAGGAGGTGAGGAGGAGATGTCGCCCGGCCGCCGCCGGCTCCGTTCTCTACCTCTTTTTGTTCCGGTTCTCTTCCCCCTCCTCCTGTCTCGTTCCCTGACTTCCCTCCATTCCGGCCTCACCAACACCCCATCCGGTTTCCCACCCGTGATCATTAGTCGGCGTGTTTCTCCGTGCTGCCGCGTGTCAGTGCCTGTAGCTGCGGGTCTTGATTTACTGCGGCGACCAATTAACGGGAGATTTGTTTGAATTTGGCTCACCGGCGCGCGCCTCGGCCGCCATGAAAACTCATAAAAGCCTCGCTGGTCGCGAGCTCTCGTCCTTCCTGCAAGGAGGGCGCGTGGATCCGCGCAGCCCGTTCAGGGAGCTGCTGAGAATCTGAACCAGGCCTCTGCTTACCGGGGACGCGCAAAACGGACTCGACGGAAGCCTCAACCAGCGTGACGAGTCACGTCACCCGTCCTCGCTGCATCCGGGAGAGATTCCTGGAACATCCCATGATTCTGCTGCTAGTTTACCAAGAAGAAATGTGCGGGATCAAGAGTTGCTGCTGGCGAGTTGACCGCAGCCAGACTCCCCCCACCGACGCCCGCTCATCTACGAGTAGTTCTCCTTCCTTTGCCACGATTTTGGAAAAAAAAAAAAAAAAATTCTTTGGATTCCTGCTGGAACGAAGCTGGCCGCCATCGGTGATGTCAGAGCTCGGGCCCGCCACCGGGAACCAGAGCCTCTCCTCCAGAGGCGGCGAGGATAGTAAAATTAGAGGGTGAGAGGATTAGGGTGTGAGAGGGGGAGGGAAAGGGTGAGACTAGAGTGTGAGAGGATTAGAGGGTGAGAGGATTAGAGTGTGAGAGGGTGGGTTGTTGGGTGAGAGGATTAGAGTGTGAGAGGATTAGATTGTGAGAGGGTGAGTGAGAGGGTGAGAGTATTCGAGGGTGAGTGAGAGGGTGAGAGTATTAGAGGGTGAGTGAGAGGGTGAGAGTATTAGAGGGTGAGTGAGAGGGTGAGAGTATTAGAGGGTGAGAGTATTAGAGGGTGAGAGGGTGAGTGAGAAGACGCCAGCTTGTGCAGCCCCTCCAGCTGTGGTTGTGCGGGCTGACTGGACCCGGCGGGCCTGTGTGTGTGTGTGAGAGCAACTGGGAACCAGTAAGAGACCAGAAGACCAGGACGGAGCTCTGAATCGCTTTATTATGCACAGACATGATTAGCTGACCAACATTCCCGGTACACTGCATGAAGGCTTATGATATTATTATTAATAACTATGGATGGATGGGACCACATTACAATTCCATTTCCAATGCCCCCCCCCCCCCCCCCCCCCCCCCCCAGTATAAACCTTAGTGTAACCAAATTAAAGCCGCTGCTCCCCGTCAGGTAATCAGGCCGCTAGCAGCAGGCGACAGCGCTGCTCGGGGTGCGTGTTTCTGCTGTCCGCGGCCATGTCAGAAACAATATCCCGCCTCATTTCTGTGGACGGAGGAAGAGGCGGGGGGTGGGGGGGTGGTTAGTTTGGGGGGTCTTTACTCATTTCTCTCACAGGTTTATATTTCACCACACGGGCGTCACAGGCCGGCCTGAGGCAGATGGCAGGACGCTGGTCAGGGATTTCCAAGCTCCAGCCAGACAAGGCAGGAAGCTTCCCGCCTCAAGCAGACGCGTCCAAATGGTCCTGGGACACCGCTGAGGCGTCGCGGTAGCGGCGCGGCAGCGGCAGCGGCAGCGGCAGCGCTCTTTTTATCCTCTCTCATCCCGGCATGTGTCCGCGGTGAAGTGTGTTTGGTCTGCAAAGATACTTCCACATGGAAGTCAGCAGAAATACTTCAAATATTTGAAACGTGTTGAGAAATGATAACCGAGGCCGTCTGACACCCACGAGAGGGGAGGGGATGCCGCTGCTGCTGCCGCTGCTGCCGCTGCTGCCGCTGCTGCCGCTGCTGCCGCTGCTGCGGCGAGGCCTCGCTGGGTTAGATGTTTACCTGCTTTGGAAAGATGCGTTTGTTACTGTGCGTGAATGTGCTGTCCCCCTGAACCCGGAGACACGCGCAGATATTTTTGTTTAAATGAAATTAATGTTTACACCGAAACCATCTGCCGGAAAAGAGCCGCATACTGGCGGAAAGTTTTATCAGCAGGAGAAACAAACTCCATTCATCTGGTTATCATTTTCTCATCGGATCCTGTCGGACTGTGGCAGCACGTGGAGGCGTGAGAACCTCCCAGTGACGCGTTCTGACTGATATTTAACTTTTCGCGTCACGTCTCTTTGTGCTAATTGTGTTAAGAAGAATGCAAATCAGACTGCGCCTGAGAGAGAATGTGCGGAGGTTTGCTGCGGGTGCTTTTCACCACCAAGAATGAACGGAGGAAAATGCAGCAGCTCTGGTCTCTTTATCTAATCGAGCTCACACACACACACACACACTTAAGCAAATAACTGTGCGTGATAGCAATAGCGTTTTATAGTTTATGGTCAAAGACAAGGTCGATAGCCCACTCTCTCTCTCTCTCTCTCACACACACACACACACACACACACACACACACACACACACACACGGACCGGCAGCCATGTTGTTTTCATATTTGTCCTCTTCGTTTCTCTTTTCCTAGCAAACACATCTCACATCCAAACGGAGAAAAAGAAGCCACTCCATTACAAAAATTTCTGTCTCTATTTTTGTTTTTTTTCGTTTCATCCGCAACTCAAAGGTTTGTTTGAATTTAGACCCGCCAACGTCGCCGAACGGAATCCACACAAACGCACCACTTTGCACCTCGTCAGCCCGCGCTGCTTCCACGCTGACCACAACAACGTGGACTCATCAGTTTTGTTTGAATTTTCCTCAAATGAACGCCATCAGGCGTCATGGCCCCCTGACTGCTGCAGCTGCGGGAGCGGCGGAGCGGGACTCGGACCCGCTGCGGCCTCGTGGAAGGAGCAAAACTGGAAGTCGTTTGCCGGTTCTAGGCTGAATCACACGAGCCTCATGAACCCTCGGCGGCTGGACGCCAACGAGCGAGGCTCGAGATCCAGGAGCGACGTCAGCAAACCTGTCAGCAGGGTTTAATTTGGTCCAAACAAAATAACATTTTCATGATTCTGATTCTGGTTTTATATTATTATTATTATTATCATTATTATTATTATTATTATTATTATTATTATTATTATTATTATTATTTATTTATTTATTTTTTTTTTTTTTTTCTTTTGAGGCGGCAAACCTCCGCTCTCGAGCTCCAGCAGGTTTTCCCGGGCTCCTCCTCGCGCACACTTTATTACCCGTTCGGAAATAAATCAGTAAAATCCTCCGTTGGTCTGCCGTGGCGCGGGTTGAGAGCGCGACGAAACGAGCGGCTGGAACCGAATCCAGACCTCGAGCTACGCGAGGGGCCGCGTGCAACCGGGAGAGAGGAGAGCTCGAGCCCCCGAGCCGGACACGTTCCGAGCAGCAGAGAAAGAGGCGCGAGCTGCGGGGCTCCTCTCGCTCTCCTCGCGTGATTCAGGCGCCTTCGCCTCCTTCTCGTTTCTCCTCTCAGTGTGTGCGCGTGTGTGGCAGTAAAAACACGTCTATACGCGTGGGAAGAAGACACAAATACACACAAAGAGCACGAGAGAGAGAGAGACAACGAGACCGAGCCTCGCACGCGCGGATCTCTGTTCTACAGAGGAACTAAACCCGCAAACAAAGCGTGCGCCCAGAATCGTCCCTGCACCCCAGGTTCGTTGAGGTCGAGCTTACATATTTGAGTCATAAATCATAAATCAATCTGAGGCTCATTCTGATTTTGGTTCCAACTCATTCAGCAGCTTAAACCACGGTTTTCTCAGATCTGGCGCCACTTCTCGTTCCGCTGACTGGGTAAACAAGCGGAACCCGCCGGAAACGGTTCCTGCGTGGACTCGCAGGTCAAATCCCAGCGAAGCTCCTGCTCGTCCTCCCCTCGCTCCATCCCGGCTTCCTCTCCTCTGATCGCTCTCAGTTTGACGCCATGTAATAACCAACATCTGGCCCGCGCGCAGCCAGCGAGGACAGGCAGGTCAGGCTGAGCCTCGCGACCCCCCCGGCGCACCCCAGCCACACCACCCCATTGGACACGAACAAGAACCAGAACCCCTCCCCAGACCTGTCTAGCTGTCAGTCCGCAGCTCGGTTCAGCAACAGTTCACGGTGTCAGTCCAGAGATCCCGCACGAACAAAGCTGGGCGCCACCAGCCAGGACAGGTCTGAGCAGGGAGGAGGACAGGACAGGAGAGGACGACGATTCACGTGCACGTAGCTGTCCTCAGTTATCTGGTCATGATGGAGGAACGAAAGACGCCAAAGGATGAACGTTGAAATCGACAGGATTTGCTGACAAGAGTCGCAGGTCAGAAAGGTTCGCCAACCGGGCCCAGCAGGCGAGCTGGGGGCCCATCACTGACCGAGGGGAAGGGGGGCAGAGAGGCCGAGACACGGCGGCGAGTTCGGGGATAGCGGCGTCACACTCGCGCGAGCGGGGACAGAGGGAGCCTGGTCGTCCGGGCTGCAGGTCCACCGGAGGCTACACGAGGACCTCAGGAGAGAGCGCGCGCAAGCCGTGTGTTTTTAGGCTAAAGTAGCATCAGAACCCCAGCGCGCGAGCGCGAGCGTGACGGCATAAACAGATTCAACACCTTCCCGTTTGTTCGGTGACGTTTTTACTCGACCGAACTGCGGGACCGGATGCAGCTAAGCACGCTCTCACGACCACTGCAGCTACCAGTTCCCGGGTTTCCACGAGGGGATTCGGGTCCTCTTTACCGCCGGCGTGTCCATCCGTGTCCAAAACAGATTACATCCGGGGAAGAACGGAGCACTGGGAGCAGATTCAGGAGGGCAGACAGGAGCCGGGAGCGCAGGTAAGTTGTGTCGGGTGTCTCCTGCTCAGAGTCCCGGTGTGTGTTCCCGAGGAGTCCCCTTCCCACGCGATCCTCCGGTCGACATGTCATTAATTATCTGTGTGTCTCTCGTGAACGGCATCCGCGGGGTGTGCCCTCGTGCAAGCTCTTCAAAAACCTTTCCTTGTGTGTGTGTGTGTGTGTGTGTGTGTGTGTGTGTGTGTGTGTGTGTGTGTGTGTGTGTGTGTCTGGAGGTGGCTGAAGACAGATGCTTCAGAATAGGTAAGGGCCGAAAAGGACGTCTCTCTCTCTCGCTTCCGTCGATTAGAAAGAAGTTTACTTGTAGCGTGAGGTGCCTTATCAACGAGTGCGGGCTTGAATGTGTGTGTGTGTGTGTGTGTGTGTGTGTGTGTGTGTGTGTGTGTGTGGTCGTAGTGAACAGGGACCTGACGGCTAGGTGTGAAGACAGAAGATGCATGTTAGCACGCAGTGATTTATGATAGTGTGAAAAGATTGCTTACTCAAGAAGACCCCCCAACACACACACACACACACACACACACACACACACACACACACACACACACACACACACACACACACACACACACACACTTGCTCTCTTTCCTCCTCTTTTATCCACAAATTTTCACACACCCCCTGGACTCAAAAACACAACGAATAAATCCGCAAATGACTGCAGCAGGAACACGCACGTGCAAACGCATCTCTCAAGTGTGCGTCATCACGTAGCAACCTGAGCGCGCGCAGCATCCAAATTTATCCAACTTAATAACCGAATGAATCATTTGCCTATAATTATTGAGTGAGACCTTTTATTTCAGTTGCATTTTACTAATTATTGTGGCTTTCTGTTTTTCCAACCCAATTTCCTCAAACATCTAAGTGTAGCCACAAGAACACACCAGCAGTCCTCCCACACCTGAATGATTTCCGCCAGTGACCTCCGGTGGGTCACATGACTACAAGCAGAGATAAATAAACAGCTGAATCAGGTTCACTGGTTCCTTATGAACAGCCTGACTGGGACCAGGGTTCACCAGTGGATATTTCCTTCATTTAAAGACATTCAAAGCCAAAGAAGTTGGGATCGCCTGCTGCGCACTGGGCAGCCCAGCTGACCTTCGTGGTTTTCATTCACTTCCGGGTACAAAGGCTTGGAACTCACGAACCCGCCCAGCGAGTCCAACGCTGCCCTCATTCAATTGATTTCTTCATACATCACTGACAAAGGATGAGCAAAACACCAATCAAGGTAGAATAGCAGGATCAAGCTGGCCTCAGACTGCTGCAGTGCATGAGGCTGACAGCTCTGGCTCCGCTCCATCCAGCTGCTTTCTCCTGCTCTCTCAGGCTTAATAGCCGGCCGCTCTGCTGCTCGGCCAAGTGGCTTGATTATATTACAGTCGCTGGCTTCCTTTTCTGATTCACGAGTCATTAGAGGAGCATGTTGTTAGGAAATGGATACAGGCCTGTTGTACTGGGGCAACTTGTTAAAACTCAGCATAATGAGCTTTCAAAGCAATGTAATCATAACTTAGAGAAATCAAATTTTAAGGCACTGCCAAACCACTTATTGCTACCGATCAATATCAGATAGGGCCACGCTGCTGGACCGTCACGCTGCTGGACCGTCACGCCGACGGACGGCGCTCTGATGGAGCACACAGGTGCTGCAGACGGAGCGAGGCTGCAGTCCCCAGCACCAGGCAGCTGAGCTGACTCAACCAGTGCAGGCCAACAGCAAACCAGGAAGTGGTGGCGACTCACTGAGCCAGACATTCGCCAACACACCAGAGCAAGCATGAACAACCAATAACGGCAGAAAACACTGATGACACACACACTTGCACACACACGCATGCACACACACGCATGCACACACACACACGCATGCACACCCACACACCCCTAAACACTCATGCACACACGCAAACACACACACACACACACACACACACACCCCACACACATACTCCCACACCCACACTCACACACATACACACACACGCATCCACACCCACACACGCATGCACCCCCCCCACACACACAGACTGACTGACAGGCTTGGCACTTCTCATGGCCCAGCAGTAGAAAGGGGCTGCCTGACCCCCACTCCCTACCTCCCGTTACCTCTCCAGCCTTCTCCCTCTTCTCTCTGGTGTCAGGGCCTCCTTTGAGTCCGGGGTTAAAGATTAGCATCTCTGATAAAGATTAACTCTCTGTCAATGGAAGGTGCTGATTGCATGAGATTCTGGTTCAGGATAGACCGGCGCAGGCGTGACCCCGCCTGCAGCCTGAGGTTAGTCAGCAGCAGGAAGCCGGCTCCCACATGAGAGGAGTTTTGATTCAAGAGCATTCAAGAGCCTGGTTTGCTCCACCGCCCGTTGAACTGTGTGTCCTGGTAGAGTCAGTGAAACACATCTATGCCTCTCTTCTGTTTATACAAAAGTCTAATCCATGCACCCCCCCCCCCCACACACACACACATGCATATGCACACACACGTGCACACACTTGTTGGTACTTTGGTGAAATCAAAGTCCAACCCTGATCATGTTGAATGTGCTCATGAAGCTGGTCGAGGGCTGCAGCTCCCTGAGAGCCTCCATGTTGAACACAGGCCTGCAGCCTAACCAGCACCCAAATGGGGCTTTTGTGCACTGGATGAGTGGAACGCTGCAGCCAGGAGCCGTAATAAGAGCAAGAGTTGTTTAAATTTCACAAGCCTGAATGAAAAGTGTGTGTGTGTGTGCGTGTGTGTGTGTGTGTGCGTGTGTGTGTGTGTGTGGCATTACATATCATAACAGTAAGAGATGCCTTTTCCTCTAACATGCTTCACTTCAAACCCCAGAGTGCAGCACATGTAGGGCTGTTCGCTGTAACTGAGACGTCTTCAGCAGTCTTCAGAGACATTCCTGTCCACACTCACAGAAGTTTTGTGATCCAGACTGGTGGTGAAATGAATCTCCTCAAATGTGTATTCACAGGCAGCCAACATGTCATGACTGCGTGTGTAAATAATAAAGGATGAGCTTCGCCTCAGTTGTGCAGGTTTGAGTCGTTCTCAGCTGCTGGTTTTTGCTGCTCTGCTGGACTCATTAGTTTCCCACCTGAACCAAACTGATAACGGAGACACGAAGACTCTGGAACCAGTAGTTTGATTAAACAGCCTGGAAAACTAGACAGATATCTGCGTGTAGTTTTTGAAAAATAGTGTTGAAACATGTTTGGGGGTCGGGGGGGGGGGCTGCAGTGGCTTGTCGTCGCTTTCTATTTGTGGAGTCTGTCTGTGTTGGTGGTGCTGCTGCATGGCCGTTCAAGCTCATTACACTTCAAGGAAATCACCAAATGGACTCGATGAAAAAGTCTCCTTGGAAACAAAAAAACCTATGGATTGAACTAAAGGGAGGCTACGGGGCCCTGGTCGCCCAGCAGGGGCGGAGTCCAGCAAAAGATGGAGAGAGACAAAGAAAAGAAAGCACCTGACATTCATGCGTGTTCTTGATTATCAGGAACAGGAGCAGATGAGGAGGTTGCAGAACTCTGATCCAAACCATGTAAGCACCTAAATGATATCAAACAGCAACGCGTCAGAACACTCGTGTGTCAAACGTTGCAGTTTTAAAAGAGCAGAACATGTATTTATGAGATGATTACCTGTTGGGTAGATTCTGTCGTCTGACGCGTTGCAGCTGAAGCGAGAACAAAGCAGGGCGTTGACTCCGATCTTCTCCAGACTACAAGAAATTCCAACCCCTGACATCATGTGGAAAAAATGTTAATCGGCAGGAAGCTCGATGACGCGGCAGCAAATTACGTAAAATGTGGAAGTGGTATTGACGTGGGATGGGATGGAGGGTTGTCCGAGGCCAGCTCGACGTTATGACTTGTTTTTATGAATGCTGCTGCTGCTGAATGTCGGCTCGCTGCTCGTCACACCTCCTCCAAGCAGCAGCGGGGCTCAGGAGAGCAATCGTCTCTGCCAGCGGAACGTTTGAGCTCTGGCAGGAAGGTGTGTGCTAGGCAGTCTTTAAAACGCTGTCATGAATCGCAACACAGACAGAAAAACAGAAAGTAACCAGTTTGAATCATTTTTCGGACTCCCATGCTGACGTGGCATTGTTACCCTGCCACCGTGATGACATCGACTCATTTGTTAAGGTTTTTGGGTTGAGAAGCACAGAAGGTCGTGGTGAGCTGAGGCAGTTCCACTTCCTCTCCAGTAAGGAGCTGCTAGCAGCTCCAGTTGTTAGTTGAACCATTCCCTTCACGTCCCAGTTGGGTCCGGATGTGGCCGGTGCCGCTCCAAGCAAAACTCTGAACTCTTGCTGCTCATATTTGTCTAGTTTATTGTCCAAGTATCCTTTAGCGCTACCAAACAGCTCAATAAAATCCTGTCCCTCACCTCACTGCCCCGCTACTGAGACAGGGAATCTTATAACCTGTAGTTTACTTCTCCCCACCTGGACCAGGTTTCTTGTCCAATCACCTTCCTGCTTGAATCCTTCATTCCAGTCACTGCTGTCCACCTGAAGGAACGTGGGTTTGCTCAGATTTCAACTTTTTGCAGTGCGAATGTAAAAGGAAGGCTGAAGCTCTTTGCCAGAGGGCTGATCATTATAAAATACTGAGCTGCTGCTGGAGGTCAAAGGTCACTTGTGGAGAGCTGTGCTCCAATATGTCACTCTGTAAGTGCTTCAGTGGGGGCTGCCAGTACCACACAGTATTTCTGAAAGAGGAGCTTCAGCAGCATTAGAAGTAAAACTACATACTCGCATTGTGCTACGTTGATGGCAGATATTGTTGTTGTAGTAGTAGGAGTAGTAGTAGTAGTAATTATAATAATAATAATAATAATAATAATAATAATAATAATAATAATGATGATAATTAAAGGCTGAAGACAATCAGAATGATCCAACCAGCTTCATCGCACCAACGTCAGAACAGTGGATGACGATGCTGAAGGTTTTGAAGACATTTTTCATTTTCAGTTTTATTTGAGAATCTGAGGAGCTGTGGGGGCGTTAACTTGCTCGAATACAGAACAACTAATAATGGCAAACTCTTTTATTTGACGACCCTTCGATCCGGTTTGTGAACCTGTTGTTCACGTGCGCCCGAACCCATCAGAGGAACAAACAAAAAACAAACAAACAAACAAACTCAACTCCCGGCTGCATTGTTTTATCGGCCTCCAGAATCCAGAGCCTCGGAGAGCTTTCATCTCTCCACCTCAGCCTCCTCTTTCAGTTAAAATTTGGCTCATCAGCTGTTCCGGGGCTATGGAGGCGGCCTCCCCTTTGTCTCGGCCTATAGCCTAGCTGGCTAAGCTAGTCGGCCCTGCATCACTTTCTGAGCAACTTTAGACTTGTCCACTCCTGCTCCGCGCCTCCAAAATTTCCGATACCCTCGGGGCTGAGGGGGACACAGGACAGCCCGGCTGGTGCTGCGATGGGGATGGACGGCAGCCAGAGCAGCGCGTAAGTGCGTGGATGGAAATAATAAATAACTTTATAGAAGTGGAAGCCGCTGCGGGAGTGGAGGGGATGGCGGGTGCAGGCTGGTACGGGGAGGTCGAGGGATCCTTGCTTGATTTATGTGTTTGGGGGAAGCTGTCAGGAGCGGAGGAAGCGCGGGCCGGCGATTTTATTCCAGCACTTTAATAATAACAGCCACTACGCAACAACGCGGGCAGCGCTGCGTGTCGTGCGCGCCGCTCCACAGTCATACAACTCACCTCGATGCAACGTTTCCCACCTCCGCCGCTGATGGATGTGTATCTACCGCCGGGTCTGCGAGCTCGGGCGGGACGCGCTCTCCCGGCCCGGCTGCTGCTGCTCTCCCCGAGCCACAGGAAGAGGAGTCGGGCATCAGCGAGTGTGTGTCGGCGGTGCGGGGCGCGGAGGTTATTTACGGCCTGGGTGGACGCAGAGCTGCGGGGAAGCAGTGCGCGCCTGAGGGGCCGCGTCTCCTTCTTCCTCTGCTTTTTCCCATTTCAGGCCGTTTCATGGTTAGCGGCGTTTACGGGCTGCTGGGAGTGTTTGTGGGGCTGATTGTGGTCGCTGCGGATGCGTTCTGGGTTCATGAAATTCGTTTTATGTGTTCAGATTCTCGCGGCAGGCTTAAAATGATATTTATAGCCTAATCCCACAAATATGGTTCCCATTAATTAGTCTCGGGAGTTAGATGCACCCCTGTTTTCTGTTGTTGTTGTTTTTGTTGTTATTATTATTATTATTATTATTATTATTATTATTATTATTATTATTTAGTTAGTTAGTTCTGATATCGGCTGTGTTGGCGGGTTTTCTTGGTGTCGTCACGCTCCAGTTTACGTCTGAACTTTCCTCCAGGTGACGTGGAGGCCCGCTCGGGTTGGCGAGCAGCAGCTTCATGGGCTTCTCCTGGTTTTACAATTACAAACTTAGGTCGTAATATTTTTTTAATTAATTCTAATTAATTATGCTTGATTTCGCAACCTTCCCGTCGTCCCTGATGTCCACCGCGGCTGCTCCTGCCTGTCGGTGCCGTCCAGCTGCTTCATCAGACTCCCAGCCAGTCGAAAACTCGGGTAAATCACGGTAAATATGATAAGATCCCTAATTAGATAAGCAGAATCAATAACAACTCTCCGTTATCATTTGATCTGCTCTTATTGCACTTATGCCGGGATTTTTCCGGGAATCATTTAAGGTCAGCAAGACCTGTCAGTGCCGGATTCCGTCCAAAACCTTCGATTAGACCACACCAGGTCTGCGCTCTCCACCGGATTCCAGCAAGACCTTTGATTGCATATCTCTCTCCCTCTGACTCCCCTGTCTTCTCTGTCTCCCCCCTTCTCTCCCCCTTCCCTCCCTGATCCCGCAGCTCCTAGGAGATTACTGGAAGCTGTTTTCTTCCATCAAAACATCTGGAACTCGGAAAAAGTCTCTCGGTGAGTTAAAGCAGTAATGTTTTATTTCTTGAGATGCGACGAAACGTCGACGCTACGCCGTAAATCTGCGCATGTGCAGTGTGGTGCATCGGCGCTTTGCTCATTATTAGAACATAAATCATTGTAGGGGCCGAATTTCTTTATAAATGACGTAATTGTGCTTAATAGGCGTGGCATTTTTTTCTGAACGGAGAAAAGTTCGAAATCATCTGCAGTGCAAATAATTAGCCGCGTAATTGAATACTAATATAAAACATTATAAAAAAAATATAATACTTGGTTTTGTAGCCGCACCGTGTAATAATAACAATACAAATATTATGAATACTAATAACAATTATTATTATTATTATTATTATTATTATTATTATTATTATTATTATTATTATTATTATTATTATTATTATTATTATTGCTTCAGTTCCCAGAGGCCTGGACACCTCGCCTGGTGTCGCCGGTTCGTGGCTCTGTGGAAGCCAGCAGTGGTTTGCCATGAGCGGATGGAGGAGGATTTTGTCCTCCTTCAGAGGTGTAGCTGAATAAACGCCGCGCGCACGTGAGTGATGTAGTATATTGTAATGACACGCGCTAATGTAATATAATCCCGAGGTGTGAAGGGCAGCGCGATGGCCGCCGGTTACAACCGCAGCAGGAGACTTCCCGGGGCCTGTTCATCACCGGATAAGACAGTTATTAAACAGCGCTTTGCCAGAGCAGCGGCGGCGGCGCCGGTTACACCGGCACTAATCACGGCAGCACAAAAAACAACATGCAAGAGCCACAGATGCAGGGACGCCTCAAACGAGTTTTCTCCAGGACATAAAAAGCGACACACAGCAGAAGCGAGCAGCTTCATCTCTGCAGTATATTTAAGCATTCACAAGATTACAGCGGCACAGTCGATCCCTCCCGGTAAATCACGGCAAAATAAGAGTTCTAGATCCCGCAGACAGAGGAAATTCCTTCGTGTCATCTTAAATAGCCTCCACGCCTGAAGTCCTGGGGGGACGGGGAGAGGAGGTCGGGCCGTGGACCAGAGCTGCTGTGGTGAAACTCAATATCCGTGACTCACTCCGAACCCTGAGCCGTCGATGCGCGTCTGCCATCCAAGAAAAATAAAGAATAACTGCTCATCCCTCACGAGCGCCGGCATGCTTTTACAAGTCAATAACCACGAGAAATCCTGCGCTGCTTAGCGCGCCACACGCACCTCTCCCCCCTCCTCCCTCCGTGGGAAATCAAAGACACGCACACACAAAAATGGCTGATTAGGTGTTTGGTTAATGAGTAATGAGCTCGTTGATCAGCAGTTAGCGGATCCTTAAGTTCCTGCAGAGGCGCGTTTGAATGAGAAGTTGCAGACGGACACATTTCAGGCTCCCACCACCTTCCACCCACGCGCTGCTCATCCTCCCATCCTGCTGCCTACAGCGAATGCTATCTGTTTTAAAGTTGGGCTGTTTACACACACACACACACACACACACACACACACACACACACACACACACACACACACACACACACACACACACACGGCTGGGTGAGAGAGAACTCATAAATCTTACGTAGCCATAAACGACAGGAGTAGTGTCCTGAATAATAAAAATAGAGGGGAGAGAGAGAGGTGTGTGTGTGTGTGTGTGTGTGTGTGTGTGTGTGTGTGTGTGTGTGTGTGTGTGTGAGAGAGAGAGAGAGAGAGAGAGAGAGAGAGAGAGAGAGAGAGAGAGAGAGAGAGAGAAAAACATTGCAAGACACTTTCATATTTCCTTTCTGGCGTCATTTTCATCTCTGTCTCTGTCTCTGTCTCTCTCTCTCTGTCTCTGTCTCTCTCTCTCTGTTTCTGTCTCTCTCTGCCTCTCTCGCTCTCTCCTTTCGAGCTTTCTTGCCACTCTTTTTTTTAACTGACTCTCTTCAGATGTTGTTGCACTTTGCTCCTTTTCCCTCATGTGTGTTAAAGTCCAAACACACTGTGTTTTCTTTCTTTAAAAATATCCGCATTTTGGGTAGGCCGGGCCTGATTGGCTGGCTCGGACAGGCCCCTCCCTTCCGTGACCTCCATTTCTCTTTTATTTACTTTTTTTTCTGTGTCGGAGCAGCAGCAGGGGAGGAGAGGTGTTGAAATCTTAACAATACAGACTACATGTCTCGTTCCTTCTGGGAGACATCGAATGGGCTCCAGAAGGAACTCTGCAAAATGAGAGATGAAAAAAGAGAAAGAAAACACTTCCTGGAAATTCCTCCGGGAGGGAAAACTGAATGAGAACAACGTTCTCCACTGCTGCCTGTAAAAATGTCACCAAATATTACTGAGAGAATTTACTCAATCGCTCCAAGCAGGTCCGGGAGACGCGCGCGTGAACTCCGGGGAAATTACACCCCCCGGAGGAGCCGCGAGCCTCCGGTCTGCTGGGCTCCTGGTCGCCCCGCTGCTTCATGGGAGCAAACACAAGCAGAGACGCGCGTCACTTCAGTCTCGTTTCTGTTTACTGACGTGAAGACGTCGAACCTCGGACGCGCCAGAGAACCCAACCGGAAGGAGACGAGCTTGTAGTTTCAGCTGTTGGCGTTTGAAACAAACTCTCCTCGAAATGACGGCGTCACCGACGTCGCATCGCAGCCCCGTGAATATTAAATGATTCAATGCTGCTGGTGTCAGGTGCTGAGACCAGCAACCGTCCACACACCTCTCCACCCGGTGCACGTGCGTTATTCTGCTGTGGCTGGGGGGTCAGGCAAGCTGGTGGAGCTCGAGCCCTCCAAAACTCCCCAGCCCCGTTTTTACAAGTGACACAGAGGAAAGTTCCAGATACGCGTACCGGCACCGGTGTGGGAGCCTGGAGGCGAGCCGCGGGCCCCGCTGAGGCAGCCCCCCGGCCCGGACCGTCTTTGTGTTGGACCTGTGGCCTCATTAGCATAGAGCCGGAACAGAGAGTGACGCTCAACTGTTTGACGAGAGCCTCCGAGCCCGGTTATTTCTTCCCTTCCCGTTACCGGGGCTGATATGAGAGCTGATCACCAGCCTACCGGGGACATGCTCGACTGCTAACGAGGGCTACGGCTGCTGCTGCCGCCGCTGGCCGTGAGGAATACGTGTCCTTCCAGCCTTTATCACACCGGAGCGAGGCGGGGGACGACCCACGACCGAGGGCGACGTGGAGGAAGAGGGGCAGGACAGCCAGGGGGACGGGGAGAGGGGGCTCGGTGACAAGGAGCATCCAGAGATGCGATGGGGTGACATTTAGTACCGGACTGGTTCCTCGGAGGCTGCGAGTCCGACCGGTGGCCGTTCGAGCGTCTGAGGCTCCACGGAGAGGAATCTGAGGCCATTGTTATCTCAGCGGCGGTGCAGGCGCTGGTGCTGGGGCGGAGGGAGCGGGGTGGGGGTGGGGGGCGCGAGCAGGCAGCAGCCAGGCTCCCGGTAAGCTCGTTCTGCTCGTGTGCTATAGCTAGCCTGCCCGCAGCCTTTTCCGAATCCGTCCGTTAATTCTACCCGCGTGTCCAGCCCCTCCACCGAGTTCCTCCAACTCTCTAAGCCGCCAGCCGTTCATGCCACACGGCGTCCGGCTCGCCGCCCTCCCGCAGCCCGCTCCGCCGCCGCCGCCGGCTCCAGGAGGTGTTGTTGTGGTGGTCGCCAGCAGCCGTGTTGTCTCGAGACAGCACCGGAGGGGCAACGAGGAAAGAAGGAACAGAGAGGAAGCCATACATTTTCTTTTTTAATGATTTATTCTCAGAAGTGATTTTCCCCCCAAAACCCAGAGTGCGGACTAATCTGTGATGCGGTGCTGCTGGGTGCTTGCCGGATTGGACCGGGACCACCGGTGCTAAGGAAGGTAAGGATTGTCTCCGGTTGGCGGGCGGGCCGGTCGGTGCTGCAGGCTCGAACAACAAAGCAGAAATACGGAGTGTGTTTGCAGTGGCGTTTGTGAGTGGCTCGGTGATTTATGGCCCGTATGACTTCAATCCCGGTTCAAGAAGAGTTCACAATGCTGTAAACGCCGTAGCTCCGCTGCAAGCACCCCCCCCCCCCCCCACGGCCTTCCATCTCTGTCCATTTCTTTCTGCTCTTCTCCCACTTCCTCTCCTATTCTGTCCATTCCTCCTCACCGCTGCAGCAGAGCACCGCCGACTGTTGCCTTTCAGGCGCGGTGTTTTACGCTCGAACCCAAACGTTTAAACGTTTTAACTAAATAGCGAGCAGGACCTGACGTCCGGGACCCCAGCCCGGGCCAGTGCTTTATTTCTGGACTCACAGAACCGGCCTCCCTCTCTCCCCCTCTCTCTCTGTTAATGAGAATATTTCCTAGTTAATATTTTTCTCTCCGTCCTCTTGCTTGAATCGCTCTTCATAGCAGGCGCCATTTGTAATTTTATATCCCAGGATAAAACACAGACACTGGACACCAAGGCCGACCTCTCCCTCCCTCCCTCCCTCCCTCCCTCTCTCTCTCCCTCTTGTTTTTGTTTGGGTGGCTGTTTTTCCTGTCAGTATAAGTGGATTATTCGGGGAGGCGTCTAGTAAAGTTGGTGATTGTATTAAGCTGTAGCCCTACAAGCAGGGCAGAGACATTATGTGTCCTGTTTAATGGTGAAACAGGGATATGATTTAATAACATATTCCTCCTACACGCACCGCCATGGCCTCTCTCTCTCTCTCTCTCTCTCTCTCTCTCTCTCTCTCTCTCTCTCTCTCTCTCTCTCTCTCTCTCCTTGGGACTATTCCTCAGAGTAAATAATTAGGATTCCAGCTTGTCTACCAGAAAGATAAATGGCTGACATGTGTGACGTGCTGAGAGCCGAGGAGCGACTAACTAATCTAACACGAATAAATACGCCGGAATTCGCGTTGAAACGTTGAAATAGAAACCAAAATTAGGGTTAATAAACCAGATTATTAGCTCTATTTTACCTCCGCATTAGCAGTCTCAGTACTTTGGTATATTTCTGTGTGTATACATATCAGTATATACACATTTATAGACAGATACACTTATTTATATATACATCTATAGATATACACGTATATGTATGTGTATTATGTGTATATAAAATACATACACATGAATGATTTTGTATTTATATCGACAGCATTTTTATATGTAATTAATATGAAATAGTTTATATATTTCAATGATTTCATGAATATACTACAGCCTTATATATATATATTTATCTATATATATAATCAGTACGCTGTATATGATGCTGTGTATATCTACGAATATATACACATACATACATATACACACATAATATGTATATATGTGTATATATATACACACATATATACATATATACACACACATATACATATACATATACATATACACACACATATATATATATATATATATATATATATATATATATATATATATATATATATATATATATATATATATATATATATATATATGACGCTGTCGATTCTTTTTGACATTTTGTATCGGACCCGCGTCACTGGTACATGCCGAGCATCAGTGTTGGGTGTTAGTGTGTTCGGGTTTTGCTCCTGGATCCAATCGTCCAGGCCTCGCGCGGGTTGGAGCCTCCATGTAAACACATCGCAAACAACCAGCTAACTTGATTTTATTTTTCTTCAAAATAAGCGAAAATATAAATCAAGCGCGGCTGTTGTGGCAGTCAGACATCTGGTCCCGAGTTCCTCGGCGTCTGAGTCCCGGTGCTGGGGAGACTCAGCCGGGCGCGGCTCGTTGTCGTGACGGCTGGCCAGCAGAACGAGCTCCAGCTTCAACATTTATCTCCAGGGGAGGAATGAATGCCAGGTGCTCCCTCCCGGGCCTGACACGATGGCCACAGGCCCACCCCGGCGGACTGATAGGAGGTGTGTGTGAGGCTCCCACCGCTGCCCATTCCTCCTTCCTATCTTTTCCCTGAAGGGGCCATGATAGAGCACTCTGACCGCCCGACCCTGGTGGACCACTGAGCCGTGAAGCCCCTCTCTGTCCGTCTGTCTATCTATCTATCTATCTATCTATCTATCTATCTATCTATCTATCTATCTATCTATATTCCATTTTTAATTATTCTGAATATAACTCTGTAGAACACAAATTTTAAACACAAATGACTGAAATTATTCGTGTTATTTGGCCTCCACCTTCACTCTTGGAGGGAAATCTCAAGGCTTTAAACCCGCGCGGTGATATTGATGCCTGCCCGCCTCCCGCGGTGGTCGAAGGGCTCCTCTCGCTATGAGTGAAGGTGAGGGAGGCGGCCGCAGCTCAGCCCGGGACCCACTGAATCCCGAGCAGGGCCGAGACGGTTGACAGAAATAGGCTCCGTCCATCAGTCACGGCGGAGAGCAGGCCGCACCGCCGCCGCCTCACCGCGATGGCGGAGGGCTTCACCAACATAAACGCACAAATATGTAAGAGATGGAAAATGTTTCAAATAACATGAAAGCGGCTGCTTTATTTTTTTAAATTAAAATCAAACTTAATGTTCCGAAAAATAGTGAATAATAATGAAACGAACGGTTCCACAACTCCTGACACGCGGACGAGCAGCTCGACAGGAACAACACAACAGTCGAGCTAAGATTAATACCTGCTTGTTATCATTGGAGGAAAGATCCCATTCATGCTGTGTGTGAGTGCACGCGCGCGCGTTTGTGTGTGTGTGTGTGTGCGCGCGCGCGCGCGCGTTTGAGGAGTAAGAAGGAGCACAGTTTGCCCTCCTCGTGCCCCTCCACCCGAGCATCTGCAGGCTGTGCACTGGCTCGGAGGGAGGGAGGGAGGGGGTGATGAAAGAAAAGCAGTGGTTTCTATTCATGTCATGGCGCCTTTCATTGGAGGAAGATGGATTTATCTCCCTCATTTCTTGTTTCTGCCTCTCCTAACCTCTTAGGTCAGGTTGCAGGGGACCGTTGGAGAGACACCGTCACGTGACCCCCGGTACCAAATGGTCTTCCGGCAGTGGTTCTCAAGAAGGACCGGAGCACAAGAAGACGTCGCCACTTCTCTCAGACATGCAGAAGACAACATACTACGACAACTCCTCGACGCTTTTCGGTGGCTACTCGTCCTATCAGGTGCAGGGGGCGGCGGCGGCGGCGGCGGCGGCGGCAGCAGCTGCCAACGGCTTTGGGGGCTATGATGCCTCGGTCCCAGTGTCCCATCACCAGCCGGCCTTCCAGTCGGCAACCCATCTGGATGTGGATTCGTACCAGCGCTCTGCCTGCTCGTTACAGGCTCTGGGCAGCAACAGCGGCCACCAGCAGCAGCAGCAGCAGCAGCAGCAGCAGCAGCAGCTCGCCAAGACCAAGGAGCTGAATGGCAGCTGCATGAGGCCCAGCCTGCCTCCTGAGCACCACACAGGCCCCCAAGTGTCCCCACCGCTGCCCCCCAACCCCAGCAATGGTAGTACCGTGGCTCAGCAGCCGGGGGGCAGTGCTGGAACCTCGTCAGTCTCCAAATCAGGCCCCAATAAGTCGTCCAATTCTTCCTCCTCCACGTCATCCTCTACATCCTCCTCCTCACTGCCCCCCAACCCAACTTTGGCCAAGCAGATCTTTCCTTGGATGAAAGAGTCTCGGCAGACGACCAAGCAGAAAAACTGTTCCCCCAGCAACAACTCTGGCAACGGTGTGTGTCTTTCCTCTCTCTCTGCTTCAACACTCCACCTGAGTAGCACAACAATAACCTGCTATTGCAGCATATTTATTCCTCCGACACCTCCAGCTTCCTCATCCCTCCTCTCCTCTGATCCCCGTCCTCCCTTCCTCCTTCATTTTCCTTCCTCATCAGTGTCTTTGTTCCCTTTGTCCCTCCTTCTCCTTCCCAATGCCACGTCCCTCTTTCCTCACCCCTCTTGTCAACGTCCTCATTCAAACCTCAGGTCCCCTGAGGATTCAGAAGGCTTCTTACACTATTATGGCAAAACAGGTTTCTACCGCACGGGTTCAGACAGGTAGAGGTTCCCCCGCTTCTCCTCAGAACGGCTAATATTTGTCTCCCTCTGAGTCCCACATACAATGAAGCAACTAATCTTGACCCCAAATTAAACTACACATCTTGCCTGGAACATTCTTTGCTGTTTCTGCGTGCCATTTAACACCAAGGAGCTGCGCTGATGCAGAAGCCCTCTAGCGACTGAGATGAAAGGCGGAAAAGTGATGCTGTCACCATCTTCATGTAACATCACCCCAGGAAGTGGTGAACTTAATCCTCATTCCCAAAGAACCCAAATCATTTTTTTGGGTGTCCAAACCTAAATAGAACGTTTTAAAAAAATGTTAGTAAAGAACACTTTTTTCCCCCAAAAGTGGGATTCTTTTAAAATGAGATCTTCTCCCAGAGACAGAGCTCATTCACGCAGGACAAGTTTAAAATTCACAGGTGAGACTCGTCAGACCCGAAGTAGCGTGCTGTTAACCTGTAACCCTCTGAGGACACACACACTCGTGTGTATATACATATATATATGTATATATGTGTGTGTGTGTGTGTGTGTGTGTGTATATATATATAGATACACACATATATATATAGATATACATATATACACACACACACATATATATACATATATATACACACACACACATATATATACATATATACACACACACACATATATATACATATATACACACACACACATATATACATACACACACACACACACACATATATACATATATACACACACACACATATATATACATATATACACACACACATATATATACATATATACACACACACACACATATATATACATATATACACACACACACATATATATACATATATACACACACACACATATATACATACACACACACACACACACATATATACATATATACACACACACACACACACACACACACACACACATATATATATAGATATATACATGTACTGTTCTGACTGTACTGTCCAAACGTCCATCTCTCCGTCAGATGGACGCGGGGGATAAATGAACGGCTACATCATTTACATCCTCCCAAAACCACCTGGAGCCAAAAAAACAGCATAAGAGAGTGATGAGTTCAGACAGGCGCTATGTTGTTGTAATTTAGGAGAGTTCAGAGGTCAAGCACGGGGAGGCTCTTCGCATTCAATCTCTAATCCAATTATAAGTGCAAGAGCTGAAAATACCCACCGTGGCCTTCTGTCTTTAAGCTGACGTTCTTATCGATGGCCAGCGAGCAGTCAGAGATCCATCACAGCGCCGTCAGTCCTGCTAACCAGTGGCCACAAACCTCCTTCCTATAATCTGAACTCCCCCTTCATTCATTTACCTCCTCCCTTCTTTCTCCTCCTCCTTGTTATTATTTGTCTTCCCATTGCTCCCTGCTTCCTCTTCGTACCGGCTTGGATTGCAGCACAAGGAGGAAGACATTAACAGCATGGATTTGAGTGTCATGTACAACAACAGGTGAATAGATTTACAGAGAGAACGTTGATATTAGCATATGGAACAAATATGACAGCATGATAAATTAGCATATCATCTGCACGTGTGATATGAGGGCAGATATGTTCTTTGGAATGGTTGTTATCAATGAGAAAGAGTACATTCTGCCATAATGAGTCCCGCATTCATCTTCGGTCGGACCGAGACGCAAAGAGGTTATTGATGAGAATTTGAAACATCATCACTGTCTCCAGGTCAGTGAGACAGATGTCCCTCCCCACCGACATAATAAACACTGTGATCATGTACAGTCATGCAAATGATCAGACTGATACTCAGCGTACTCAGTGAGAGATGCCGGGCCACTGTAGCTCAGCTGGCTTCTCCTCAGGACGTCCGCTCTTGGTGCTCAGTGCTCGCAACAACCCAACTGCTGAGATTTCTAAATGTAGTGATGTCACTCGAAATAGGTGAGAGATTCTCAGACAGGCAGCAAACAAACAGTCCAACTTATTTTGCACAGAAAACAAAGGTGAGCCAAAGTTTTCACCAACATAATCAATCACACTTGACACAGACTTTAGCCCTCCACGCTTCCTGTGCCAAGAATGACCACACATCACTCTGCTGTACCTCAGCAAAGCTAGCCTGGATTCACTGTTGTTCACCATTCAGGACTTGGATTTCTTCCCCTGAATTTACATGAAAGTAAAGTTGTGAGTCTAGAAGAACAGATCTCCATCAGCACTGAACGAAGGTGTGCACATGCGGTGGGGTCGCGTCTACTGGAAGGGTCGTACTGGCGGTCCAGCAAATGTGCCGTGGTGTCCCAGTGCACAGCCAAGCCTGAATGGATGCAAAGACTGAGTCCAGTAGTGGACCCTAGTGGACTCTGGTGGACTCTAGTGGACCCTTGTGTTCAGTTCTGATTCAAAACTTCAATGACCATTTCTTGTATTTGATGAGTGGACCGTAGTCGTAGTTCTCTGATGCACAGTTTGACGTATGGCGCTTGAAATGATCCATGAATGGCAGAACGTGCTCAAACTCCCTCCCCTTTAGGCTCGCTAGGTTTTTCAGAAGTCACTGTGAAAAAGAGTGAATGTATAAAATGGGACAAGGAAGCCCCAAACTGCTGTAAAGCTGTGACACAGTGAATCTCTGCTGACCAGCTGATGCTGCCGCCATCATCTTCATGGGTTTTCCCAGACTTTGGCTTCGTCTTCAGCCGTTCTAGCAGTAAATTAGAACAATGACCCAACGGAAGGTTATTCCCTAAGATCTGTCTCTCTCTCTCTCTCTCTCTCTCTCTCTCTCTCTCTCTCTCTCTCTCTCTCTCTCTCTCTCTCTCTCGTTCTGCGCCGTCTTCTTCTTCTCTATTTTTTTACTGCCATGTATAAAATTCCCTCTATCGCCTCCCTCTGGTACATTGATGTTTCATTTGCTCCAAGCCAGTTGGAAACAACGTGTATTTATGTTTTCGTTCCAACGTTCGCTCAAATTCACTTCACATTCAAGTGGAGACAGAACTGTTTTAGCAGCCACCGCCACGTTCTCATTTGTCAAAGAGTCAAACACAGAAACCACAAGTCAGTCCAGACCGTAGACGATGACTGTGGCCATAAACAGTTTCGAATGCCCCAAAATCATTGACATTGCTGAAGGTTTTGGCACAAATAAACAAATAATTTAAGTTTGAGGTTAAAACTCACAGTATTGTCAAGTTTATGCAGGTGGCGCTCACACAGACGCCACCGCAGCAGCTGAGCACCTGATGACTGATATGAGCGTCTGCAGACAGTGGCCCTGACCGTGTTTGACGGCCCGGGATCAGAACAGGCCCACTTATGAACTTCCTTTTGCCATTATTATTTTGTTATTCGTGCTTTGATCCTGAATGACTCGCATCCCACAAGCACAGGGGTATACAGGGGCAGAATCATCTGCACCAACTAAAACATGTTCAAACTCGTCCTCGCTGATTGAGTGTCTGAATCTCCTCCCATCACTAATGTTTGTGTTATTATCACATAAATGTGATGGGAGGTGGAGGCTGTTGGTGGCTGATTGAAGAGCTCCACCTCAGTTTAGTTTCTGCTCATCGTCCTTTTACTACAGCGGCTGCTGCTGCAGGGTTTATCTCTCCAGCCAAGATGCAATTTAAGCGCCCTTGGCCAGGACCCGGGCCTCCGTCTCTTAATAACTGCCACTGTTATCAAGTGTTGACAACTAATATCAAGGGAGGGCCGTCCTTCCTTTATTAAGAATCTGAAGGCTTTCAATTTTCTCTGCATTTCTGACTCTTTTAACCTCACTTCATTGTGTTTATCCATCTCTTCCTGTCTTCTCTTTTCGTCTGTCCCTTTCTTTCCTTATCTCTCATCACCCTCTCCACCTCACATATTTGTTCTAACTTTTATTTTCTTTGTTTCATTCTTTGTCCCCTTCTCCTCAG
Source organism: Aulostomus chinensis (assembly GCF_037954235.1). Taxonomy (NCBI): domain Eukaryota; kingdom Metazoa; phylum Chordata; class Actinopteri; order Syngnathiformes; family Aulostomidae; genus Aulostomus; species Aulostomus chinensis. The sequence goes on from NC_141337.1 coordinate 20,994,950, forward strand.
CATCTGGAGGAGGAGAGAGCAGCAGTAACGGGGAGAAGAGTCCCACCAGCGGGTCATCAGCATCATCGAAGCGAGCACGTACGGCCTACACCAGCGGCCAGCTGGTTGAGCTGGAGAAAGAGTTCCATTTCAACCGGTACCTGTGCCGGCCGCGGCGCGTTGAGATGGCTAATCTGCTCAACCTGTCCGAACGCCAGATCAAGATCTGGTTCCAGAACCGACGCATGAAGTACAAGAAGGACCAGAAGTCCAAGGGCCTGAGTTCCAGCTCTGGAGGGCCTTCGCCAACCGGCTCTCCTCCTCTGCCCATGCAGTCCTCTGCCAGCTTCCTCAACTCAATGCACCCCATGGTTGGGGGAGGTGGGGGGGGAGGGGCAGGCTACGACGCCCCTTCTCCACCGTCCTTTGGCAAGCCTCACCAGGGAGTCTCCTACTCCATGTCCACTGCCTATTCCAGTGTCTCAATGAAGGGCTGCCCCCCACAACAGAAGTATGGCACCCCAGACCCGGACTACGGTGACCCACATCCTCACCATGGCCTAGTGCAGGCCAACAGCGCCAGCTATGGGACTCCCACCAACATGCAGGCTAGCCCAGTTTACGTGGGGGGTGGTAGCTATGTGGAACCCATGCCTGGTTCTGGGCCCTCCATGTATGGCCTAAACCACCTTGGCCCCACGCCACCCCATCACCAAACCATGGACTACAATGGTGCGGGGCCCATGTCAGCTGCTAATCAGCACCATGTGGGTGGAGGGGGGCCCCCAGGGCACTGTGACCCACCCACACACCCGACATACACAGAGCTGTCGGCGCACCACACCTCGACTCAGGGCAGAATCCAGGAAGCACCCAAGCTCACTCACCTGTAGCAGGTTTGGAACAAAACGACAACCTGGGAAGACGAAACAAGTAATGTGACATGACTCACTACCAGACTAACTAACGTGGGGACTCTACTGCTGCAACAGGACGGCACAAGAGACAAAACCAGACAGAAAGAAGCAGTCCAGTGGTTTGTTCTGTTCTTGAGGGCCACAACAGGGAGCAGGCAACGTTTTGGTGCTGTGCAGCTCCAGTTTCAGCTCCAGGTGAACCGCTGGTTCTATTTCACTGAGCTCCCAGTGTGAGCGTAGAAGGCCTTGTGATGAAAATGCACATCTTAAAAGTACAAACATAAAAACTGACCAAGGATTCTTTTGGGCTGGGACCAAACTCCATTCGACTGTCAGACCTTACACAGTACAGGCCGCTCTTCAGGGATCGAGGTTTTTAAAACATTCAACGACGTATCAGAACATTTTAAACTCACCACCAGAGAGCTGCTTAAGTTTCAGATGTAACATTTTTCAGAAATTGAATTTTTTTTAAGCTGGAGGCTCAGTTCACCCAAGTTTCTCTTGATTACACAAACCCCTTTAGAGTGGGGCAGGGACTCATCAAAACAGAGAAACTGAAATATTGACCACTGTATAACATCACTTCATAAATAATTGTATAATTATTATAAGATTGCTACAGAAACCTGCCCTCCGTACACACAGATGTCTGTGTGTACGGAGGGCAGGTACCGAAGCTGGCATGTACTCAAAATCCTTTAATTGCTTTTTTAAAGCTAATACACCGTTTAAAATTGTGCTTTAATCATAAAGTCACTCCCCCTAAGACGTACACATATCCCAACCGCTCTCCTGCTCGGTAAATGAAATAGTTGAGTTTTAATGGGCAGTTATTAACGAGCTGCTTAGATTTATGAGGATGTGCTCTCTCCCCCTCCAGGCAACACATGTTGTTGTCAGCAGAGCTGAGCTATGTGGAGGCGTCCTGCCCTCCATCAGCCAGAGAGAGGCAGCGACACAAACACATGGCTGGAGCTGGCAGCACCCGCCCTCCTTCTCTCTCCTCCCATCCATGAAGTGCGTAAAAACCACTGCTTGTCTTCCTCTCACTGTCTCTTTGTCCCTCCTGCCGTACCTGTCTGTGTCCGTCCAGACTGAATCACTTACTAACACACTGTCTCCTGTCTGTGGCAGCGGCACACGTCTTCTAAAGGAGGCAACCTTTTTACACTATTCCCCACAGACCCCCTCCTCACCCCCCATACTCAGCCATCACCCCCCACCCTCTCACCCCCATCACTTTAAGCTCAGAGCTCAAAGGCTAACCTAGCTCCCAACACATCTGTGCTAAGCTACATTAGCTAATCACACAGCAATGCTAAGCTAGCTAGCTTCTTTTTGTTGACACCCATCCAGCCAGGTTAGTCCAGCTGTTGACATCTTGAAACAAAGACACTCGAGGACATGGAAGAGAACCTTTCATGTCCTTGTTTTAGCACCATCATCGACACAGGGTAAACAAGAGTGGAGAACACTATTTATTTATGTTGGGGTGAGTAATTGCCCTCCTCTCTCTCTCTCTCTCTCTCTCTCTCTCTCTCTCTCTCTCTCTCTCTCTCACTCTTTCTCTCACTTTGGAAGGGTTCACTTTCATAAGCGAACATCAATGAGTCCACCTTTTTTATTGTTTGATTTTTTTGTTGTTGCTGTTCTCACATATCTTTGACTTTTAACGTGGATACAGGGTATATATTTGAACAAAAATGCATGTCCCAGAAATCTGAGCTGATGTGTTTCCCACGTTTCTAAAACAACTGGGTTTATTTGGTGGAACCATCTGTGGGGGAAGTTTGGGAAGACGCACACAAACACACACACACACACACACACACGCACACACACACGCACACACACGCACACACACACACACACAACTTCTCTCAGTGTTAGAATGACAAACCAGCCAGTCGACCCACTCTACCCTCACCGGTGTTCAGGAAATAAACGCCTCAGGTGTTTTTTAAAAGTGCAGATTTACACAAATGCGTCTCACATCTGGGCATCATTGTTGCACTTAGAGTTTACATTTTGATGGTTAAAGGTAAAAAAAAAAATAATAAATCTTATTTTGAAGATGGAAGGCCCTCCAATCAAAGCGTCTTTCGCAAATGTGTGTTCAAGTGAACATTCATATATAAATATTTATTTGTTATAGCCAGTTTAAAAAGACTTTCTGTTTTGTATTATTATTATTTATCCTTCATGTATTTATATCGAGAAAAAATACTGTACTTTTTTAGTATTTACCTGTTATGAAAGAAAAAAAACAACATTGTGTTTCTCCTTGTCCATTGTACTGAAGTTACATTTTTTATTTCTTGTATTTTAGAAGAAAAGACGTAGTTTTTATGTTCCTATAATGACCCTTGTACATAAATGTCTTGGCTTGTACTGGGAAAATGGCAGGGATGGGGATTGGTAACCCACCCCTGCATAGTCGGAAGATTTAGACAATTATTAGCTGGAAAAGAGAATGAGTCTTTTTTTAAAGAAAAAACAACTTCCTTTGTCATTTGTAGCTCCTTTTTCTTTCATTGTTGAGAGAGTTGTCTGTCGAACAATTCTTTAATAAAATGTTATGTTATTCAGAACTTACGTCACTTTTTTAAAAGTCCTAGAACTTGACCCTCACAGGAGTAAACATTTAGGAAAATCTTTTTTATCTGGAAAGCTGACAAAGCCCCCCAACCCCCCCAAAAAAACCAAAACCAAAAGCAAACTGTAAAACTTTGTCACGATGTCAAGTTGATCTTTGCTGCTGTTTGAGGGAAAATCCAATGCAAATACCGTGACTGCAAGAGTCCAACCCTTAGGATCCACGGCTCTGGGACATGTGTCTGCACGTACCAGGGTCCGTTCAGGCCCGAGTGGTGGGAGAAATTATTGAAAAGTCCGATAATGAGTGAGAACATCGTGACCAACATCTGTGAAGGGATGAAATTAGGCATTCGTCCAAAGCCGGCCGGCAGTTGTGAGGATTGGTGCCACTGACACTCTGTTGGTTTTCCAAATGTCTAACAGCATTCTTGGATCCAGACCTTTTGGTTGTAGTTTGGCTTCTTCTGGGTTTGAACTTCCTGGATTATGAAGTGATTGTACTGTGATGCTCTTATGAGACCTCCACTCTGTCTGCAGCAGGTCTCTCCACGCTCGGAACCTCTGGTGCTGGGTTCTTCGTCCCTGTCTACGCAACTCAGGATGTGCTTTCATCCACGTGGAGCACATCTAGCCTCGACTCCGGCGTGCCCCCGTCCTCCAAAGGTAGTTGATGAAAGCATTGCAGTGTGATAACCCTACTGACACCATTTTGAAATGTGCAAAGACAAATCAAACTCCTAACTTGCACTTCCTGTCCTGGAACCCTGCTCTCCGCTCTAACTCTCACTCACATGTACACGGCTGTCTCCCCGCAACACCTCACCCACGTGATTCCAGAGCGAGACGTATGTTGCGTGTGGGACACACTCATGTCCCTGCGGGGGTCCGTTCCATGACGCTGTCAGACTCTTAGAATAACAATCTGAGCCTGGAGGTGGAAAAACCCCACTCTTTTACTTTGACGCCTCCAAATGCCTGATGGACTCGTTGTTGCTCGGAACTGGACACACTCCCAATGATGCTGTGCCTATTAATCGTTTTTAAAAAAATACTGTAATTTTCCCTTCGGTGCATAAATGCATCATCAGAAATGAACCCAAATTGGAGCCGTAGCTGTTTAACTCTGACGTACTCCAGCGCACAAAGGGACGGTGATCCGTGGTCCTGTGAGGAACTCGTGTCCTATTATATTCGTGAATCCCATTTAGGTGTAACTTGTTAAAAGTGGCAGGTCTCAAGTTCATCCCATTCCAAAAGGACCTGACACTGGTGCCAGCGCTGGATATCATGACACTACCTGGGGCGAGAGCATGGCATCAGTGTCAGAACGCATCTCGCTGATTAAAGTGAAGCCAAGAGCCTCGTGTTGCACGTCAGAAATGAAAAGCGCTTGAACCATTAAATCTGCCCCTTGTCTTGTTTATGGTCTGCAAATTCTACAGAGAGCAGGTTGCCAAGTGCCTGTGAGAGCTGGTCCATGTACCAATCTAGTCATTATGCTGCTATTTTGTTGTTGGCTGGTTCTCATTTCCTGTAGCAGGGATCAGAACCATGAATCTGTCAATGCAAATGTTGTCTGCATGGCAGCGGTCGTTGAGGACCAGGTCCTGTAAACCGTGTTGGAACCCTGTAGCACCCATGGAGACGCTCCCCTGGTCCCAGTGCTGCTGAGTCAGTGCAGATCTCACTGATGGCAGACAAACATCTCCACAAGAGCAGCAGACTGCCAGTGTCCGTGCTAAAGTTACCAAGGAGCCTGAGCGGAGAAGCTAAACATGCTGATGGGGCGTCGCTGAGCTGCAGCGTGACCCCACCTGACCTCCCGAAGCAGAGGGACAGAAATATCTTCCTGTGTGTAAATATTCTCAGTTTTCTGCAAAAAACAAACAAACAAAAAAATCCAGAACAAAAGAGAAACCTCTTCACCTCCACCCAAACTGCCTGGGCGCAGGTTAAGAGATCAGTTGACCCGAACTGAGCGGCTGCACAACCCCGGTAGCAGGAATCAAAAGTACACAGTTGTTGTAGTTAATTTTACCACAAGGTACTTTTAGAAGACTCAGCCCAGCATTTCTGTCTGATTTGCTCTCACGTGCACTGTTCCGGGTCTCTCTTTCTACACAGGCACATAGCGATCCTCCTGCTGTAGCTTGGTGTCCTGTGTTGATGTTTAAAACTAAAAAAAGCCCCTGGGCCTGCGCCGTGGCCCTGTCACGTGGTTCCTAACCCTCCCCTCCTCTCCCTCTATCTCTCCGAGAGCCTGAGAGCCGCATAAAACTTGGGGCATAAATCAGCCTCCCATAAATAATGGCCGTACTTCCTTTTACATCTCAGTTGGACTAACAGACAATAAAAACACCAATAAGTAGAGATTGGATCTAATTTATTGCCTCATAAAAACAGACGGAGAGCTTCGGCTTCAGCTGCGGTCCCAGCTGAGAACAGGCCGCTGCATGTAACCCTCCGCGAAGATTTCAAACACTCAGACTGCCGTTTACAATACGCAGAACTATTAGATGGAAATATTATCTGTCATCTGCGGTCTGGTTTCACTGCGCATGAGCTGGAAGTGAAGTGTATGAGCTGCTAATACAAGTACTTCTACTGCTAGTAGGAATAATTTGGCCATACTACTACTGGAGCTAACCAGCTAATACTATTATCATTACTGGTACAATGATTAGGACCATAATAATAACAAGAACAGCAGTAAAATAATAATAATAATAATAACAATAATAATAATAATGATAATAATAATAATGATAATAATAATAATAATAATAATAATAATAATAATAATAATAATAATAATAATAATAATAATAATAATTTTAGTATTATTCTATTATTAATCTTCATAAATTCCTTAAATTTTAATTATGTTTACACTGAAAATTTGGAGAAAAAAATTCAGTGTTTCTTCCTTAAATTTTATTCACAATACAAACAGAACTAAATTAAAGCTAATTAAATAGATTAAATTCTTAACTGGGTGATCCTTCTGAGCGTAATCATCCTACCATTAACAGTGACCGTGAAATAAAAAAATTAAATACATTAATAAACTAAAATAAATTCAAAACTAAAATAAAAAGAAGCAAACATTCCACTGGTCGATCAGCAGATCCGCGCTGTTCACTAAACTCCCAGAAAGTCTCTTGAGAAAGTTACAAAAAATATTTTAAATCGTTGATGCCTCAAATTAGAGAGGAAAATAAAAGTCTGCAGGTCCCGCTGCTGTGTGTCAGTTCGTGTGTGTGTGTGTGTGTGTGTGTGTGTGTGTGTGTGTGTGTGTGTGTGTGTGTGTGTGTGTGTGTGTGTGTGTGTGTGAGAGAGAGAGAATGTTTACCCTGCAGCTCCGGCCTACTCGCAGCCCGCTCTCAATGGCCCTCACTCCCACACACATTTCTGCTTCTCTGCCTCTATTTTCAGAGTCAGGGGGTGAAGCCGGATCGCTGGGGAGGGAGGGAGTCGAGCTGCCAGCTAAATTCTTTCTCTCCATTTGTTCCTGCAAGCGGAACCGTTTTAGGGAGTGAAATACGTCTGCACGCAGTTTCCGTGTGCGTGTATTTTCAGTGCGTGAAAGCGGTGTAAAACGCGTCAGCTCCTCCGCGGGAGCGGTCTGCGTGCGATGGGAGCTTTTCTGGGTGTTCGGGGAGAGAGGAGCTGCTGTCAGGCTCTTTGCAGCGAGCGAGAGATTGATCACCGCACTTCTGCTCTCTCACCCGGGGTTCCTCCGGCCCTCCCCGAGAAGCTCTGCCTAACTGCTTTCCCTATTACCGGATCTTTCTGTATTTATTAAATCGATAAGTGAAAATTCCAAGCTCGTCCCGGTGGCAGACACGCACTCCCGCTCTGTTGCGTTAATATTCTTATTTCCACGGCTGCGATGGAGAGCAAGCGCGCGCTCTCCCCTCCTTCCCCGGACACACCGAGCGACCTCGCCGTGAACTCGCTCCCTGCTGTAAACAACACACACTCCTCACCGAGCAGATCGGCTGCGGGCCGTGCGGGGCTCCGGTTCAGACTGAGACCAGTGGCGAGCACGCGTACGCTCCTGAAGACTACCTCCCAAACACACGAACACGTCTACGACAAAAATGACACACTTACATGCGCACAGGTTCCCTCTCTCTGCTTCTCCTCCCATCTTCCCTGCTACACTTTCTTCTCTCCACGAGCTACAACTCATCCCTTCCTGCGCTGACACGCGCCCTCTTCGCGTTTCTGTGTCGAAGCTGAGATTATCAGCTCGTGTCATAAGATTCTAAGATTAATGATCTGCTGGAAGATGCTTTCCCCCCTGAAGGAGCCATATTGTAAACGGTGCCGGCCAGCTCCCGTCACCTCATGCTAACCGTCATTACATCACCCACAGGACCGAAAAATGTCCGAGATGCTCTTTTGTTTGTGCGTTAACACCGAGCCGGGATGCGCCGACCCGCCGCCCACTCAGCCCACATGGCGACCGGCCGCCTTGAGGGGGTTTTCTCCCATGAATTCAACCCCCGGTGAGCCGAAACAATAGCAGCCCTCCTGTGGTAAAGCCGCTCTTGCCACATTTTGTGGAAAAATAATAAAGCAGCTCCCCACAGCCAACGCCGCCGCCAGGCCCTGGCCTCCAATTGGTTGTTTTTGGATCACATGACCAGGAATTGGCTGCAATTTCGCCCCATAGTTCTTCAGTTTAGCCTAGCCAGGTCCCCATACGCTAGTAATATCACCAATATACACAATTATTATATAGCCACCGCTTTTACGCCATAGCGGTCTGGAGCCTACATGCTCGTGCGTTTTTTCATTTATTTTTTCAGAAGCCATATTGGCTTGTGTGCGTGTGCGTGCGTGCATGTGTTTTGTTTTTTTTTTATTTTGGGTAAGGGATTGTTCGGGGTCTCGCCGTTTGCGGGTGATACCGGTTTGAGGGAGCTATGAATTTTGAATTTGAAAGGGAGATCGGTTTTATCAACAGCCAGCCGTCCCTCGCAGAGTGCCTGACGTCCTTCCCCGCCGTTCTGGAGTCATTTCAAACTTCATCAATCAAGGAGTCGACAGTAATTCCGCCTCCCTTCGAGCACACCATTCCCAGCCTCAGCCCCTGCGCAGCCAGCCAGCCGAGACCGGCTGTTAGGAGCCAACAGAACCGGAGAACCTCCGCCACTAATGGCCTCCAGACGCACCACCGAGTCCCTCAGCAGTCCTGTCCGCCTGGCCAGGCCCCTGCCTCGGCCACGGCCACCCCAGCGGTTCCGCTGGCCCACGAGTTCCCCTGGATGAAGGAGAAGAAGTCGTCCAAGAAGTGCGCAAAACCTGGGAGCAGCTCCAATGGTGGCGGTTCCGTCATCCCACCCGCCTCGTCGTCTCCATCTCCGACCGCCTCCGGGTACGCTTCAGCGGGCATCGAGTCACCCACAGGTCGGTATGCCGGGGTGCGTGTGTGGCGTTGGAGGAGGCTGAGAGATGCGCGGCTTGTGCTTTGTGTGTTTGCGTCCTTGTTTGCCTGCAACATCGATGATGCATTGTGATATAAAACATGAATCTGGTCGGACAGCGTTGCGTTGTCCACCGTTTATGTGTGTGTGCGTGCGTGCGTGTGCATGCGCGTGCGTGTGTGCCGTGCAGAGCTGTGATGATGTGACAACAGGGAAGCCAAATCCAGACCTCCGCATTATGCTGCAGTGCTGCTCGCTGCCTCCTGAGCGTTCACGGCCGCTTTATTGGGTTTGAAGGTGCAGCGTGTGGCTGGATCCTTCTGATCACTCGGATCCTTCTGATCACTCGGATCCTTCTGATCACTCGGATCCTTCTGATCTTTCTGATTCGACCACAGAGAAACTTCATAAACGCATCCCGCACTTGCAGGATTTATCACGCACGCGGTTTATGTCGTTTGCTGCTGATGGTTGGAGCTCCAGCCTGCATCGTTCTGCTCCTTAGGTGGTGTGATTTCACCCCCCCCCCCCATTATATATTCTCACCACAACTGCTGATGGTGGCCATATTGGATGCTGCTATGAAATATAATGGCAAGGGGAAGGGGGGGGGGGCACATCCGCACACAACCCCAGCTCTCACCGTCTCACGTCCTGGGGGTTTATGTCATTTCTGTGTTGGGGTGTTTCTGCTGACCTCCAACACAAACCCATGTAATGCTCCACCTCTGCTTGTCTGAGTTCTACTGGACCCCCCACCCCCCTGCCTCCGAACCACCGCCGGTTCTGGAGCGCTGCTTCGGGCCTGCTTCAGTGACATTCCCACGCTTCCCTGCGCGTTTCCTCCCGAGCTCGTGATTTCTTGATGTTCGCGGCTGCGTCTGCGCTTTGCTGGCAGTTTCTTTCTTTTTATTCCAAATTCTACCTGAACGGCTTCGCTCGTGGCTGCGGCCCGGAGCTGCAGGGAGCGGCCCGATGTTAATTCGACTTTTTGTGTTTTATTGCTGTTTTATTGCAGACATGAGAGGCGCGGGGATTCCTCCCCGGTGCTGAAGCAGCGGATTTGTTGGCTGAGAACCCTGCTCGTAATAACATGGCGGAGGTTTCCCGGCGCCTCCAGGGGACGATTAAGAATAATAGTTTAAACGAATTGTAAAATTAAAATAATGAAGGGAAAATGAAGATAACGTCAAACATGCTGCACAATAAATGCTCCAGATATTTTCGGCTCGCCTCATTGTTCTTTGTTTCCGTGCAGACCCGAGCCAGGCGGGCCTGGACGGTGGAGCGGCCGGGTCCCGCCGCCTGCGCACCGCCTACACCAACACGCAGCTGCTGGAGCTGGAGAAAGAGTTCCACTTCAACAAGTACCTGTGCCGACCCCGGAGGGTGGAGATCGCCGCGCTGCTGGACCTGACAGAGCGGCAGGTGAAGGTTTGGTTCCAGAACCGGCGGATGAAACACAAGCGCCAGACCACGCACCACCGGGACGGCGGAGGAGGGGGACATGAGTCCAGCGAGTCGGGGGGGTTCGAGCCGCTGGAAGGCGCCGATGCTTCGTCGCCGTACTCAAGCCAGCCGCTGGAAGCATCTGGCACCGGGGAAGCGTCGGATGGCGAGGCCGGGAGCAGCAATCCATCTTCCACCGCGGCTCACACCGCCCACACTGATGACAGCGGGGACAATGCGCAGCCCACGCCGGAGGAGGGAGGCCGTGTGAGCCGTCCAAAACGCCCACCGATGCCTGGTGCATCTGGCTCCTCTGACGCTGCTGCGACGCACACCTCCTCGCCTGCGTTCACCGCCAAAACCTCCGCTGACAACCCGAGCCTGATGCAGCTGAGCGAGGCCGGGTCCACGGCGGCGGCCGAGCCCTCGTTCCCCGAGCAGCGGGACCCCGCCGTCACCTCCTCCTCGGCTCCCCCGGCCGGCTCCTTGTCCTCGTCCGCGCTCTCCGATCTCACCTTCTTCGCCGGGGACGCGTGCCTGTCCCCGAGCCTGCAGAGCTCCCTGGACAGCCCGGTGGATTTCTCTGAAGAGGACTTCGACCTGTTCACCAGCACACTGTGCACCATCGACCTGCAGCACCTCAACTTCTGAGGTCCGGAGTAGCTTAGGACTCGAGCACGTGAGGGGACGGACGGCCTGAGCGGACAAGCGAGCGAACCGGACTCGGCGTGGGAGCTTCTCGGCAACATTCCTGAAACATTTCACCTTCAAATTATTTTAGGTTTTTTTTTTCCGTTTGTTTTGTTTTAATTCTTCTTCTCGGCTTCCCGTCGGGTTTTATTTTGCGGCACTTATTTGCCCTGCTAAGAGTTCCATTTATTTTTTAATTCTAAAAATCGTTGGGATTTTATTTTTTCCTTCCCGCGATTAAAACGTTGTGGATTTTTTTAATCCCTTGTTGTTGAAATTTCCGCTTTTGCCTTTCTTGTTTTGTTTTTAATTTTATTTTAATTTTCAGTTGTAACGATAATGAAGAGTTGGTAGTTGGCCTGTGTGTGGATTTGTTCTCTCTGTGGTCCATTGGGTGCAGCTTCATGGATCCTTAATAAATTCTCAGGAACTGTTCATGGAGTCTGGAGGTGCAGGTCTGGACCGAACACCGAAACTGAAGAAGGAGTTGGTTCTGTCTCTCTGGAGGAGTCAAGAGGGAAGTCCTGCTGATGATCCGACTTTTAGACCCTAGTTTATTTATTGAGATTCTTTAATAGTGAAAATCCAAATTATTTATTGTACATATATTTTCATAGGGAATAATATTATTAAAAATACACAAACATTTACAAAGTGGTCCTTTTTTGCAGCATGTTTGAATGAATGGTATGAACAGACAGCAGCATAAATACACCAGTAATAATAATAATAATAATAATAACAATAATATCATCAGTAATAACAATAACAACAATAATAATATCATCAGTAATAACAATAATAATAATAACAACAATAATAATAACAATTTCAACACAGATCTACTTCATGGTCGTGTACATGCGTGTTTAATTCCAATGTTAGGATGGGCTGTGCTCCCAGGATGCAGGACTTTTTCTGGTGTATTTTATGTAATTATGGTGAGCCCGGGCCAGTCCAGGCTCCTGGTTCTGAGTCCAGGTGGAAATGCTTGCCTGGGTTCTCCACATCCCAGCCGCGGACAGAAATAGGCAGGGCTGATAAAGTCGAAGCGGCAAATCTCGTGTGTTTACACTCAGATAAGCTGAAGAAACGCAGTCTTTCTGGAGAACAACAGAGCCTCGCTCCCCCGCTCGTGTGCTGCCTCTGAGGAGGAGCTCGCTGTTAGCCAGCTCCGCTACCCCGGTGCCTACAGCCCGGCTCCTGGTGCTCGTGTTGTAGCATGGATGCCACCACGGCGTCTAACTAGTCCCGTTCTTGGGTTAGAGCAGTAGAAACACGGGCGGATGGGAGGTAACCGTCACTGGGACCCGTTCTGTCCTACACCAGGCCTGAGTGTGAGGGGGGCCGCGTGTTAGCATGTTTAGCTCCCTGATGCTAACTCGCTGCTCCTCCTCCTCCTGCAGAGTCAAAATGGCGCTGAAGACAAAGCAGGATGTGAACAATGAGCAGTGGCAGCCATTACAGGGTGACTGTGACAGGCGTGTGCGTGTGTGCGTGCGTGTGAGTGCGACAGATAGAGAATAAAAGAGAGTAAGTCTCGGTCACAGGGTTTGATAATTATAATAATAAAAATAATAATAACAATAATATGATGATAATAATAACAACAATAATAACAACAATAATAACAATAGTAACATAATAATAATAAAAATAATAATAATAATAATAATAATAATAATAATAAATAATAATAATAATAATAATGCATTTTAAAACTTTTATTACATGATTTTAATTTGTCCTGGTCTATTATTCTAGATACATCACTACTCAGGTCAGAATAACAACAAATCCCTCAAATACAGGGTCAGTAACAGGTTTTAATCATTGAGAATAATTTACAATTTGAATTTGTCAGCTTCTGAAACTATATATATGTCCAGCTTATGTATGTGTGTGTGTGTGTGCGTGTGTGTATATATAAATATATATGTATTTATATATATATATATAAATACATATATATTTATACACACACACACAAACACACACACACACACACACACACACACACACACACACACACATATATATATATAGTCATGCTACTGTGGCAACCCTCCTAATCCCCAGGGAAGTACATAATTAATAAACTGATAATTATAAGCAATTTGTCATTTAAATCTTATCCTGAAATGAGAAGTTCTCTCACATGCATGAGGTGAGGCTGTCAAAAAATAGTGCAAGTGCTGTGTGACACACCACTGTTTATATGTAGGCTATACAAACACAACTCATTAAGAAAATAATAATAATGATAATAATAATAATAATTATTATTATTGTACCTATGAATGCCAGCATTTGTTTGGATCTTTAGACATTTGATCAAAACAAAACACAACCCATTCAATGTGTTACTCAGAGTGTTGTTAATTATCAGTGTCGTCTGGGAATCATCACTCTTGTCCCTGAATGAGAAAGTCAGGGTGTTACGACCGTGTCATCACACAACCGTCCATGATCAGTTTGGGACCTCTTATTCACCGTATCAGGGACAAAGTTGACAGAAACACAACATTGTGAGAACCTGCTACCCCCCCCCCCCCCCCCGGCAAGCATGCACATTTTTGTGGTTGTCTGTGAAAAGCAGGTTCTGAGAACATGTCTCCCGAAGACCTTGAGTGCATGAATGCAGCGGGGGGGCAGCTGAAGCGGTGTGAGCACAGTCAGATGTGGGTTGTACCACAGGGGGATTCCTGCCTTCAGCTGGACCTCATTGACACATTACACAGCTCAGTATTTCATTGAACTGTGACACAGAATGTTACACACTCATTCAGGGAGCCACTGATTTTCACTCACGATTAGATTGAGTGAATTTGGTAAAGTGATTAGGTCAATATATCTGTCAACTAAATAATTAGTTGCTGCTACTAAACGTATAAATCTGCCTTGAGACCATTACAGCACAGGTACTGGCAAGCTTGCATAACCCTACACTAAACATTAGACTTAGTCACCATGGCAACAAATAATCACAAAGTAATACAACAAACTGGTTTCCTCCATGCATCAAACAGAAGAAATCCTTGTATCTGTTTATGAATCCATATGAAATGACATCCAGCCAAAGGAACAATATGAATACATTCATAACAACATTCATTCACTCAAACATAAACTTTCACTAATAAGTGAACATCCCATTCGAACCAAGTTCCCTTCTAAGTTCTTCGTAGCCAGTAAATCTCATTTCACTGTGAATTCAGGAGAATAAAATACAGGAAGTGAAGGGCCAACAGCTGGGGGGCTGAGGGAGGACACCCCTGCCCCCTGGCTGTCTTGGTAGGATGTAGTTTTACATGTACTTGACCTGATGACCTGTGGTGTCCACCTGTGAAAACGATCCGCCGTTGGAACCGTTTCTGAATGAGAGTCAGGGGACTTCCTTGTTGAAAGAGGGTGCAACATTAGCATGCTAGCTGGCGTTCTGCTAGCTCCTCTCTCCAGAGGGGGGCAGCAAAATGTACGCAAGACAGCTTTAAATAAAAGTACAGAAAAAAAACAATAAGAAGAGGAATCTGAAACATCATCAACAATAAAAGCATACTGAACAAGTCAAAGGAGAAAACTGCAATGATCCCATGATATTAATATGAATGAGTTTGTGTCATGAGTGTGCAAGGTTCTTTCTCCCCTGCGTCTCCAGTGAGACCTTGTGGCAGCATGGAAGTGGGAACCAGTTGTGACTCTTACTCTCCTGATCAAAACCACTTTTGGTGAACAAGACCCAGTAATGAGGACAAAACACGTGAGTCTAATATTGATCGCAGCATTCCTGCTGTTTAGGACGTTCAATGAGAACTGATGACGAACCCTGGTGGAGCGCAGATATAAAGACACTGGAGGGTTGACCTCGGAGCAACAGCATCAGCTGGTCACTGAAAAGGGGATTTGCAATGTGGCTTCTGATATGCTGACTGCCTCGAACCCTCAGGATTCATGTGTTCATTGACTTGACTTGTATTTGACCAGCAGCGTGGAGAAGGAGAGACACAGCCAGCAGGAAAAGTCACCGATTATTTACTGTCAGGGTTTGAAAGAGCACAAAGATGAGGAGCAACACTCTTTCTGGTTCATCTGTTGACCCTAAAGTTTCAGCTGACATCGAAGCTTTTATTGGCTTAAATCACTGAACTTGGCGGGTTTATATTTGAGACCTTGATTCCTTTGAGCCAAGTCTCGCTCAGCAGAGATGGGAAATGGCATCCATGTGCCGCATGTCCAGACATCAGCAGCTCACCCCAGCATGCCATCACTGCACTGTGCTAAGTAAGAAAACATAGTTCGGTCCAGTGCAGGTGACGTAGGTAACATCGGTTTCATTGTGTGACCCCTTTTACACAAAATAAAAATCAAATGAAACAAGTAAACAGAGCCTCCGTCCACAGGGATCATCTGAGAGTTCACATCCCGCTTCTGTTCACTCGCAGTGTTTATAGCAAACAAGGTGACGTCAGCAGCAAACGCGCCACCGCTGCTCTAAATGACCGCAAATGCTTGGCTTGCGTCAGTTGTGACTTTTACCGTTTTAGTGAAATAATGGAAACAGGTTAAGGTTTAAGGAGGGCGGCGTGGCCCAGAGGTAGGGTGGCCCTCCAGCAACTGAAGGGTCACTGGTTCACTCCCCACTTCCCCCTGGTGACCATGTCCAAGTGTCCTTGAACAAGATCCCGAACCCCTTATTGCTCCTGATGGCCCTGCGACGGACTGGTGACCCAGTGACCCTCAATGGATAAGCGATATACAAAATGGATGGATGGGTGGGTAGTTAAGGTTTAACTGCCCATCACTGCTCGCTATCACCATGGTGATACCTGCAGGTGAAGAGAGGAACCAGAGCTGCTTTACTTCCCCACTCACTTCAGTGACTCACTATCACTCCTTGGGGTACAAAGTGGTATTACAAGAGAAAATGTGCTGGTGCTAGCTTGTTCAAGTGCTTTCAAATTGCCACTTGAAGATGGGCGCCACCTGTCTGTGCCTTTTTAGCTCAGTGCGTGTAATCAGTGTGTGGACGCACTTCTTTAGATCAGATAAGGCACAAAATGCTGTGATAAATGTAACCATTACATAGAGTGTGGCAGACAAGTGCAAATGCAATATGTAGGTCAGGATTGTATTTAAAACAAATCAAAACCCATCCTTGGCAGATATGAGAGTGAAGAAATTGTAAAAGTATAGATTGTGTACAGTGTATATTAAATATGGCAGCGGACGTAGCAGGCAGAAGACGGAGATGCACACGCTGGCTCTCCTGTAACCATCCATCTAGCTGTATCTTGTAGACAAAGATTACAGCAGAGTACATCTCTGTGCTGGGAGACATATCTCACCTTCAGAGTTCCTGTAAGCGTGTGTGTGAGGGAAAGATTGTGTGTGTGTGTGTGTTCCAATAATCTCTCTCTCCTGGCTGTCACCGTCTGTCGGCTTGCTGCCATGCTGTAATACGCAGACTACTCCTTTATCTCTTGCATCACCGTCACATCACTGTTATGATTCCTCTGTGTGTGTGTGTGTGTGTGTGTGTGTGTGTGTGTGTGTGTGTGTGTGTGTGTGTGTGTGTGTGTGTGTGTGTGTGTGTGTGTGTGTGTGTGATATTGCATGACTCAGGCATGATAGATCACCCACTTAGCAGTGGTGGTGAAATAAGTGAGCGGTGGATTTTTATCATCCTGAAGAGGAAACTTTACACTGCTGCACTAACTTTACAGACACACACCCACACCCACCCACACATACACGTGCGCGCGCGCACACACACACGCGCGCTTGTAGCTGACAGCTTGTTGCGACTCAGCGTTGTAGAGCTAGAGTACATAGAAGAGAGAGCGCTGTCAGGTCATGCTGCTGGTCGACCTGCTGGCTCAAACGACCTCCTAGAAGGCTCAGTTTCAATCCTTAACATTTCTCGTTTCCTCCTCCACAGCGAAGCTGTCATGAAGGGAAATCAATCATATCAGTGTGAGTATCAAAGGATCGACAACAGGGCATGAATAGTAGCAGTTTGATCTTGGACGACCAGTATTAATGAATCAATTTGAGGCCGTCACGCTACATATTTACTGATTTCAGGAAGCCACACGCTGACACATTTTTCATGAACTGACACAGGCACTGATGTGTCAGTCATCAGCAACTGTGGGTCACATGATGCCTATGAACGTGAGCTGTAGATTGGGGTTTGAAGGTGGCAGAGTTTGACAGACTCATGTCTTAGCCCTGACTCATTTCACGTAACGTCCAGATTATACATCTCATCTGATGGGAGCAGCAGCCTGATGCTTCTCGCACAAACACACAAACACACTGTTGTGTTGATACCAAACGACTGTGCGAATGTTCTGGTTCTGGTAGGTTGGCTGGACCCTACTTGACAGAGCACACTTGACTTTTACACAAAAATTCATAGTTGTTTATGTTGAACTGAACAAGGCTTCTTCTCTGGTCCACTCTCATGAGCTGTGGCACAAACTCAAAGCTTCAGCTGATGAACTCCTTCAGGTTGAGTCCAGTTGTAAGGACAGAGTGCAGGTCGGGTTCGGGTCCTTGCTCTCTGGGACTCTCTGGCCCGAGCAGGACTGGCGCTTCAGTGCTGGAGCCATGAGACTCCACTGTGGAGGGATTCTGACCTGGTGAAGGTGGTTCCAACATTTTCTAATAAACTTCTGTGGTTCCAGTGAGTCTGCAGGCTTTTCATCATTCACTGAGGCTGCTGAAGTGCTTCTTCTTCTTTTAGAAAGTCCGTGCACACTCGTTCCACAGCAGCAGCACATACGAACACTGCCACTCATCCCGTTTGGGCTTGTTTAGCTGAAAATAAGGATCTTTCCTGCAGTAAAAAAGCTGACGCATGTTTCACTAATGAATTCCTGCTCCTGGAGCTGAGGCCTGCTGCTCCTTGTCCTTCCACGTGTGCAGGATATTTCTTTTTTACTTTAATTTTTGCAGCTGCAGCTCAGAGACTGACCTTGACTGGTGTCGCCGCTGTCATGCATTATGCAGTTTCTTTCATCATTGTATCAGCTTCAGCTCAGAGATAAGGAGGGCAACAGATTTATTAATGTAATTGAAAGACTGCATTTGTTAATGGTGTCAGCAGGGCGCCCTGGGGAACCGGCGATGCCACCTCCACTTGTGTTTCCCATTTTATTTTTCAAGTATTTCTCTGCATCGCCTGTAAACACACAGCCGTGGTTGAAACAGGAGCTGAGCAGAATCAGATCTCTTTCATAATGCACAGCTGGCATGGTAGGAAAGTCCTGTTGTCCAGAGGTCAGTGGGTATGTCACATGGTTAAGAAAAAAAGGACGCATTTAAGACTGCGTACAAAGAGCAGCGTGTAAAGGAGCAGCGTTGAGGGAAGTGCTGCTAATTCATGTTGTCCATGTTCGGTGTGAGGTTTCTTCCACCTGCACGTTTACAGTGGATTTCTGGTGTGAACTGGACAGTACAGAAGGAACTTTGCTCATTCTCAGTGTTCCTGCTCATCTTTTGTAGCAGTGCCACTGTTGAACGGGGGACTCCAGCTCAGAGAGCAGAGAAGGACAAGGAGCCGAGACGCATCATTTGTCTCCTCGTCCGTCCAGGTTCGCTTCCCTGATTGTTCGCTGGTCTACTTTAGGGTTAAACGCCACTGTTTCCTTGAGAGGATGGACAGACTGACTGGGGTGTAATGGTAGGTGTCTACATGCTGGAGTAAACGATTCCTGGTCACATGATCTACACATGCTGAAGTCAGACTTTAAAAAATATATATCAACTTTCACTAACATCACTTAAAACATAGAACTGCTGGAAAACGACTCTGTCTGACATGCAGCGGCGTTTCTTTCGAGGATGGTGAAGCTGGAACCAGACTTGATGGACTCACGTCAGTATTTGTGTGTGACTGGATATGAATGGAACCTTAACAATTGTGCCAGTGGTGTGTTTGTGGTTCGAGCTCAACATGAAGACGTTTGCAGTCGAGAGACCCCACGTCATCACGTTGAATAAGAATGCTCAGTTCTCTGCTTTGCTCAGCCGCTTTGATGTGTGTTCCTCCTGCTGTGCAACTCTGATGTGGTGAAACCATCCCAGCCCAACCAAATCAAAGCAGGCTGCTGGAGCTGGAACTCAATTGCAGTTCTGGAATGAAAATATACCTTTAATGGCTTAATTACAACTAATATCTGCAACTGCATCACAATTTCTCTCGGTGATGAATTTCTCATTATTTCAGAACATGAATTTTGATAATGTGATTTTTGTCATCAAAGGAAGCGCTTCAGCTTTAATACATGAGGATAATTAAAAAGTCTGATCTGAATTTGTACAGAGACCCTGACCTTTGACCTCATAACCTTTAGCCTTTAACACTGATAGTCTGAAAGGGTTCTGTTTCTTTCACACTGTCAGATGCATCAGTAATGGAAATGACAAAGACACACAGCTATCTTCTTCCTCCGCTGGTCTGTTGCTTGTGTGACCTGGAGATATTTCAGTCCCACGAATTTGTCTCCAACATCAGAACTTCATGCTTTGGTTTTAAAGACGTGGTCACAACTCAAATCCATAGGATGACATCTCATCAGTGAAAAATTCTGCCCTTTTTGACACTTGTTTCAAGAGTTTCAGGGTAAGAGGAATTTGTCAAACGGGCCAAACCTTCCTCCCCTCCTTTACGTCTCACCACGCTGAGCAAAATGGCCGCCTGTTGTGAGTGAGATCATGTTTAAAGACAGAATGAAGATCACGGCAGGGTCATGGCTGAAAACACTCCACCTCAGTTCACATCTGTACAGATGATGCGCCAGGTTCCTTCAGTCTCTCTCTGTCCTGCTGTGTGTGACTGTTGTGCAGTCAACGCCAGGCACAGAGCAAAGTAACCATTCGTTCTTTATGTGAGCAAAAGACAGCGGATCAATGCTTCGCCTCTGAGAGGTGCATCAATACACAGCTCTGGTGAGGGAGTGCTAGAAAAGGCCGGATGATAGTCCCTGTACACACACACACACACACACACACACACACACACACACACACACACACACACACACACACACACACACACACAGTATTGACTTATCAGGTGGGATCCTTGGAGGATCTTGCACGGTGTGTGTGTGTGTGTTGGAGCACCAGAGTGCCTCCCGTTGTCTCTCTTTAACAGGTCAATAAAGAGCCATTCCACAGAGTTTAGAGGTATTTACCCAGGGACCAGCAGACAATTGTCAGTCAATCCAACGGCACCAATTAACAGCAGTAAATAGACTGTGTGGTAAAAAGAAATGTTAGCCTGCACACACACACACACACACACACACACACACACACACACACACACACACACACACACACACACACACACACACACACACACCATGTTTTATCAGAGGCAATAACAAGCAGAGTTTTAGTTGGTCAGTGATTAATAAACAATGAAGTTACGGAATTTGAAAACTTGCTAATGAAACCAAACGCTCCCAGTGCAACACAATGATGATGTAACATCCAAAGAAATCCGCCCCCAGAAACATCACGTTCATGATCCCAGATCCCAGAGTGATCCCACACCCACACCCACACCCACACCCACACCCACACCCCCCGATGCTGGGGGTCGCACTGTTCTTTTAAAGGCTAAGTAGAATATGTGGGAGAAGCACCGGTCATTTTTTTTGTCTCAGATCTTTTCCCTTCCTTTTATAGTCCATATATTTGAACTCCACACTTTCAGTCGCATATGTTCATCTCCTGCTTGAATCTGCATGGAGGATCCACTTGAAGGAGTGGGGTGGGTGTGAGGGGTGATTACAGGACGGTACCATGGCATCTATGAGTAGTGTGATGACAACGGACCACCAAACTCAAATCAGATCAGTTGATTCACACATTTTCGCTACTTCTTAGACAGGCAGCTGCTGTTGTCTCCTGTTGTCAGTCTGACATTCGCCACGTTGACCCCCGCTGCTCGACTGGCTGTCCAGGTACGTCAGGTTAGCGCTCCTGTCGATGCTCCTGACAGGGCTGCTGGCAGAAGATGTGGAGTTGGTCCCTCGGCACGAGAAGACACATTTCATGACTGAGGCCCAGTGATCTCAAGTCCACACAAATACTGACTTAAACACGAAGGCGCCGATGACTTCATTCTCTTTCCGCGTCGCTGTCAGCAGAACGAATGAACAAAAAAGCTGCTTATTTCACAAACTGATGTACTGGTAATTCTTCACTCTCAATCAATTCAATCAACTTCAATCACACGTTCCTGCACGCTCAGCTCTGTCCTGCCTTTGGTTCCATGCACAGCTTTGACTGGATGGATCTCGTTTGTATTTATTAATATTGAACGATTCTGATGATCAGTTGCAAGTTTACATGACCCATCAATACAATGGTCACGAGTTTTACAAAATGCTACACATATCTGGTAAATATCTGCAGATGTTTATTGATGTTTCAGAGTTAACAAACCAAATCACAACATCATGTGCTGACATGTTTCATCCTACCTGTGCTTCGTTCCAACAGTGTTTCAGTTCTGCATTCATCGCCTGGGTCATGTGACTCTTACACAGATGCACAAACACGAGGGGCCCGCGAGCGGCCAGTTCTGGTCCTTTGTGGCCATCCTGGTGTGCCGTAGCGGTTGTAAATGTGTCGTGAAGATAAGGGCAGTGGGCTGACAGCATCTTATCACTGATGGCCGATAGCGGTGAGCCAGCTGGAAAGTCCCATCCAGCTATGATGTCACTCCTCAGCCTTGTTCTGGTCACTCCGGTGGTCAAGGGAAACCACACCGCTGCTGGGATGTTTATGTTGCAGTCGGAATATCAACTGTTGCAAGCTGCGACTGCAACAGCTACTAATGCTACTACTGCTGAGGTCTGGCGTGAACAATAAAACAACCTTGAAAAGTGAAGAGAGTGGACGTTGATTAGAGCTCATCAGCTCATGTCCTCCCTGCTGCTTCGGCATCAGAGACAAATAAATAGAATCAACCACACAGAAGCTTAGTAACTCTCCAAAGAAAGACTGTCGAAGGTTGTTGGTTTTTACCTGAAGGGTCACACTACCAATGCTTTTATCTGTGTGAAATTACAAGAAGAAACACAGCAGCCATGTCACTGTGGAAACACAAGGAACGTGTGTTTAAACGTGTCTGACGAATAAACACAGTGAAGCACCTGATAACGTCACACTCCGATGGAAGCGGTGCCGGGTCTGTCTGCCAGAGCCCCGTGTGACCTCAGCAATTACGTCAGCTTATACAATGTTATCGTATCTGATACAACTGGTGGAAAAGGCTACAAAAATATACAAAGTATAGCTTCCACCCCTGAACCGTTCTCCATGCTGACTATCATAATGCGCCACCGACCAGTTTGGAGGTGAAACACGACAGGAAGCTCTGCTGGGAACAGCTGGTATGTTTCCCTCTGACAGATCAAACCCTCCACGCAGGTTTGTCTGACCTGGATGTGATCGGGTTCCCACCCCAAGAAGATGAGGTGTCACTTCTTGTTCGTTTGCCTTGTGTTGGTTTTCTGGTGACTCACATTGGATGTTATTATCGTAGGTGTTGCACCAGGGAGAGGGGATGGGGTTGTCAAAGTAGCACCAGAGTCAAGCACCTCGGCCGTGTAGACAATCTTTTGGTGGCTGAAGGAGCACCAGCATGGAGGACTTCAGTTGTATTTTAGCCTCTGTCTGTCTGAGCATCGCTGCTGGAACACAGACGGATGAAGTTGTGTGTGGCGACCGGGTTTTGTGCTCCAGAGTGCTAACAGCTGATCTCCACGTGCGTCAGAGATTAGACACTCTGGAAGCTGGCTGTAAATTATGTTCACCCAAATTTGTGGGGTGTAAAATGAGATGTGAAAGTAGCCTCCTGACCAAAGTGGCAGTGACGGCAACAAAAGAGCCAACGAGAAGACCTGCTGCCGCCTACTTGTCATTGCCAGATGAAAACTAAAAAAAAGTCGGGAAATAAGTTTGCAGCATGCGACTCAGGACACTGACCGTCCCCCAAATGCATCACCATCAGGTTAATTCACTTAGAATCTGCCGTTTGAATGAAGTAATGGCGTGCTGACACGTTCACTCTGTCCATCAGCTGTGTGTGTAAATGTTACTCATACGGGTGATAAAAGCAGTTATGCGTCTGCATCTGTGCATCAGGTTTCAGAGCTAATGCAACAATGTCAGCAGTCTGGATGCAGCTCCGCTCTCCCGGTTCCACTCTCTCCTCTCATCTTTCAGGATTTTCAGAAAGCCCCCCCCCACACACACACACACACCTCCTCTCTTCCGGGAATACTGGAGCACAACTTCCTGGTTCTGGGGTCATTTGACCCGTCTGACAGGACTGTTAGCGGGGCAGGCGGAACAACAAAGCTCAAGGAAAGAAACTGCACTTATTAAGTCACTTGTTCAGCTACATTTAAGTGAATGTAGGTACCAGTCACGGGTTCAGTTCCCAGTTCTTTATCTGCTAGGGTTCTTTGGGGTCCTCTGAGGGGCCAAAATGAGGAAAAGGCTTCTGACTGCTGCTCCCCTTCAGTGTGAAACTAAAGAAATCAGGTTCATCATTTATAAGTTCAGTTCAGTTCAGTGACACTGACCTGACATCTAACTACGACCTTTAAACACATAGAAATGTATGAGCATGACATGTTTGGGTTTTTTGTTTTGTTTCTTTTAATTCCCTGAAGGCACTTTTGTTAAGGAATTAAATATATTTGCTCAGAAAAGGTGACCAGCTAATTAGCAAAAAAAAAAAAAGAGAAAAAAGGGCTAAACACCAAAAACATTTGTGGCTCACGACCTTTAAAAACAGGCCCTTGATTGAACTGATCAGCAGACGCCACCACCAAGTTGAAGCCGTGTGAATCACAAACCTCTTGTTAGCCTCATCACTGTTGCTGACTGGTCCTTGTGAATCCTCAAGTCCTCCTGGAAAGCTTCCGTCAGTTGGAGTTTAAAATCATGACAAACACAATACCAACTTCAGGTTAGCAAAAAACGCTGTCGGTCAGAGCAACCCCTTACATCCAGTCACCGGTGACTCGTCCATAAACCAAAGCATGACGTCACACGAGGTCCTCTGACTCCAGGCCAAGCGGAGCGCACACGAACTCTGCTCTGAATAAGAAGATAAGCACACCTGAAACACTGCAGGAATCAGTGATGCCAGGCCTCGTGACCTCCACCCCCCCTCCACCATCCAGACAGCCGTGTGGGCGTCATTTAATCTTGTTCTTGTCCCAGTCTGTTCCTGCAGGCTTCCTGCCCACTCGCTCGCCCTCTCTCTCCTTTCAGCCCCTCTGTGATCATTAACCTCCCTACTTGTCACACGCCCACGCCGCTCATCCTGACTTGGTCCTGATGGCGAGACGGCGGTGTGTCTGCTGTCAGGCCCTTCACAGAGGGTCTGAGGACCGTCGTAACGAGAGCTGACCAGTGGAAGGAAGATGTTCAAACAGTAAAGCTGACACTTGATGAGAGACATGTTGGTATCGACAGGAATTAAAGGAGAGAAACATTTTAGTGCCTTTAAAGTGAAAATAACCTCCAAAACAGACTTCCTCTGTAAAACCCTGCACTCAGTTGTGGGCCATTGTCTCCCTCTCTCTCTCCCTCTCTCTCTCCCTCTCCCTCACACACACACACACACACACACACACACACACACACACACACACACACACACACACACACTTGCTCACAGAAAGTACATTGTGCTGTTGTCAAGGCGATTGCGGCTTCCTGTTCTGCTGGACTGGCAGGGTTTGGCCAACCAGAAGGCCTCCTGTCTGCTTTAACCTCATTTCTGTAACAGATCAGCTCATTCATTCAATTAGCAAACACACACAAACACGTGCGCTCTCACATGCACAGTCACCTCTCATCAGAAATCTATGGCCTCCCAATCCAATTCTTTAAAAAGTAAACTGATTCCCAAAAGTCCCTCTGATCTGTTCTGCCTTTTGAGATCGATAGAGACCTTTTGATCCAGGAGGATTTCCTCCCTTCCTGTTAGAGGAATGTGCAAAGAGCTGATAAAACCTAATCAATAATCTTTCAAGTGAGCAATCAGTATTAGCTGAAGGAGGAAAGTTGATCGGAGTTGATGGAAAATTGCTGCGCAGCACAAAGAGGGAAGCACCCGGCAGCCGAGGGGGAGTTTCAGCAGAGGCTTGGGCTGCTGCTGAGCGGCCTGGAGACGTTCTGTCAGTGCAGGACGCTACGGCGGAGGTCGGCCAGTCAATCAGCCGCGCACTGACAGATTTAATGTCAGCGCTGAACAGCTGGCACTCAGCGCAGCGTTAGTAGCACCAGGAGAACGTTCCACAGCAGCTTTATAGTCTCTGTGCTGAGATATGGTTTTTCTCACCACTTACAGTGTTGCTTTAAGCTTCACACTTGTACTTGCAAGCAGCCGGCGAACCAGAGGTGAACCCAGGGATCTGACACCAATCTCGTTGTTCCTGCTCTTCCACACAGCACGAATCACTTGTAGACAGAGTCATCGCTCGACACACTGCAGTCTGACCAGTGTTGGCAGTATCAGCTCCATATTGGTTTTGTTTGAATGCTGATCACTAAAGAACACATTCAAATGAGGCTGAGCTTGATGCGACGTCTGAAGGGAGAGTTAACTTCATGATCTGATCCGTTCCTAACGCCAACACGGTTTATTGCTCTTTAACGACCCACGTAGATGTTTGATGAACACCACGCACTCATGTTTCTCTATCGGTAACATGAAAACAACAGCCATGGTTACATAAATGGTATAAATGTCAGGTGTAAAAGCTCCACAGTCCTGCCAAAATTCCATTTCTGCGCTCTTCTCTCCTCCTGTCAGCCTGGGTGGTGGAGGCAAGCGCCCCCACGCATCAACACATCCACCCCTGAATATTATTGAAACACTTGGGTGTATTTTTATTTTTGCAGAGAGGGAGAATAAACCTGGACAGAAACCTCACTCACTGCTGCTGAGGCTTCTTTTCATCAAGTCGGAGCCACTCTGACTCAACACTGTGGACTCAAGAGGAGTCCTACCATCAGGAACCCAGAGACGCCTCACACAGCCAGAGAACCAGCAGGAGCCCCACGTGCAGCTGCATTCACAGGAGCTGCAATGTTAAAGTGACGATGACCCTGGGCTGAAGGCGGTCAGAGACAAGCGCCTCCATCCAGTGGAGCTTCATGCTGCCAGGAAGAGCTGCTCCCCAGCTTCTACTGGCTGCTACAACCTCAGCTCTGACCACAAGAACAACAAAACTCTCCACCGTCGCCACGGTGGCAAAGAGACCGGATATCAGGGCAAATTCAATCAAGAGGCTGACGTAGAACGTCGGGAAGTAACGTGAGGACATAAACGCTCCTGTGAGCTCCCCAATCCCAGCGGTGGAGTGGGACTCGGTGAGTGGAGCAGCAGGCTCTGGTGCTGGAGCCTCCACGACGGGTGGACCTCAAGCCTCACAGTACCCGGGTACCGGACTCCGGTTCCTCCTCTTTGCTCCTTATTTGCCGGAGCGTTTGGAGGCCTGCAGGCAACAGGCCGCGTCACAGCTCCTCTTTTATTCTCTCGCTCTCTCTTTGCTCTGACAGATTCGTGCTGATATCAGATTGATGGGCCCGTTTGATTGAAGTCTCTTTGTCGTGCTAATGTCACCGCGAGTGATGGATGAGGCGCGTGCGTCAATACACACATGCGCGCGAGAAAGATCCACTCCCAAAACCGAGACCACCCCTCCCCTCTCTGTCACGCGCGCGCGCGCGCACACACACACACACACACACACACACACACACACACACACACACACACACACCTCACCCCTGAGCTCACAAACTTCTGGCCTCCTGGTCACCCTAGACGACGTGACGAACCACGTGACATGCGGCAGAGGTAAGAAAAGAAGTGACACCGGGAAGGAGAGAGACGAGAACGACAGCCAGAGAGGAGAGAGGGGGAAGTGGGAACTGGAGGAGAGCAGAGAGGGAGTGGGAGCAGACGGACCTGAGAGGAGGTGAAGAGGTGACTCGAGTCCTCGCTGTCCTCTCGCGTGTTTTCCGTCGTCACCGGTAGAGCTGACAGAGTTAAGGCCTTCCGTGAACACACACACACACACACACACACACACACACACACACACACACACACACACAAACGCACGCACGCACGTACGCACACACACGCACACACACACACACACACACACACACACACACACACCGCAGCAGAGCCTGTTATTCTTGTGTGATTCAGGTTTGGAGCCTCGCGGTCTCGTTTTCTTCTCTCGAGGTTTCGTTGTTTTCTGTATTTTTTTTCAGCTTCGCGTGTTTCCGCGGTACCTTCGGTTCATTCATCGCGTGTGATTTCCGTTCTAACGACGACTTTCACAGCATTTATCTTTGAGAAAGGAAACAAACTTGAGCTGATTCTTTCTCAGCTGTTGTTCCTCTTGCGTGTCTCTTCGTGCGTTTCCGTTACTTGCAGCCTAAACTTGACTGCACGTGCCTCCGGTCTGCATGGACACATCTAACATGAACTCCTTTGTGGAATATTCCATTTGCAACCGACCGGGGACCGGCGCCTATTCTGCATCCAAACCTGACTACCACCACCACCATCTGCATCACCATCATCACCCCCTGGATCAGCATCAGGGCTTCCCGGTGACCCCGGGTGCCTTCCACGCGGGCCACGCGGGCCCCCCAGTCCCGATTAATGTGTCCCGAAGTGACAGGAGCGCCGGGGACGTGAGTTACACCGGTGATGAGCGGCTGTACGGGGGCACCGGAGGGACGCAGGGGACAGCAGGGTCAAGCCATCATCATCATCATCATCAGCAGCAGCAGCAGCAGCAGCAGCATCACCACGAGCAGCAGCAGACGCACAGCAGCTACCATCACCATCCTCACCTTCACGAAGCCCAGAGCCTACAAACCGGATTATTAACTTCGTATCATAACGGGAGTCCCGGCGGTACCGGGGCCTACGTGGGCCAGGCCTGCGCCACAAACTCAGGGTACGTGGCAGCGGCGGGTCCCGCCGGCGCCGTTCACCCTCAGTACTTCGTGGAGGAGTCCGTGGCCTCCTCCTACTACCATCAGTCAACCTTCACCACCTCGGCCCCCACTGTGGGCCCCAGCTACGGGACTCTGGCCGGGACCTACTGCGGGCCTCAGGGCGCCCTGGCCGGGTCACAATACCCGCAGCAGCTGGGCGCGGGTCTAGACGCAGCGGGCTTCCTGGGGGTTCCACACGGGGGAGGTTACGGGGAGCTGCCGGTGTCCCAGGAACGAGAGAGGGGGGATGAGGAGGGTCAGCAAACCGGGCAGGGGCAAACCTTCGACTGGATGAAGGTGAAGAGGAACCCACCTAAAACAGGTAAGGGGGCGGGGGGGGGGGGGGTCTGCTGAGGGTTTGGGGATGGAAACGTTCTGACGGTTTAATTGTGGTTTGTGCGGTTTGGAGAGGCCTCGTCGTTCATCACGGCGCCTGTCAGGAGGAATATTAAAACCAGAAGACTCGAAAGAAGAATATTTTACAGAATGGGGGGGGGGGGCATAAGCACACGATTCGCATTACACACGAGAGCACGTAAACCCTAATATCAGTGATGGATGGGGCCTGGTGTCCGCGGCCCGGCTCTCGTTGAGCGGGTGTGAGAGGCCCAGTGCTGCGCTCGACAGCCAGAAAAAAGACAGAAACACGAAAGAAAAAGTAGTAGAAGAAGAAGAAGAAGAAGAATTTCAATCAAATCAAAGAATTTCTTAGTTTAGACTGAAAACCCTGCAGCGCGAGCAGCAACAAGGACAGTAAACAATGACGTCAGTATGAAGAGCGTCACAGCCCATCTTCGGTCCCGGTAACCGGCTGACTCTCCGTTCTCTCACAGCTCCGGTTCTCCTTCTAGATTTATTCCGTTTCGCTTCTGCTCACGTGGGAAATGTGACCGTTAATCTAACGTGAGTTTTTCAAAATAAAATAAGATAACATGAAATAATTTTTTAGATACGAGTTAGATTTTTTTTAACTTTCATTCATTATCATTATTTATATATGAATTTGGAGAAAAGCTGTTTATGATTTATTTTTAACAACATTGAACAACAAAGCAGTCGGATTATTCGCGCAATAATCTGAGAACGTGTGACCTTCAAAACGAATGAAAAAAATGGAGGAAAAACGTCTCCAGATTATTGTTGTTGTTGTTATTATTATTATTATTATTATTATTATTATTATTATTATTATTATTACAGATTGTTCTAATGCTTGAGAACTGGTGGTGGTGGAACATCAGAACAGACCCCAGATGAGCCTCTGCTCCACCGCAGCTCTCTGATGGACAAACCCGAGGGTGATGTCACCCCGGGGAGGCCGGGCTGCTCTGGTGTCTTTGTTCGGCCTGGTGCCGCCTGCTCCTGGCTCAGATCTCGATCTAAAACAATCAAACCTGTTAATCATATATTTTTACAGTTGATTCAGAATAAAAAAAACAACACAACCCTATATTTTAAAATGTTTAGTTTGGCACATTCAGACGTGAAGAAGAAGAACACGTCAGACAAAGAGGCTTTCAGGACCCGTCTACTTCCTGATGCCCGCTGGACGTGACTGCAGCCCCGCAGTGCTCTCGTAGTTTTACTTCATGCTCCGTTCATGATTTTCTAATGAAACAAAAGGGAAGGAGCAGCACCTGATCCTTCATTCAGGAGTTTTTCAGGATCCTTGACTTCTGTTGAGACGTTTGTTAAAATGATTTCCTCCACCCCAGGTGGAGAGGAACGATGATGATGATGATGATGATGATGATGATGATGATGATGATGATGATGATGATGTTGATTATTATTTTTATTATTATTATTATTGTTATTATTATTATTATTATTATTATTATTATTATTATTATTATTATTATTATTATTATTATTATTATCATAGATTCTCTCTCTCTTCCACGCAGCCAAAGTGACGGACTTCGGGCTCGCGGGCTCCAACAGCAACGCCTTGCGCACCAACTTCAGCACGCGCCAGCTGACGGAGCTGGAGAAGGAGTTCCACTTCAGCAAGTACCTCACGCGGGCGCGGCGCGTGGAGATCGCCGCCACGCTCGAGCTCAACGAGACGCAGGTGAAGATCTGGTTCCAGAACCGGCGTATGAAACAGAAGAAACGCGAGCGGGAGGGCGCAACCACCTCCACGCGCTCCTCTGGTACCGGCAGCGGTTTCTCTAAGGAGCTGGAAGACACCGATCAATCCTCTGCGTCAACGTCTCCGGGCGCGTCCCCGAGCTCGGAGACGTAGTCCACCATCTTGGTCCTGACTTGGACCCCCCTTGGACTGAGGGGTCCTTGGAGGGGTGGCGATGCGCGAGCAGGGGTCCCCTGCAGCCTCACCCCGCACCACCACCACCATCACCACCACCACCACCTGCGTCCATCCGTCACCTGCTGCCACGTCACCATCCTGGCAGCTGTTGATCAGTCAGGGCGTTTGTTTGTTCGTTGTTGTCGTTTGAGGGATCAGAGAGGCCAGGAGAGCTCACCTTCTAAAACACAGCAACAATAAAAAAAGTCAAATCAATCAGGAGATTCTACACCCCCCCCCCCCCCCCCACCTCAGATCAGCATCCTGGACTCCACATTTGACCGTAGAAGCTCGGTGACCAGGAGACGGTTTCTGCGTCATACGGATAAAAACCCTAAAACCCCAATCATCCGAAGCCAATAATCAGAGTTCCGGCACCCCAAGACCCCCCCCCCCCCCACCACCACCACTACCACCTATTTCTGGCCCTCATTCTGCAGAGACTTTCATGCTATCACAGATGCTCGGCTCTTATAACCTGTCTCTGTGAAATATTGACACCGAAATCAATCGATCAATCAGTTATCGGTTTGAGTGAACACCCCCCCCCCACCAGTCCAAGGCCTCCCCTGCTGTGCGGCTGCTGCTTGGTCACGCCCTCTTACCCACTGGCCCTCTGGGTGCAGTCATGATCTCTGTTCCTGGACAGTAACTCAAAGATCCTGACACTGAAGGCTCCACTCATGGAGTCGCCATTCGGAAGGTGGATGTGTTTTTAAGATTTTGTAGGTGAAGCTGAACTTTGGGGATTTTCTTGATGATAGATGATGAACTCAGGTGATGATGATTGGCTGCACTTCGGCGTCTTCACGCGATGTCTTCAGACGTTGATTACAGGGTGGGACTGGTTTGGGCTTATTTAAGGTGGATTTTTGCAGATATTTGGTTATTTTTCTTAATTGAAAATACCCCGATGTCATCATGATGTCATCCATCAAAAACCCCACCCACCAGTCTAGCGAATGAGCCTTACGACCAGAGTGCAGGGAGCCCTCAGCTGATTTTGAGAGGTTGAGAGTGCTGGTGCCAGGACCCCAGAGAAACACCGGCAGCCTCTCGTGTTCCCCGCTGAGTGGTGATATTTTGTTGTCTGTCTTTGACCCGTCAGAGTAAATTATTTGAAACATTTGACACCTCTATTTTTTTAAGGGGGAGGCTTTCCTCTCCAGATTTACTTGAGATCTGAAAACTGCTCCAAGTATGAAGTGATTACATATGAGTAGTTCTACATGTGAGCACATATGACATTAGCGTGTGTAGGAGGAAACAATTGTTTTAGGCTTCCGGAACAAATCTCCTGGTGTTTGGAGGGTTCACCTGTCAGCTGATGTCATTTATTTGTGTTTGTTTTTTTACAATGTTTGTTGATGTGGAATGAGAGCAAACCAGCTGAGTTTTATCAGCTCTGCTGCCTTACACTCTCTTACAATCAAGTTCCTGGTTGGCCTTCTGCCTCGATCTACCTCGAATAAAGACTCTGCTGCTCTTCCAGAAGAGACCCGCTGTCTTCACTCTGCAAGCTCAGTCCCTCAGGGGGAGACTCCTCAGCTCACCTGGGTCAGATTCAAATACACCACTAAATCTCCCCAATCCTAACCTTGTCTTTGTTATCTTTGTTTCTTGGATTGCATGTTTAAATGTTAGTTAGTGGTCATTTTTATTGGTTTAAAAAAAACACTTGAACAATGAACAATCTGAACAAAATCATCTTCATTTATTCAAATTTTGCTGGGGAGTAGAAAACCCTTCTGTCAGTCCGTAAGTGAGAAAACAACGTCAGCAGCCATCGAAGAAAATTCCTCTTCTTTTTTATTTGATTTAAATGTATTATTTAATAGTAAAAACCTTCAGAACAGATGAGGATAAAACGGCAAACTTTGATGATTTTAAAAGGGATTTTCTGGTTAGTAAAGAAGATTTGCCAGGTCAAACATGAAAGGGTTTAATTTTGGATTACAAGAGACTAAATAGTGCGAAGTGGATAAATTAAGCTTGAATCAAGGAGATCAGGGCGAGTGGGAGGATCTGCAGGGGAAGTCCTGCTGGTAGCAAACCAAACCCACCAGAGAAGCTCAGCGACGGTCCACCATCACCGATCCCAGCCTTGAACTGAGAACAGAGGAACAGACATGAAGACTGGTCAGCTGCTCACCACAGAGCGGCTGAGTCACATCCATAATCAATGAACTTGATGAAAATTGCTGATCGTTTTTCTGTTGTTACCTGTTAGTTGTGTGTGTGTGTGTGTGTGTGTGTGTGTGTTCATTCTATTGAAAAGCAGTAAAGTTTAGAGAAATGAAACGAGCACCCCAAAATCTGAAGGTTAGATCAGGCTTTTATCATCCTGCAGGACGCCCCCCTCCCTCGCTCACATTCCAAGTTTGTGTTGAGGAGACTGATACACACAAATGTCTTCAAAGAATGACAGCAACAGTGCTTCAGCGCTTGGTGTTCCAGGGAACTGAGAAGTGACAGCTCGCTGCAGACAGTTGGGCTGTTTGAGTCGGACACTGATCTCGTGTCCTTTCAACTAAAATATTTAGGAGAAACCCAGACATGCAAACTCAGTTCCTGCAGGAGAGGAAGGAGAAGGTGAAGGAGGAGGAGGAGGAGGAGGAGGAGGAGAAGGTGAAGGAGGAGGAGGAGGAGGAAGAGGAGCTCTTTCTCTTCATGCATTAAAGAAACAGATCCTGACGCAACAGTCAGAGAGCTTCATGCATTTCAATTGCAGTCAGGATTCTCACATTCACATGGCTGCTGCATGGCCTCCAGTTGACCCCCCCCCCCCCACACACACACGCACACACACACACACACACACACACACACACACACACACACAGAGCTACAGTGAGGAATGTAGCAGGGCTTTCCGGGTGGTTCACTGACCTGTTGACCTCTGGAGAGCCTCTGGGATATCTAAACATGTAAACACCCTCCTCATCATCATCTTCATCTCCCCATCCTCTCTGCTGGTTTGAAGAAGCCTGTGCTGGAGCCTGGGTGGCAAGCTCAGTCATCACCTCATCTCACACACACACACACACACACACACACACACACACACACACACACACACACACACACACACACACACACACACACACACACCGAGCCAGATCCTCCCTCAGATACTCTTCCAGCTGATGAAGATCCACGTTACTATTCTGGTAAGTCGTCTCTTCCTCTGCACTTCGTCGTTTCCTACAACTCCCAACATCCATTTCATCATTCAAGCGTTTGCTTTCTGTTCTCCACCCACAGGCACAGCTGGAGACTCTGAGACTGAACAGCTCTGCTCAACCCAACTTATCTAATCGGGCAGATTATAGTTGTTTGAGCTGTGGAAACGTCCCGATGTTGAATGGCGTGTCAAAGATTCCGAGCTGTCCGACAAGTCCTGGACTTCCAGGGCTGGAATCAGCTGCTCGCTGAGTTCACTTCTCAGTTAACCCTTGTGAAATGTAGCAGTCAGGAAAAGTCAGACACCGGAATCTGCTGCTCGACAGTCCTGGAGCACCACTCAGCTCTTCAGTGCAGCTGAGAACGTCCGGTGGCTCATCATCACGCTGATGATGTCATATGACACAGAGATGTTGCGTAACTCTTTAGCCTTTTGTTGATAATGATCACCATGAGGCTGGGGCCGGATTTGTCGTCTCCTAATGTGAGCGGAAGATTAAATGAACATTTACATCACATAATTAAGGGTTTCATATAATTTGATGGAATTTTTATTTTATTTTTGACAATTAATATGCGTTCCAACAAAGGATGGAAAATTGTAAATGTTAAGAGGTGAACTGCTATGAAGTGAGGATGCGGGAAGTTCCACAGGGCCTCATGAAAGGTGCCATTAACTGCACAGCCTTAATCAGGTTTTTTTCTCCGGCGAATTGTGAAGAGGCTTGATGGGAGCGAGAGAGAGGAGCTCAGCAGGGGGCTCCTGTGTGCCAGAACCTCTTTACTGATGAACTCAGGTTCCCACCCTTCCTTCAATTTGTCTCTTCAATGTTTATGGAGGTGCTTTAAGTAGCACCCCTGCAGGTGTTTACCAGAACTGTCTTGCTGCTGCGCTCTCAGAGACATTGTCACCTCAGAGAGAGCGTGCCGCTCCCATGACAACACATGAACATGTGTGTGCGGGTTCATGTAGAACCCTTCATTTCCAATCCTCGGCTGTGAGCTTTTGTTCCTGGGTTTGCTTTGTATCATCAGTAACTGCAAGCATCCCATAATGAGGTGTTTTACTGAACAGCCTCAGGACTCAGACGGCGCAGAAAAAACAGGACTGGCAGAGGCTGAGGCAGAGGCTGAGGCCTGCTCGAGTCATCAGCCTCTTCAGATGATATTTCATGTTAACAGCAGATGCTGCTGACACACACACACACACACACACACACACACACACACACACACACACACACACACACACACACACCTCAAGTATTGAAAAGTAAAGGGAAAGTAAACAAGCAAAATAAATACGATTAAAGGTGTCTTGGTTGACCACAAATACACAAACACACCGATGACAAAGTAAAGAATTCAGAATTGATATTTGTGAAGGAAACAAAGAGGAGGACAGAGAGAGAGAGACGGCCAGTGGAGGCAGAGAGGGGGAAGCAGTGTAACGGAAGAGGAAGCAGCGTAACTCAGAAGACGCTTTAATAATTGAAGCAGAAAACAGAAAATAGTCTTATCGGAAGAACATGAGAGAACAGAGGGAGAGGAATGGAGACGTGAGAAAGCGAGAAGGAGAAAGAGAGAGAGACCTTGAGAAAGAAAGGAGATTCTTTCAGGGTGACCTCATACCGTCTGACCCCCAACTTCTGTTTTCCTTTCCATAACTCATCTGAAGTTCAACACAGGGCTGTCTGTGTATGTGTGTGTGTGTGTGTGTGTGTGTGTGTGTGTGTGTGTGTGAGTGTGTGTGTGTGTGTATGTATGTATGTGTGTGTTCAAGCCCTCAGAATGAGCAATGAATGATAAAGTGGTGTAGCTGCAGTTCAAGAGGTCAGAGCCTCAATCAAGCTGATGAGCCGCACAGAGCGCCCGTGCTTTCAAACATTAAAAGATCAGTGTAGAATTTATGTTATCATAATAACAATAATAATTATTATGATCATAATAATAATAATAATTATTATGATCATAATAATAATAATAGTAACAATAGTAATAATAATAATAGTAATAATAATAGTAATAATAATAACTATTATTATTATTACTATTATTATCATCATGGTAATTATTATTATTACTATTATTATTATTATGATAATAATAATAATAACAATAACAGTTATTATTATCATAATAATAATAACTGTTATTATTATTATTATTATTATTATTAATATTGTTATCAAAGCCTACGGGCGGCACGGTGGAGCAGTGGTCCTCCCTGTGGCCCCCCAGCAAGAAGGTTGTGGGTGGAGCCCCGGCTGCAGCACGGGGTCTTTCTGGGTGAGTCTCCATGTTCTCCCTGTTCCTGCTGGGTTCTCTCTGGTACTCCAGCTTCCTCCACAGTCCAAAGACATCAAGAGGGGACCAGGTTAATCCAGACTCTAAATTGACTGTAGGTGTGGCTGGGAGAGCCAATGGTTGTCTGTCTCTATGTGTTGGCCCTGCCATGGACTGGTGACCTGTCCAGGGGGAAGGCTGCTGGGATAGGCTCCACCCCCCCCCCCCCCCCATGACCCTCAATAGGAATAAGCGGAAGACAATGGATGGATGGATCAAAGCCTACTGTACTATATGTGTGTGTGTGTGTGTGTGTGTGTGTGTGTGTGTGTGTGTGTGTGTGTGTGTGTGTGTGTGTGTGTGTGTGTGTGCTGAGTGGAGCCAGATGGTGGGATGGACGTTGCTTTCCAAATTTTGTATTTCATTTCAAGATCTGCAGTTTTAAAAATGACTAATAAAACTCTAACACTGAGGACATTGATGGAATAAATGATGATGGCAAGAAAGTCGAGCGCTAACAGAATAAATAAGAGTGAATGTGCTAAAGTTGCATTAAAGTTTCAAAATCTGCATTTTTCTGTCTGCAACTCGATGTTTTTTGTGATTAATTTGTGGGAACAAGTTCATGGTTACAGCTTGTATTTTACTTGCTTTCACACTAAAACATTCAGCTGCCTTGAGGAGGTCATGTGTGATGGTCTCGCCAGCCTGGGTGGGGTGGGGGGGGATTCCCCCTTCCAGTCTGAACTAAAACCACTAAAACCAGTTCACATTAAAAGATTTGCAGTTGTGGAACTTTCCGCTCTTGGTGACGCTGCAGTGCACCACCCTGGCACCTGCTAGCATACGCCGCTGCTGCTTCACCTGCTCCTGCTGTCATGAATCCTTGGTGTCAACTGGCCATCACAGAGCAGAAGCAGGATCCACAAAGAAGCGGGTCAGCCTGTGGGACGTAGCACCATGACTCACACTGGTGGAGGTGTTTCCCAGCCGCTGTTAAGACATTGATACATCTGCATCCTTCACATGTCCCCAGATGTGTAGCTGTGTGGAAGGAGCCCTGGGTCAGACGACGCTGCAGTCGCAACATCACAATGATGGAGGTTCTAATTACTGAGTGAAACTGATGAAAGTGATCAAAGATGCAGGCTGACGTGTTCGCCGGCCTCTGGTTGGCTGCGTCCAGATGCTGCACTGCTGGAGGTGAGGCAGCATCCTGCAGCTCTCACTGGTGCAGCAGAGAGGCTCAAGATGGCGGATGAGTAAGGGGAGAGGAAACACAAACATGTGACTCGGGTCACATGAATGGGTGTGACCTGATTGAGCTTGTGAAGGCTCTGGAGATGCCTGTGGACCAGGAGGCGGCGGAGCTCACGGCAAGGAGACGATGCCCCCCTCAGCAGCTGAATCCTCCTGTGGATCACCAGCAGGACCTCTGCTGACCAACACGCTTTTTAAATTTCTGTTTCTGAGGAAATGAAGACAAGACGTACACGTTACTGGGAGCATTTCTTTGATTTGTCTGTAGTTGAGTGTCAGTCGAGGCGGCAGCAGAGTGTGTGAGTGTTTGCTGTGTTTCGTTGGGGGGTTGGGGGGGTCATAGAAAGTTCAGCAGTTACTCCTCCACTGCAGCCCTGCTGAGCAGCCGCCACGCCCCACTGACTGAGCCTGCAGCTCTGGACCAACAGCTCAGAGGCTTGGGAGAGCAAAGAAGGTTGTAAAATCTACTTAAACCAAAGGAGTTCTGGTCTTAGAAATATTTGTTCTTGACCTTGAGTGACGAGAAAAGTAGAGGAGGGGAGGAGAGCCTGTTCTGCTGCACCCAACGTTTGCAACGCAGCTTGTAAAAACACTCAACTTGTTTCTCTGTGTCTGTAAAATAAAATAAACACCAATAGAAATACAGTTTAGGACAGACACACACACACACACACACACACACACACACACACACACACACACACACACACACACACACACACAGAGAAAAACATCAGCAAGTAAAACCTGGCACTGACCTGAACCAGTTTGATTGGTTTCATTTCCCAGCGACAGGGCTGGTTTTGTTGTGATTGGCTCGTTGTTTCAGATCTCAGCGATGATGTCATCATAACCATCACAACGTGTTTTCATGTGATTGTCAAAACAATTGAATGAAATATCAGTGATTCAACCTGAATGACAAAGATGTCGTGTTGTGTAGATAATTTGGTTATCAGGAAGTTTTCAACACGAGAGATAAAAATACTCCTGTCAATGAGGTCCGATATGGTCTGGCTTTATTAAAATATAGTTCTACAATATTCCTGTTGCTGTGACTTGTTTATAGAGTTTGTCAATTATGGGATGGCGAGTGCCTCACCTTCAGCTGACCAGGAGCATCACCTGCATCACTGGTTCCAGAATGTAGGTTAGAACTCCTGACGAGCAACATGATCCACAGCAGACTGAAGTGATGAGACTCTCCAATGCCGACACAACACCAAGAAGAAGTCAGGAGCTGACAAAAGGCTCCAAAAACATCAGATGTTGAGTGGTGGGCGTGACTGCTGAGGTCAGCGGGAGAACAAGGAGCAGGAGGTTATCAGGTCAGGCATTCCTGTCTGTCCAGTCCTGAGAAAAACCAGGCGATAAGAAGAAGAGGTATTTTAGCTGCTGGAATGGACTAATGGTTATTTCAATTTATGAGTGTGTACAGATTTCATGACATTTCCCTCTGAGAGCCCCAGCGGAGAAATAAAGCAGGTTTAGTGAAGGTTGCTGCTGAAGACAAGCAGAGAGCGTTGGACAGGAGAGCCGAGGCTCCACTGTCCCAGCACAGAAGGATGGAGGCTCTCTGCAAGTCAGTGTGTGGGTTTGTCTTTGACGACGCCGTGTACCTCTTGACCCTGTATTCTCAACACATGCAAGCGAGCACGCACAAACACACACACACACAAACACACACACACACACACACACGTACACACACACATACAGAGGGTGCTGAAAGAACACTGCACAATAGCTTGTTTATCTCAAGCTAACACAGCATGCACAAACTGGTGTTTTGTGTGTGTGTGTGTGTGTGTGTATGTGTGTGTATTTGTGTGTGAGTTTAGGGAAACAGGAAAAGCTAAAGTGCATCAGCTATCCTCAACACTGGGGCAAAACTAAGGGCACATTCATCACATGTGACAACACACATCAACACACATACACACACACACACACACACATACACACACAAACTGCACACAAAATGTCAAAGGGTCAAACAATATTTAACGAACAAATACGTCTGACATGAAATCAATCAGTAATGGGTTAATAATAGTGATCTAAGTCAAACTCTACTGTTGTCCACGACCCTGAGTATGCAACCCCCAGGCCACACACACACACACACACACACACACACACACACACACACACACACACACACACACACACACACGTCTCATTGACAGAAGCCATGGATCCCATGTTCTCAGCTGCAGGCGAATGCTGGTGGTTTCTGTCAGTACCTGCCTGGACTGAAGGGAGCCTCCCAGCTCGACTCTCTCAGCCGTAGACCTCAGCACTGATCAGCTGATCGGCAGGTTGACGCTTCCTTCTCCAGGTATGGTGTGTTCTTCTCCTTCTTCTTCTTCTTCGACGTTGTCAACTCTGTTTAGGGGAAAACTGTTTTTATTCGTGATCTCACTGCAGGATCCTGGTTTGTAAAGAGTATCAGCGACGTCTCTGATTGGTGGAGCACCGTTACCCTGGAAACATACTCAACCTCTCACTGTGTTTGTGCCACGGTTTCATAGGAAGCAGCTGCAGAAACTTGATTTCACTTTCCAATCGATTATTTGGATATTCTACATTTACTGGCATCACACACATGAGCTAGCAACAACAGAAGGAACATTTGGTCACCAAACATAAATATTCTAAACACACTGGCCTGAAATATTGTTTGCAAGGACTTGTGGGACGAGTAGTTTTTGAACAGCTTAAGATAAAGAAGAAGGCAGTCTTTTATCTTTGCTTCTATCTGTGTTTCTTTGTTTTGTTTGCACCAAGTCAAATATTTAACAAAAAAGATGGAGCACTTCCAGGTCCAGTGTGAGCAGGACTTGTGTTTGTCTCGGGTCTGTTGGAGGCGACACGATGATGTCATGACAACAAGGCGTCATCCATCAGCACCAGTTTGACCACCCAAACACCTCTGAGACCCTCATGTAGAAACACACAGCCATTAGAAGCCCTGGGGTTGCCAGGTCAGAGGACTCTATCCTCCTTTTATGACTCCACACTGCCATGATTGAGATCTCTCTTTCTCGTTAGTCACATCATTGTTGTTGGGCCAATTGTAGAGTTGCCAGGTTCGCAGCCATTCATTCTGCTTTTATGGTTCTAGGTGACACCTGACAGAGGAATTTTGTCATCATTGTATGTATTCTTATCGCTGCCAGGTCAGTTTTGAGGTTGCCAGTTTACAGTCTCCCCATCCCCAGTTTGTGACTCATCTCTGAGCTCCACATTTTGTCTTCCTGTCCTGTCAGCTCCAGCATTAAAGTTACCAGTAAGGACTCTGTAACCTCAATATTTGACACCATGCAACTGTAAAACTGGTCTTTTGTCAGCCTGCAGCTGCAGGGTCAGAGGTTAACCGCCAGATTTGCTGTAGTCTGTCTTCCTTTTATGGCTCCTTGTGACTGAGCTCTGTCCTTATCGAGTTCTGCTACCGTCACAGGTGACATCCCCCTCATTGTCCTGCGTCAGGGGCATCAGAGTCCCTGTCACAGCCCCTGACGTGTGTCTTTTACACCTCTGTCAGTTTGTTTTCAGCATTAAAGTCATCACAGTGAACACCTTTATTTTCTGACTTTACTCTGATCCTTTTTTATTGCAAAGTAAAAAACCTCTGAAAACTGGTAAAATGTGACATTGTGTCCTGAGCACTGAACCGCTTGGATCTGGTTGATACATGCCGCCTGGAACCGGCTTCCCAAGAGGAGGAAGTCTTTACTGGCATTGTGCACGGGTACAAAGAAGGGTGCTGAAACCTGCCAGGTGAGATGTGTTGCCTCCATTTTTCATGCTGTTTATGCTTTCTTTGAAGCGATAGAACCAGTAAGATGGTTTTATATCAAGAAACAGCGAGGAAGTCAAAAAGACAAACTCTGCTTATTCTG
The DNA here is from genome assembly GCF_037954235.1 of Aulostomus chinensis. Classification (NCBI taxonomy): domain Eukaryota; kingdom Metazoa; phylum Chordata; class Actinopteri; order Syngnathiformes; family Aulostomidae; genus Aulostomus; species Aulostomus chinensis. Next base: position 21,036,039 of record NC_141337.1, read on the forward strand.
TCCTGTCCTTCACAAATAAAGGTGTGATGTGATGATTTCCATCTGCCCACCTGGGTCCCCCCTCGACGTCAGGGGTTTCCAGCCAGCAGCCTCCTGCACACCCAAACTTCCTGTTTATTACAACCTCCCTAAAATGCTGAGGCAGCAAACCACCAGATCGTAGCCAGTCCGGAGGGTGAAGAGGCGTTTACAGAGGCTGCTCCGGCTCATAGATGGTGGGGACGTTTTGGAGGACAGACTTGTCGCTCACCATCTTGAAGCAAACTAATTTGTTTTATTGTCTGAGCGAAATCATAAAAGATCACTTGCAGCCACTCGACTCAGGCAAGACACCAGAGACCCAAATAATGTTTAGGGATGAACTGAGGACACACAGAGCTGCAGGTGTCCTCATGCTAATAGCTTTAATAATACATCCAGTCGATCATGTTTCAAAACTACCATCTGTTTGCTGAGGTGTAAATACTCAGAACCTGATGAACAAGCAGGCAACCTTCAAGTCCTCTTCATCTGTGAAGCCTGTCGGAGAGACAGAAAGTAGAAGGTTGATTCATTTTGTTTCCTTCGGGATAAACGACGTAATCACAGGTGGTCTTCCTGTGGACAAAGAGAAGAGGTGAATATCGCACGTGAGTTCAATGATGAAACTTCCCCAAATAAACCCAGACAACAGACAGGTTTCGATTTTCCTCCTCCCTGACTGTGTGTGTGTGTGTGTGTGTGTGTGTGTGTGTGTGTGTGTGTGTCTGCACATGAAGGATTCAAGTTGTAGTACACATTACCAGGCAGACAGTCTTTATGTTTCGCTTCTTCTTAGTAATGCGGCCATGCACTCTGGGCTAACTTGATGCTAGAACTACTCATCTGGCGGGTGGTCATCTACTCAGAGGTAACCAGTGACCTGCTGCCCCCACCTCTCCAAGTGGTCTGTCCAAGTCAGAGGTCAAGAGAAAAGTAAACATATTAAATCATGGAAGTGAAGAGGGTTTTTTTTTTTAAGGATACCAAAAGAATGAAGAAGCCACAAGGTGGAGCAGAAATGATGGAGCCAGAACAGGCGGATGCTGCTGCATCTTTTAGGATGACCCACGATTTTTTTAATATCTAATGTTGTTATTCATATGTCACGCACAATATTGTCACCAGAATTATTGATGTTGGCTCAGCAGTGCATCTGCAAGCTGCAGCTGCAGTGATGTCATGAACTGTGCCACTAAAATCACCTGGGCAGGTTTTCTTACCTGTGCATCTTCTCACATCATGAAAGTACTTGGGTGACGACTTATACGACAAAGGAAAAGCACGTTTGCTTGAGAACAACTTTTGAATTTTCCTGGCAGAGGTTAACTATGTGGGGACCAGACGCACTCGAACACACCAGGTCAGCGTCTGAGCTGTGACCATTCCATTTCCATTTTCTTCCGCTTATTCCTGTTAAGGGTTGTGGGGTGGGGGGTGGGGGTGGAGCCTATCCCAGCGGCTAAGGGCGAGAGGCGGGGTTCACCCTGGACAGGTCACCAGTCCATGGCAGGGCCAACACATAGAGACAGACAACCATTGGCTCTCCCAGTCACACCTACGGTCAATTTAGAGTCTGGATTAACCTGGTCCCTCTTGATGTCTTTGGACTGTGGAGGAAGCTGGAGTACCAGAGAGAACCCAGCAGGAACAGGGAGAACATGGAGACTCCACACAGAAAGACCCCGTGCTGCAGCCGGGGCTCCACCCACAACCCTCTTGCTGGGGGGCCACAGTGAGGACCACTTGAGCTGTGATCATTCCATTCAATCATTTTCATTACTGACATCAGCAGCTGGACAGAAAAAACAAACCTCAAGTATCAGGAGAGCAAGATGATAATGTGTTGCCTTCATATAAATGAAATAAACAATCCTGAGTAACACAACAATAACAGGAAACACTGAGCAGAGCTCAAATAGTTGTTACAAGCCTGAGTACTCATTGGTTGTTCTCAGCTCACCGAATCGCCAGCGCCATCTGTGAATGAGAGCACAGATTTGAGGCCTGTCTGCACCTCCGTCGTCCCACATTTCACTGGGATAAATCACAGAAAGACTAACGGAGGACCAATCTGACGATGTTGCTGCTTTCATCACCGTAAACTGTCCCCTCCCACTTAGACGTGAGGTAAGGCTTAGAAAGAGCCTGTTTGATTTATTGTGAAGGTCAAAGTTCAGCTTGTTTTGCAATGACAACTCCAGACCATAGAAAGATCATTTATCATGACACAACTGGCAGTTTGCTCTCAGTCAGAGAATCCATGTTTGAACATAGAAACTGGACAAATCGAAAAATAAAAGAAGAAAGACTCTTGACCTGGAAGACAAACACACAGAAAAGGCAATAAAAGGGTCAAATGCCATCCCTCTTTCTTTTCTTTTCAGCGTCTGTTACCTCCCTGTTGTTCTGTCTTTGTCATTCGAACTCTGGCTGTCTTAAATCTCTGGGCTACAGTTGTCAACACAGCCCTCTGCTTGTTTGGTTTGTTTTGTTTTTACTGATTAAAAACAGAGGAAAGTAAAGATTTGTTTTGTAGTCAAATTCAATAAATCCTTCATAAAAGCAATGGCACCGGGTTTATGTTTTATAAAAGCTTCAGAAATGTGAGGCCGGCTTTCCCAGCCTGCTGTGCTCTTTCTCAGGTTGGCCTGACACCCTGTCCTGACAGCATCACGGCCCTCCCAGGGTGTGTGTGTGTGTGTGTGTGTGTGTGTGTGTGTGTGTGTGTGTGTGTGTGTGTGTGTGTGTGTGTGTGTGTGGGGAGGAGTACAGAGATAGCTTAGCTCCTGGGGGTCAGGTTCCGTTGACCTCTGTTGACCTTTGTTGGGGTCACATTGAGGTCTGGCCAAGAGATGCTTGACATATCTCTCTCCACAACACCTGACCCAGCATGTAATCAGGAGTGTGTGTGTGTGTTTGTGTGTGTGTGTGTGTGTGTGTGTGTGTGTGTGTGTGTGTGTGTGTTCATGAGGTTTTTTTTCTCCTTGTATAACAATTTATTTCTTTAATCTTTACTTTTGTCCATAATTCTTTTGTATTTTTTGCTGGTCATTTGTGTTGCTTTAAACTAAAGAGAGAGAGAGAGAGAGAGAGAGAGAGAGAGAGCGAGAGCAAGAGAGAGAGAGAGAGAACAAGAGAACAGCTGAGCAGATGAATGAAATGATATTTAAAAAGAGAAAATCATCACATGCCAGTGTTGATATGGATGAACCCCTCTATGACGTCCTGAGGCTGTCAGAAGAAACACCAGAATATCCTGTTCTAATCATTCTGATGTTCTCCAGGGATCCGTGAGGCCTCCATGTTCTCTGAGGGACTTTAGGAACATTTCCCATGAGCAGCAGCCTCAGACGTGCAGGCAAGTGGAATGTCCTGTCGTTGCTGAGCAGATTCTGCTGCGTGCTATTCTGGTGCTCTCGGTGCGATCATGAATGATTGACAGTCAGAGACTTCACATCCTGCTGCTGCTGTTCCGACACACCCCACCCCTCCTACACCCCCCACCCTCGGGCACTCACCTGCTGGTGGCGCTACAGGGGAGGTCCAGCCAATCTGAAATATTACACATTTACATTTAGATTATCCTGAAGCCCAGATGTGCTGCACAAGTCTGAATTACTCTGTTACAGTTTAGAACAGTAAAAAACAAGTACTCTAACAAAAAAACTAATGAATATTTAATGTATAAATACACTTACAAAGACAACTACGTAAAAAAGACAGAAATTGAAATTGAATAGAAACTGAGGATAAGCAAATTCCTAAATCAGAATTGACATTTTAAATATCTTGTAAACACACATACAACACGATAGAAAACTATACGATACGATACGATATGATATGATACGATACAATACGATACGATATGATGCAATGCGATACGATAAGATGGGATACAAAATACTTTACTGATGTTTGTCTTGGACTCCTATAATGGCACCTTTAGCTGCTCTTACAGTAGAAATCAATAAATGAACAAAAACAAGTGACAATTCAGCTGCAGAAGTGCATATAAATAAGAAACCACAGAGAACATGTATCCTACATCACCATAATGCACATGATAAAAACACAACAGAACAAAATGCATCAATAAAACTGATAAAACCAGGCACCATGGCACCATTGCATAACCCATGCAACCTCAAGGAGATGGTTGTAGATGTGGACGTTCGATGGATCGGATAAAACTCTTTGTGCTTGCCTGAGTACAGGCTGCTCATAGATAAGGGAGCATTCAGACAAACTGTACCAGATGAATAAATTTAGATTTCAACGGGGCAGAGACAGATTACCACACCACGCCAACATTCCACACCTGACAATGCTCTCCAACACATCTGATAAAACACAAATATTACTTTGTGACACCCTGAGTGTGTGTCGAAAGTAGAGTTGTCACTGAAGGCAAAAGCATAGATAACCTTACGTCAACCAGCAGCTGAACAGACGCCTGCAGGAGTTAACTTGGGTGACCGTCACCAGTTAGTGAGACTCACCCAAATGGACAGAAGAGTTCCAAAATACAGATTTAGAAGATCATTTGTTTTAGGTTTAATTTCTCTTTGAGGAATGCAGCTCACGCTCAGTGAGCTCATTTCAAAGAAACATTAAAGAAAACTCGTAAAGCAGAAAATAACTGCTTTAATGTAACGTACCAAGCAAAGAGGTTTTGTCACCTTAAATTCTTTATTAATGTAGTGGATTACTAAAATAATCCCAGGGACGGAAGCTGCTGCTCTCCAACCTTTTCTCTTTCTAACAGCGAACAGGTGTGAATGTTGTTTCACATGAACAGAAAGAGAAACTGCACCGACACGCACAGATATTAGAGTTTACATCCAGAGCAGATACAAGTGCGTCATATGTGTCAGCCCAGTCGCCTAAAACAGTCTGGATGTCTCTGACACGTGTAATCCAGGCGGTTCCATTTCCAGTGTGCCAGCGCTGACCTCACAGCCCGTTGCAGCGAAGGTCACCCTGAGAAATACTGAGGGTTGATGATGTGTTCAGGTCTGGTTGTGTTCAGCACTAAACAACACATGTGACTTGTGTTAAAGTTGTGAGGCCTTCAGGTGACAACACCTCCTCACTACACACAGACACACACAGACACACACACACACACACACACACACACACACACATCGTCACATGACTGCCTTTGCTCTTGTCAGAAATGTAATTGTGTAATATTTGTGTTTACATGATGCACACACAGTCGTCTCTCCTGGTGACCGAGGTGGTTTGACAGTTTTACTCCAGTTCCCTAAAAGTCAGATTTTCTTCCTGACCTCAGGTTGAAGAGCAACAACAACAACAACAACAACAACAACAACAACAACAACAACAACAGCAGCAGCAGCAGCAACAACAACAACAACAACAACAACAATGACAAAATGTAATTGTGAAAACAGAAACTGCTAATTGCTAATGCTAACTGTGTAATGGGAAATACATTAAAAACATCATTTGTAAGAATACACACACACACACACACACACACACACACACACACACACAGGAGTGAGTGGCAGGTCACCACAGTGTGAGCTCTTGGCCCCTGTGTGTGTGTGTGTGTGTGTGTGTGTGTGTGTGTGTGTGTGTGTGTGTGTGTGTGTGTGTGTGTGTGTGTGTGTGTGTAGGTCAGGGTGTTAAGGGTTGTAGGGAGGACAGGCAGAGGTGACGCCACATCTTGTCTGCAGCACGGCATGGTGGGAAATCTGAGAACAGAGGAAAAGAGAGAGAGAGGTCAGCTTGTCATCACCATCATGTGAGTTATCTGAGATGGGGGTGTGTGTGTGTGTGTGTATGTAGGGGTGTCAGTAAAGAAGGTGGCAGATAGAGTGACAATAAGAATCAGAATAGTGGGAAGGGGGGAGGGGGAGGAGAGGGGGGAGGGGAATGTAATTTACAACAAGAGACTGTGAAAGTAAACTTTAGTCAGGCAGGTGTGGCAGGACCTTTAGTCAGCGAACGCTCAGTCCCAGCCACCTCCCGCTCTCACGCTCTGTTCCTAGAAGTCAACATTTACGAGCGGGACTTTTGAATATTCTCTCCTCTCGTCTTGTAAGGCAGTGTTTGGAAGTGATTCTGAGAATTTCAACTTTGTTCAAGTTAGCAGTCTTCAAGTTCCTGGTCAACAACAGCAAGTCTACAGACTCACCTGCTAACATTAGCCTACCACCTGACTGAGGTGGCGGAGGCTGACCCGTGCCGATGACCACAGCCACAACAAGCACGCCAGGACCTCGGTCGATCGCCCTCACACAGACGTCACTCTGCTGCTTTTCACGCCGATATTGATTACCTGCATTCTGCTTCTCTCGCACCGTCAGACAAGAATAAGTAACGCTATATGCTACGAAGACTAATGTTACTCGCACTTACATGATGTGGGAGGGCATTTGAACCTGTTGAGGGTCACTTGAACTTTGGTTGAACTTCATTTCTTGAGTGACAGCGCCAGTCACTCCCACTGTTAATTTTGAGATGTGAAGTGGCACCACCATGCAGTGTGCTGCTCCCCCACATACAGAATCTTGAGGACATTGTAAGAACGCCCAGGTAAGATCGATGTGATTGTATCATGAAACACAAGGATCTCAGTTTTCAAGCGACATGTCACATGAGTTCTCAGAATAAGAACATGGCCTAACAACTCAGGCCTGATGTGAAATCAGGGATTCCGTCTCATTCATCACAACACAACACAAAGTTGCTGGGCAAACAGGTTGAAACCGGGGTCGCATTTGCTGTGACGTGCTTGCATGCGCTGTTGAGGTCTGTGTGTGCCGACCAATCAAAATCAGGCAGAAGTTCTGAAAACAGCACAGCCATACTCTCAGCTCCAGCCAGCGACGTACCTGCTAGGGCAGAATAACACCGACAAATAAGAGGCAGTGTTAACCTGCTGCTTTCCACAGTGACTCATTCAGCCCTGCATGCTGGATGCCAGAGGAAACACTTGCTTTCTGCAGCGCGGCAGCATCCATCGTCCTCGTTAGCGCCAGGCAGCCCTGGCGGCAGGACACAAACCTCACGTGGGACCTCAAATTTGCCCAGAGGCAGGTGAGCCCCATGGTGCTGCTCATCCACAGGGCTCTTGGCTTCATTCATCACCGGGCTGACACATTCCTGCTGTCTGCCGGAGGCTCACATACACACAGCAGGCTGTTGTACTCCCACACAGTGCCATGCGGTCAAGCTGACAGCCCCGCTCAGCCCATACACAGAGTCCATTCTCTCAGCTAGAACCCGGGTATTCAGTGTCAGTTGTTTTTCAGCGGAGAGATGTTTTAACAATTATGAAACTTATAGAAATGACAAAGCTTCAGGTCCATGTGTCTCCAGATCAGAACACTTTGGTACAACATCGAATGTCCACCAACACACCCAGAACTGCAAAACAGGGTTTCCCCATAAATCCTCCTTCAGGTGAATCATTTTTTTTCTAACTGGTATGAACGCCAGTAGACGCTGACAGGACCAGTGCAGCAAACATCTGACAGAGAACCTGGAGACATTAGCATCAGATATAGCGTATTTAGTCTTGATTCCTAAGGACCTGATCCAGGTCGACCCTTTCTCCAGCACCTATGGGTCACCTGGGGGACCCCGTATCCGGAATCCCGACTGGGTTCTGGTCTACTGTGGGGCCTCTCCAGTTTGGATCGGAAATCTCACTCCTTTACTGGCGAACCAGAGGTAGCAACAAAAGTTGAGGTTGGACCAGTGCAGCACCTGCGGCACTGTGGGGGGGGGGGGGGGGGGCAGCTGACTCCCAACTCAAATGGTTGTTATTCCTTTTTGAAGAAGAGTATGTTGGGCCCGGCCCGGCTCGACCCGAGGAGAATATATATGCAAGTATCTTTGTGGTGGTTTAGTTACATAGATAAATTGTAATCATGGTACCGTCGGACGACAGTAACACAAAACAATGAAGTAGAAGTTAATCGTGAGGATTCCAATGATATCTCAAAATAGTTTCCAATCACATCAGTGGATTGGCTCTGGGCCGTTCGTTCACGCATCGTAGGTAGGACACACCAACTCTGGCTGCGGTTTATTTCACGGGAGTGTTTTGTCTTTGGGGCTCCACCTCCTCCGTGTCTGCTCCTGCTGGCTCTCAGCCTGCAGCTACGTGAGCCCT
>NC_141337.1:21046717-21069217 GCF_037954235.1 Aulostomus chinensis
AGTTACTGTGGAAACTCGGCCGTTTATGGATACTTTTATATGTTGTGTATATGTGTGTGAGAGTGTGTTTTTATGTGTGTGTTTTCTGTGGATAATTAAATGCCAATAGGGGAGAGAATCTCATTTGCAGTGAAGGTCTTTATAGCATAGTTCCCATGTCAATCACACGTGCACACACACACACACACACTCACACACACACTCACATACGTACACACAGGTTAACGAGGAAATTAAGGGAGAATAGCAGCGAGTGAGTGAGGAGGAGAATGTGTGTACGGAAGGAGAAGGAAGCCTAGATTCTCTTTAGAGACGGAGGGGGAGAGAGCGTTTATGAGGAGGATTTAGAGGTCAGTGATGAAGACAGAGACGGAGGCTGAAAGGAACCAGGGAGATTCAAGAGAATGTCAGGATAAGGAGAAGGCCAGGGAAGTGGAGGAACAATGAGAGGTCAGCGTTTGAGATACAAAAGTGAAGGTGAGGTTGGTAACAGAAGGTCGGGGAGGAAAATGAGAAGCAGAAACTGGGAAGTGGAGAAGGAGGTCAAATAGAGGAGAGAGAGGACAGGCAGGAAGAGGGGGATGTCAGAGGGGTGAGGGAACGAGGTGGATAGGGAGCAGGGGGTCTGAGTGGAGCCAGAGGTGTGCAGCAGCCAGTCTGGTTGAATAATACAAAGTGACAGTTCATTTAACGTCTGAAGTCCTGTGACTCGACTTTCACACTTCCATGTATGATGCAGGATACAGAGGACATTTTGAGCCCTGACGCTGGACTCCAGACCACCACTGCAGGCACAGGTGGAGCAAACCAGCTGAGCAGTGCTCCTGGAGACCTGAGGCTCGTGGTGACTCCCTGCACGCTGCACTCATGCATGTATTCACTCTCTTATAGACAATAAATTCATTTATCCCTGCGTGTGCCACTCTTGACCAATTAAAACACCGATTCCTGTTACAGAAACATGAACCACAATACCTCCTGAAATCCAGTCTCATTTATAAACTTCCACTGCCCTTATCAGTATTGTTTGGTGTATCAATTGATAAAGTTGGTTTTACATTTTCATCCCACCACTCTTGCAGAGTAGAAACAGAACAGAAACGACAAAGGGCAACATTTGAAAAACCAATGAAAGTGCAGTTTAACTGTAGTGTACTGCAGTATTCTGCCCTGTGCTGTCTGTGTATTTAGACAACCAAGTGGAATTGGCCAATAAGCTTTGCTTCAGAAGACTTTGTTGCTGTTTTTATGACTTCTCATTAGCAAATAATTTATCAGGGTTATAAAACTGGATTGAAAGATGATACTTCAAAAGTACAACCCTTCGCACACAGAGTTTAACTCTGCTCTTGATTGTGAATTCAGGGCTGAGGTACAGCAAACAGTGGAGAGACTATAAAACCCGATGTTGCATACAGGCAGCGATACAAAAACATGAAATGAGACATTTATGGAGGAAAGCAGCGTATTAATTCCATCGAAAGTTACCCCAGATGAAGACACAGCTGAAGAGGTCCCATCCTGGTGCTGTTGTGTTTTTGGACCCCGAGTGCATCGATCAAAGGCTCAGACGTGTTACACACCCCTAGCTGACGACTCCCGTCTCAGAGACGGTGTTGCCACCACTCGTAGACGATCCCACAGACCCGAGGGCCAGGGTTCTGGGGAGAGATCAAACCCCAGAGCCAGTCTCCACCAGCACCTCCATGAATGATCCAGATTCTCCTTAGAAGGAAAGATTCCCATTTGCCAGGATGTGGAACCGTATGTAGCCTGAGGGACGAACCAGTCAGGCTCCGGACTGTGAGTCTGACTCCACGTCTTCAGCTGAGATCCAGCTGCAGCTCAGTGAGCGACCCTGATATTGATTACACACCACTCATTCATTTAATGGCTTGCGGTGATGACGGTCTGATGTGCTCCTGCATGAATGATGGATGGAGCAGTGATAGGAAGTGGGGTCTGTTCATTGACACCTTCACACAGTCGCCTGCTGTCGCATCTCTTCTTCCTGCCTTGGCTGCAGCAGCTGAGGACTATGGATTTATATTCCTCTTAGTCGTGAGGGTTATGACTTGCTCCTCTTGAGGGACATATCTATGTAGAACAGACCAGAAGACATCCAAGCTGCAGCCAGGAGCGGAGCACCGGCCCATCTGATGTCATCGTCATCGCCTCAAAGAGATGCAACAACAGCACATCTGATGTTCTTGGATTGTCTCTGTATGTGAAGGAGACAGCTCACACAGGGCGTGTCGAACCAGAGCCAGACCTGGAACTCTCTCTGGTGGACTGTGAACTGTCCCGCTGCTGTTCTCCGTAACCTTCACCACCCGGAGGCATTGGTCACGATGATGTCAGAGGTCAGTGTGATGCCTGGTATCATGGGACTTTAAGACAAGCAGCAAATGTGTTGTTCAGCCATTTATGAGGCAGGAGCTCTTCAGACCAGCTCCCCTTCACTCCTGCTGGGGCATCAATGAGCTGTGGGTCCCCCTGACCCGCTTCACCAGCCCTGCCTGGACCACACTGGGACTTCTTGTTGGAGCTCTGTCCCGGTCCTCTACCCATCAGGACTCATCCTCCCAAGGTCGCCCAGGTCCTCATGTTTGCACATTTGTCCTAAACATCAACTTGAAGAACTGTCTGTTCACGTGCTGCCTCCTGGGGCCGTTCTGTGTCATGTGACATTAGAACCAGATAATCAAGGTTATTGCCTTCGGTTGTCATTTGTTTGAAGGTTGTGGCTGGTCAGAGTGTTTTTCTGTGTTTTAGTACATGTGCGACAGGATCTATTAAGCTACTTCTAAGAACAGTATTACAGTAGCCTGACAGTGCTTCTACAGTTCTTCAGTACAGTTTTTCCTCCGGTGGCACCATGTTTAGGCTACCGGCCCTGGAAATGAAGCTGTTCTCCAACCAGCCCCGCTGTTATTTTATAGAACAGAGTGCAGAACAGGGCTGCTCCAGCCAGCCGTCCTGAGTCCTGCCCTCCTCAGAGGAGTTGCTGCAGTGGCATCGTGACATCAGAAAGCCACTGCGGGCCGGACTATAACCTGTTAATGGATTGTCTTAATCAGACTGAGACTTAAAACATGCAAATGTGTGCAAATTCTCTCAGTAAAGTGAATGAGTGAAAATAGCAGGCTTGCTGGAGAATCATGGTTTTCTGTTTAACCCTCACTAGAATATCTTGGTGACCGCAGTTGCTCAGTTGAGGTTGATTGAGTTTCCATGTTCAGAAAATGCCTGGATTAAATACATTCCTGGGAAAATGGATTATTTGTGATATGATCTGGTGTTTTATCAACCCAGTCAGACATACACTAAATATACCCATCCATCCATCTTCTATACCTCTTATCCGTTAAGGGTGGGAGGTGGAGTCTATCCCAGCTGACATTGGGTGTGAGGCGGGGTTCACCCTGGACGGGTCACCAGTCCATCACAGGGCCATCAGGAGCAGTCAGGGGTTCAGTATCTTGCTCAAGGACACTTGGACATGGTCACCGGGGGAAGTGGGGATCCAACCAGCAACCCTTCGGTTGCTAGACGGCCACTCTACCTCTGAGCCACGCCGCCTCTTACACTAAATGTATTTCATATCCAAAAAGAAACTAATCATCATATTTGTTTGTCCTATAAATACATATGAAAGATCAAATATGACAACCCCAACAAGCAAGGGTGATAAAAGAGCGTCTGGAAATGCTGGGTTCAGGTTGGGAGGCTGCGAGGGTGAAGTTTGTCTTCTGCCCGCAGACTCAGTACGCTTCTCTTCAGTGACACTCAAACATTCCCACCACAAACCTCCTCACTTCACTCTCTCTCACTGGGAGTGAAACCAGGGAAGTGGGATTCATCCCGTCAGGGACCAGGAATAGACTGCTGCACAGTTGCTTGCACTGCAAAATGAATGGAAGAATTTAACTGAGGGAAATACACTGAACCCACTATTTAGACCAACAACACATTCATCAACCACCATCATGACCTCAGCCGAGTCTCAGCGTTCTGAGGCCAAACTGCCTCGTGTCAGACAGAAACCCAGCGCGTGTCTTTACTGGGTGTCTGGAGGGGACTGGAGGGGTGTGGGAACTCTTTGAGTTGAGTCTCCTGTGTCGTTCGTGTGCTCAGCGACTGTGAGGTGAACAGCTGACTAATACATTGTCTGTTTGTTTTATTTGGTTCATTTAATGGTCTGAATATATTCAATAAATAATTCACATGCACGTGCAAATGAAAATGCGCATGAGTGTATAGAAACAGAGACATGATGCATGTCATCACGGGAGCAAAAGAAAACACCTTCAGGTGTTGGAACATCAGCTGTCCAGCTTCTCCAGGAGTACTGTTCCCGGCGGTGACGACTCCGTTCCACTGATCTCCATCAAGTGTTACGTATATGTTTTATTTATTTATTTATTTTATGTTTTTATGTTTTTTATGTTTTGTCTGTTTCTTCATTTGAAGGCTGCAGGCAGTAGCGCCCTCCATCTGAGGGTCGTGACTTTGCACCAGTTGACCTGAAGAAACGTCATCTACTCACCTGCTTTACTGCTTTACTGACACATCAGACAACACACAGACCGTCTGACCGGTTCTGACATTTGTCCTCTCACACGGAGCTCCTCTGCCTGGAGGAGGATGAATGTTTTGGTCAGTAGGAGATGAAGGTGAGGTGGGCTGAGGAAGGAGGGGGCGAGAGGATAGGGAACGATGATCTAGTGTCAATACATTCACACACATAATTAACACTAAACCTGAGAGGCCATTATGTTTGTTTCTTTGTGTGTGTGTGTGTGTGTGTGTGTGTGTGTGTGTGTGTGTGTGTGTGTGTGTGTGTGTGTGTGTGTGTGCATGAAACCTGAGGATTGATGTGTGGTCAAATGAAAGAAGAAGGCTGGCGGACCGCGCTTGAATGAGCTTAATTTGCATGCTAATGTGTGTGAGTGTGTTTGTGAGCTTGTGTGTGTGTGTGTGTGTGTGTGTGTGTGTGTGTGTGTGTGTAATGGTACTGTGGATGATTATTTTAGTCTGGATCAATGATGAGAGGCGCTGACACTGCGTGAGTGATGTCAATCACACGCATACACACAGTCGACAGGTCTGTGAGAAGAAAGACAGCTTCTCCAAATACCCCCTGGTGAAGTTGGAAAACGCCCCAGATACAAAACAGTCCATCCTTCTTTCTGTATCTTTTTATAAAAATCCTTCTGTATCTGAACTAAGTTAATTTTTCAATAGATAAAGGCCATTTTCAAAAAAGACATTTGGAGACGTCATGATGACATCACAGCTGTAGTTACATTCGTGTTGGCTTCAGTTTCACGGCTCACTGTGCTGGCAGACGCACAAAAAAGCCATCAGTGACGTGATGGAGGACACCTGCGTTTGCTGCTTGACGATGTCCCACCGATATCACAGTCCAGCCTCCTCCCTGGATTCGTCTGGAGTTCAGGCAGATCAGACTACAGCCTGCACAGCAGGGAGGACCGACACTGCGCATTGTTTTCCTAAATAATTGATTGGTCAGTTTGTGGCTGTATCACATAGGAAGTTCAGCGTATCCCAACACCCCCTGGGCGGGGGTTACAAAAACCAGTTCAAACCACAGCAACTTGTGAAATAGATGGGTCGTCATGACATTCCAAACACGGAGAGGACCTGGTCTGTCGTAGACTTCAGTGCTCCCATCAGAGATCAAAGACATTTTTTAGAATAAAGAAAATAATTGCGGTCAACAGGACAAAACAAATGACACCGGGGGGGGGGGGGGGGTGCTGGTGGGTCTTCCAGAGAATAGTGATGTCATTTTCCTGGAGTGTTATTTTTACATGTTCTGGTCTCTTTTCTCAGTTGTCAACTCTGCCGTCCCTCTCGTAACAGCAAAACAACAGCAGGCACCGTCTACCTTCTGTTACCATCGCAACCCACGTTGAAGCCCCCCAGCCCTCATTTACGGTTGCACTCTACAGGTTCTGACCTCGGCTGCCACGGTAACTATGGCAACCAGACAGATACAGCCAGAGAGAACCAAACGGAGGTGTGACCAGCACTCTGCCATCAGATGCATGGAGACTGAAACCGCAACATTTAGTTTGATGCAGCAAAAAAAACCCAAACAAACATCACTCTCATCGCTCGCACATCTTCTGCTTTGAACATGAATACAGGGATGAGACCGTCACAGCCCCGTGTCTGATGTAGACCTGCACGAACCATGGGCATCTCTCTGAGACACAGGCTGAGCCAGTGTGTGAGCGAGCCAGTGAGTGAGTGAGTGAGCGAGCCAGTGAGTGAGCGAGCCAGTGAGTGAGTGAGTGAGCGAGCCAGTGAGTGAGCGAGCCAGTGAGTGAGCGAGCCAGTGAGTGAGTCAGTGAGCAAGCCAGTGAGTGAGCGAGCCAGTGAGTGAGCGAGCCAGTGAGTGAGCGAGCCAGTGAGTGAGTGAGTGAGCGAGCCAGTGAGTGAGCGAGCCAGTGAGTGAGTCAGTGAGCGAGCCAGTGAGTGAGTGAGCGAGCGAGCCAGTGAGTCAGTGAGCAAGTGAGTGAGCGAGCCAGTGAGTGAGTGAGCGAGCGAGTGAGTGAGCGAGTGAGCCAGTGAGTCAGTGAGCCAGTGAGTCAGTGAGCCAGTGAGCGAGCCAGTGAGTGAGTCAGTGAGCGAGTGAGTGAGCAAGTGAGTCAGTGAGTGAACCAGTGAGCGAGTGAGCCTGTGAGTGAGTCAGTGAGCGAGTGAGTGAGTCAGTGAGCCAGTGAGTCAGTGAGCCAGTGAGTCCCCATCAGTGAACCCTGCATATGTTGCAGACACTCTGGCGTAGCTAAAGAGCTGGATGCTGATGTCACAGACGTCGGGATGATCAGCTGATGTGCGTGCAGGCTTGGCGGTCCTGCCTGGGTCGTTGTTGATGGGGATTCTGAGCGTTGGCTGCCTGCCACCAGAAGCTGGAGGCAGCGATAGCATTCTAGCAATCACTGCTGGCAGGGGTGCTTGGCGAGTAGCAGGCGACTACGCCAGCAGATCCGTGTTGCACCTCAAAGAGTGTCTTGTTGCCGTCTTCACGTGGACGAATGGTGTTGAGGCTCCAAACTTGTAAACTGTACAGTCATGGTGGTGGTGCTGGTGGTGCTGGTGCTGGTGGTGGGGGGAACCAGGCACTTGATGACTGATGCATTGAGATAGAATTTGCTGCAGGAAAGCTCACCTGAGGCAGCTCCGAGCCACGCAGACCCCCCCTGATAATTAAATAAACATCACGCAGAGCCTCAAGAATTGGTGGAATTGGAAAGTAGCATCGACGCCATGACGACACCCTATTGGAGTTAAACGAGTGAACCCCACCTTACTGGTACCAACTGATGTGTACTAGAGTTATTTGATCTCGGGCCAGCTACATCGTTCACAACATGTGGGGAGTGAAGTGAAATTCAGAGCTGGAGACACCTCTGATCCACACCTCTACTCTTCATGTCCTAACATGAAGGCTAAAGGGATTCATGCACTGACCCTGAACGTTCCACGGGGGTAAATACGGGCCTGTGGGCCGGTCCAGCAGCTGCAGAGCTTCTGGTGTAAGCTCGGCTCTTCTGACAGGTCTAACTGCAGAATGGAGAGTCCTGATTCAGGCAGACACCCTAAAGACCCCTACTGTTTTTGTTATTAAGCAGTAATCCAGGGAAAGACTCACGTCCTCCACAAAGCACCGCTAATGGATTACAGTCAGGGTTTAATGTGTGGATTCTGGCTTTTCTCCTGCATTTCTCAGCAACAAAAATAACCCAAACAACTGCTGTGGAAACATAAACTGTCAACTTGTTGGTGAAAAGAATATCAATTTCATGTAATTACTACAATAACAAAGATGACACATACCCAGCTCCCTCCAATTCATGCACAGTACAGATTGCCCCCTAGTGGTATGTGTAGGATACTGCAGGAGGGGGCTGGGACCATGACTGAGGTGTTAAGCCTCCTTACTCAGTGACAGCACTCAGAAAATTTAAGAGGCTATCTCCTTACACACACACACACACACACACACACACACACACACACACACACATCAACTGACTGTTAGCAGTAGGTTAAAAAGTCCCTCGTCCCTCCCCTCTGGTTCCTGTTTCAGATTCCCCTCAGTTGAGCCCAGCAGACACAAACATTCATACGTCACTGCCCTCCTGGACTTGGAGCCCACACCTGCACATGCTTACTTGTTGATTTACTCATTTATAGCTGGTTTTGTATTGGACTGTGGATAATGTTGTTGTTTTGTAAGAACTGATTCAGCTGTAAATTTTGAAACCCAAGTCTTTACTTATGGAGATGGCAGATTGCTGCTGCTGCTGTTATTGCATTGGGACGAGCAGGAGAGCCGGCCTCCCGCTGGGGGTTCAGTTTGTATTTTTATTGCAGCCTTTAAGTTCTGCCTATCATCCATGTGGTGCTCTTGTACCTGTTCTGGTGTCTGTTACTACGCCACAGCACAATTTGCTCTCTCAGGGACATTAAAGTTTAACTTTACTGAAGTTAAAAGACTCCTGTTGGTTCTGGGAATGAGGAATTAGATACAGGAGGACGAGCAAGAAGACAAACATGATGTGGAGAAGACTTCTGTTATTGATTGTTGTTACTGTTTTAGAGAAAGAAAGAGAGAAAGAAAGAGAGAAAGAAAGAAAGAAAGAAAATAAGAAAGAAAGAAAGAAAATTAAAAGAAAGAAAGAAAGAAAGAAAATAAGAAAATAAGAAAGATAGAAAGAAAATAAGAAAGAAAGAAAGAAAATAAAAAGAAAGAAAGAAAGAAAGAAAGAAAATAAGAAAGAAAGAAAGAAAATTAAAAGAAAGAAAGAAAGAAAGAAAATAAGAAAGAAAGAAAGAAAATAAGAAAGATAGAAAGAAAATAAGAAAGAAAGAAAGAAAATAAGAAAGAAAGAAAGAAAATAAAAAGAAAGAAAGAAAATAAGAAAGAAAGAAAGAAAATAAGAAAGAAAGAAAGAAAATTAAAGGAAAGAAAGAAAGAAAGAAAATAAGAAAGAAAGAAAATAAGAAAGAAAGAAAGAAAATAAGAAAGATAGAAAGAAAATAAGAAAGAAAGAAAATAAAAAGAAAGAAAGAAAATAAGAAAGAAAGAAAGAAAGAAAATAAAAAAGAAAGAAAGAAAGAAAGAAAATAAGAAAGAAAGACAGAAAATAAGAAAGAAAGACAGAAAATAAGAAAGATAGAAAGACAGAAAATAAGAAAGAAAGACAGAAAGAAAATAAGAAAGAAAGAAAAAATAAGAAAGAAAGAAAGAAAATAAAAAAGAAAGAAAGAAAATAAGAAAGAAAGAAAGTGCAGTTCAGCTGTTCTGGCTACAGTGAACACAACACTTCCCACAACTTTACTGCAAGCCATACCCAAGGGCCTGTTACCATAGCAACAGGGTGATGAAGAGAGTGCAGGGCTGATGTCAGGGTCACTCAGAGTGTGAAGAGATGGATGAGGAGGTCTTGTGTGTTTATGTGCATGTGTGTGTGGGGGGGGGGGGGGTGGGGGGGGTGTACTGATCACTGTTAGCCTCAGCCATCAGTTTTCAATTAGGGGGTTGGTCGAACCAGACTAACCTTCATTTCCCTCTATTATGCACCATACAGACACACCTTTGATATATGTTGAAATTTACTCTACATATAACGTGTGTGTGTGTCTGTGTGTATGTGTGTGTATGCGGTTGTCTGTGTGTGTCTGTGTGTGTATGCGGTTGTGTGTGTGTGTATGCGGTTGTGTGTGTGCGTCTGTGTGTATGCGGTTGTGTGTGTGTGTCTGTGTGTATGCGGTTGTGTGTGTGTACGCGGTTGTGCGTGTGTGTATGCAGTTGTGTGTGTATGCGGTTGTGTGTGTATGTGTGTGTATGCGGTTGTGTGTGTGTATGTGGTTGTGTGTCTATGTGTGTGTATGTGGTTGTGTATGTGTGTGTATGCGGTTGTGTGTGTATGTGTGTGTGTATGCGGTTGTGTGTGTGTGTGTGCGTGAGTGTGTGTGTGTCGTCTGATGAGTCTAAAAACCTAACACGCTACACTGCCCTCAACTGACGGTTTCTGAAAACAGCAGCCGTCCCCCAGGAGGGGCTTCCTCTTGAACTGTCCTTCTGCACCTTGGGATTGTTGCTACTTTATATCCCATTTGTTGTGGTGTTTTTGTGGTTGAATTTCTTCTCTAAATCCCACATTTTTATATCAGGGTGAGCCTTCTGACGCGTCAGCTTCACCCTCAGCTGCTGTGCAGGGCTATCACAGCTACAGCTGTCGAGAGCTGCCGCCCTCCTGAAGTGGTTCACACAGGCAGCTCTCGTCCTCACTAAATCCACTTGAAACCACCCTCTGTCATGCAATATCTGCTCAACACTCCAGAACAACATACTTATTAACAACTGGATTATCTGGAATTAATTGTCAAGTGCTCTTTATGATATTGTGTGGGTGGTGAGTCCCAGCTGGTGGGGCTCTGCCTCTTGTCTTCTTCTCAGTGGGACTGGGATGAATATTGCCCATAAATAACTTCATGTCCTCCTAGCAACATAATGGCCAACATTACTGTCAGGGACACTGCTAATTAGAGCAAAGGGTCAAGTAACTTCCTCAACCTTAGGAGACAAACCTGTTTTGGGTGTCAGGACAGTGCATCACTAATGGGGAACGACAGTGATTACAGTCTGGTTCAGAGGCTTCTCGTGGCTTCGGCGTCCATGGGCTCTGTCTGTTCTGGCTGGCGTGGCATGCAGAGAGAAAGGTCTGATCACAGCGGTGCAGAGGAATGGATGGTTGACTCACAGTAGAATGCCAATTATGTATTTTTATAGGCCAGCCCAGGAGTTAGCATCTCGATGGGTTCCCTCCACCAAAGGCCAATGAGATTGTAAAGTTGGATTTTAGATTATCACTGAAAATAAACTGTGGCAAACAAAAAGTTTTACAAGACTTGTACTGTTTTGAAAGACATTCTTTATTCTTCTTCAAATTCTTTGATTTTTTCTGAGCATAAGTCATATAATTAGGAGTACTAAGCTAACACTGTGCTATGAACAAGCTCTGCAAATGCGTGACTTCATGAGACGACCACCTTTGCTCTTCTTCTGTATTCTGCATGATGACCTTCAGTATCAGTAAAAACTCGTATTCAGCCACTTGTTAGCATCTGTGACACACTCCTCAGATTTTACTGGCTGATTTTTTTTGCCTGGAACAAAATATTCTAACACCTGCAGAGAGTGGCACTGACCTGTCTTCAGGCATTTAACTGAAAATCTATTACAGCAACAACTTGGAGACAAAAACCTGTGGACATGTAGAGGGAGGGATTGCAACATGGGTGGAAGAGAAGGAGGACACTCAGCAGCAGTGACAACTGAGTTTTTTCTGTATTGGAATATCCTGAATACACGATTTGTAAAAGAGAAATACTGAGTCTGTTATTGCACTTAGTTGCTATTATTTAATACAAACATCTCTTCATGGAACATTCCCACGATCGCTGCAGCCAGCCGATGCCAGCTGGGCAAGCAGTCACGTGACCATGTGGCCCTCTTGCAACAGCAGTAAACCCTCTGCTTCCATTTGGATATTTTTAAATTAAGATGATGACAAACTTTCTAATACTTCTCCCCCTATTAGAGAAAAATAGCGTTCTGTCAAAACGTTGGCCAAGCAGCATGGGAAGGTGCACGTCATCGTCTCATCACATGATTAGGAGTCAGAAATGCTCATTCACATGAAAATACAACATATTTTAAATAAAGTAGATGAACATTTGTTTTTATCTTTGTACACAAACTTCAGATGCCTTAAATGATATCCTTCCAAACTGACAGTCCCAAAGTGCAAAATTATCTTTGATTTTGAAAAACACGTGTGACATTCAAACAGGGTCACGATCAAGCGATCACATCTGTGTGCTCGTGTGCCTCTGAGGAAGGGAGTGACAGGGCGTTTGAGCAGGAACTCTGGTTAAAGCGCAGCTCAGGACACAATCAAGAAGAAGAGGAACCGGGTCTGCAGAGAGAAAACAAGACTCCGGGTCTTTCCATGCGGTCGGCAGAGCTACTGCTGCGTGTCTGGGTTTTTGGGTTATTGATGTGAAGGATTATGCCACCACACCACACACACCCGCACACACACACGCACACACTGGACGTTTTTAATAATTAAGAATAGTTGAGTGTGCAGGTGGAGACAGAAAATATCATCTTGAATGAATTGGTTTTGAGAGTGATTATAAAGTTGTACTTTGTATAATCACACACACACACACACACACACACACACACACACACACCACAAAAAACACAGAAATGAGAGGAATGACTGTTTAACAACCACTTGAAAAGCAACGTAAAAGATCATTCCGCTTTTTTCTTTCACTGTCTTGCTCTGCTTCTCCCTGTCTGTCCATCACCAGTTTGATAACGAGGTCTTAAAAGCCTGTTGACACACACACACACACACACACACACACACACACACACACACACACACACACACACACACACATGTGCGGTTCATTGTTTTGGGTTGAGCGGTATGTGTGTGTGTGTGTGTGTGTGTGTGTGTGTGTGTGTGTGTCTTCTCATTCTTTCATCACCTGATTTGAAAATACTTAGGATGAAGTAATATTTCCCTCCTGGCGTTCGTGGGTGTGTTTGTGTAACTGACAGGGAGAAATGATTCCACATTACCAAGTGTTTAACTAAGTCTTAGACCTTGTGTGTGCATGTGCACGTGTGTGTGTGTGTGTGTGTGTGTGTGTGTGTGTGTGATTTCACAGTCAGCCTTATAATGTCTCTTTATGTTAGTGTTAGCAACCTTGTGCAAAAGGTTGCTTCCTTAGCAACACGGTAACCAGGAGCAGACAAACAGAGACAACAGCCAATCAGAGGCCCAGCTCAGCCGTGGCAGTATTAGAGCCGGGGTGTTAGATCAGTGTCACATGCTCACTCATGTTCTGGGCTGAGATCCCTCAGAGGACGGGTTCAGATAGTTCATCTTAGGTCATCAAATCCTAAAGTCCTAAAGTCTATATGTGACTCCTCCCCTATCTGTTGATGCTTCCTAAACCTTGCCATCTGATTTCTGTGCTAAACCCAACCAGGCCTCAAGTATAGCAGTGATATGCTATAAAACATTCATTAAATTAAATTGAATTCAAAGAATTAATTCCAAACCTTGCGGATCCTCAAACTGTCACCCGAACCTCATCCCTCGCCCTTCTGCCTCGGCCACACTACAGTCTGGACTCAGAAGAAGAGAGGCGGAAAGTCGTGCTGAAGGTGGACGTCACTGTTGAGCTGAGACGTCAAAAGCAGAGTGTGGAGATGAAATACACCCTCGCGGCTGTAGGGGTTCTGACAGGAGCAGGAGACAAAATGACAACGTCCCTGAAAATACTGCATGAAGTGGATGGATGAAGGTCGAGAAAACCTCAGACTAGAAAAGCAGGGGCTCACTGATCACCTCGTGTTTCACTGTTCAAAGAACAGAAAACCATCATTTGGATCACGACGGTGGTTGGCTGCCAAACTCCTTCCTCCTGAGTAAACGCTGAACCACAGATGCGTTTGCCAAAAACGTTTTAACCAAAACTTATTTTCAGACCCGCATGCCTGACAAGAATAAAGGTGACGACGTCTTTATATGTGTGAAAGGTAGGAGGCGGGTTCAGCCAGCAGATGGACCGCTGCTCCAGTCCCATCCTCAACGGCCAGTTTCACAACCTCACCTCAAGCCACGATGTCTGTCCTTTACCTTGACACATCATAAAACATCATTATGGTCTCGTGAATTATGATTCCAAGGGATCAACCCTGATACAAATAATGATATGAAACATACTCTCTGGTTTGGAAACACTGAAATAATGTGTATCTGTGGTTTGTGCAAACACACAATGCCAGTATTAAATCTCGCGACTGCGCTGCCCAACCTGAAGGAAGTACTCATGCGAACCCAAACCATAATCTTCCCCCAGACTTGCCAAAGTACGACTATGTTGCCTCCAAGTGTCTGAGTCCTGAAACCCGACAAAACAGGACTTAACAGCATTATTGATGCAGGCTTTGGGTTTGATGTTGTCACCCTCCGATTACTGCCAATAGGGCATGTTTGTATGCAGTACGTCAGTCTGGAGTAGCCTGGAAATACCAGACCCAGAATTCACTGCAGGAATATGTTCAGTTGGTATGTAAGGCCTTGCCACTCGCCACTGGGGACTGTTTGGAGCATCTGAATCCTAGCAGGCATGGTGATTCAGGCCAAGAAGAAAACTCCACCACTCAACCCTGACACCAACAACCACTGACGGTGCAGCTGACACTTAAATGCTCCAAAAACCCTGCTTGCAGTAAAGAAACCACATCTTTTGCCTTCATTTAGTAGCATGAGGCATTTTACTTTTTCCAGCTATGATATCTGGATCAAGAACTGCTGGTGTCGCTTCATGTGACTCTGACATCGCCGCCATGAGTGAACTACAGAAAAGAAGTGTTTTTACTTCTACGTCATCAAGCTCAACCAGTCCTGCTAGACACTGATTGGACACTGAGAGGTCTACAGCCTCAGATTCACACACAGACAGCCGACAACATTGGACTACACTGCCTCTAGTGGCTGGCTCAGTGTGTGTGTGTGTATGTGTGTGTGTGTGTGTGTGTGTGTGTGTGTGTGTGTGTGTGTGTGTGTGTGTGTGTGAGTGAAGTAAGGGGGGGGGTCTCATAAATCGTATCTTGATCTGTTTTTTTCTCACTCCTGAGACAGAAAAATGAGATAGATCGATTCCCCCCAAAAATCCCACCAGCGGGCAATGGAAGAGTTATGTGAAGTGCGCGCGCACGCACACACACACACACACACACACACACACACACACACACACACACACACACACACACACACTAAGGGCATCATCGTCTGTCACACTACACTGCCCCCCACTGTCCAACCAGAGGAACGTACTCAACACAGCCTGTTCTTTTCAGCTTTCCACCTGATTGGATCTCTTGCTACCAGACAGCCAATCAGTGTGTGTGTGTGTGTGTGTGTGTGTGTGTGTGTGTGTGTGAGTGTGTGTGTGTGTGAGTGTGTGTGTGTGTGTGTGTGTGTGTGTGTGTGTGTGTGTGTGTGTGTGTGTGTGTGTGTGTGTGTGTGTGTGGTTTCATATACTGGGTCCTACGTGAGTTCCCATGTCAATGTTGCTATGAGTGGCTCTTTGGTAGTTTTCCACGCCATTGATACACATGTCTGTTGCAAGCGTCCTTTGCTTTTCCGAGGTGGGCTTGCTGGTTGTGTGTTTGTGACTCATAGCTGTGGAACTGGGTGGGGTGCTGTTAACTTAACCGTGAAGAATAGTGTGTGTTTGAGTGTGTTTGTGTGTGATTGGCAGGTGAATGGGAGCAGGAGTTTACCCAGGTCTTCTTTACTTCAAATTCCCACTCCTATATAATACCTGACCTGTCACGTGCTCCCTCTCTCTTTACACTTGTCTCCACGTTAGGCTGCACATTTTTCCAGTCACGTGTTCTACACTTTTCTCCGAGAGTGTAGCTCATCTGTGCACGACAGATACTACAATCAACGCTCGCGTTTCTTCTTCTCCTATGAGCCATTTACAAATGCGTGTCTGTGTGTTGCTGCGATGTTGCACCAAATGCGATCAACTGGCCACGGCTCCGTCAGCTTCTGCGTTCTTTTGCATGAGCTGTTGTTCCTTCCTGATTCCAGCAGGTCGCACATATTACATTTACATGTAGCAGCTCAATGTATTTCAGGCTCATTCTCGTCATAATACACCACTCTACCGAGTTTGGTGATGATTGGTCCAGTAGTTTTTATGTTCTGCTGCAGATAGACAAACAGACAAATACTGACGTACAAGAACCAAGACATGAAACAGTGTCAAAATCATATAAAGTCGCACGCGTCATTGAAGAATTGACGAGAAGCATGAGCTTGTAAGGTGTAGCTTAGGGAAATCCTGTCGCCTGTTCCAGCGAGCTGGGGCCTGAAGGCAGGGGCAGCTTTGGTCTATGATGGTGTTCCTGCTCGGTGGATTTATTCAGTAAGCACTAGTGAGCATGTATGCTATTGAGTAGTCCTGTAGCACAGACGGGAGGTCAAATACAACAGAGGTTTGTCAGATAGAGCTTTACTCTCAGCAGCCCACTCTATCATACAGGACACAAACCATGACAAGTCTGAAGCTCCTGCAGTGGTTTAAGTCCACTAAAATCTATACAAATCTGCCAGTTTGTAGAAGGACAGAATCAAATAAGTCTGGCAAAGTCCAGGATCATGGTTTGGGTTCAAATGAGCACAGGAAGACAGCACTCCCCCACTGGCAGTCTGCTGGCTGCATCGCCTCAACATCATCCACGTCCCAGCAAAACACAGTTTCCAGTTCACCCGTGGTATCCATTCTCATGGTGTCCTCATATCCCACGGTATCCACAATCAAAGTACTCCATTGATACAGCTACTATACAGACCGCCATAGATCTGCTGCCACCCTCAAGCATGACCAGAGGCCTATCAGACCATCCACTGCTCCCTCCACCTCCGTGTTCAGATTTTTCTCACCTCTTAATGAGGTTATCTTATTTTTGGCCAATTTTTGTTCTACACTGAGCTGAGACCCCCCACCCCCCCACCACCCCCCATACTCATTTTCTTTTCTGAATAAATTCAGATGAACTGACATTGTAACTTTCCCTTGGAGCAGTGCAGAGGGGGATATGACGCTGTGTGATATTGGACAATGTGGGCAAAAATGAGGAAATTACTGAAATGCACTAAAGTAGCAAGTTTTGATCGTCTTTGAGTTGCGGGCAGACATCAAATCTGGCAATAAAAGCCTGTCTCTTCATTGGCTTTGGTACGAGCTTTACTCAGCCTGAGTGAGTAAGGAAATTAAATTGCAAATCTGGTTCTGTGCAGAGGAGGACTCTCCAAAGTTCATATTTGAACGGGCCAGCAGCTGAAGCGACGCTCACACCAACATGAAGCAAATATTCAAGAGTGAAAGAGTTTGGACGCTGGATCATTTGTGGTTATTCTCCTTTTAACAGTGGGGAAAATGTGGGAATGTGATCCTCCATAATGATGAGGAGAAAACTGTTACAGTGTTGTACTATTAATGTACATTGCATGCGTCTTCTGAACAACACCGTGAGGGCCTGATGTACGAATATCCCAATTACAGTCTAACCTAAATTATGGTGCATTCTAAGAAATTTCACATTTTGTTGCCATATATTTTATTTTAAGAGGAATTCGCTGAGAGAAATTGTGTGAATGAAGCAAGAACAAACATGGTGGAGGCGGTAGAACTGAAATGAGGGTTTTGCATGTTCACTGCTGGCTGTCCCACTCCAGAGGAACCCCTTCTGAAGAAAAAAGGTGCCCTCAGCAGAAAAGTCTTCTTTAGGCGGGAGTGGGTGCAACTGTCCTGCTTCGTAGGCCATGAGCCAGAATTCAAATAAAGATATGATTTCAGTATATTTTTGTTATCCTCGCCTGTGTGTGGGGTGTGTTGAGTGTCCACGGCGTGTGGCGCTTTTGGAGTCACACACAATCTTCAGTCCAAGAGCTCCAGGTCAGACAGTTGGATGGGCAACATGTTGATATTATCATCGCTTCCATCAGATCAAAAATGTTGACACAAGTAGGACAAGGAAAGGTAAATCTTTGCTGTCGTCTCAAATGGTGTCAAGAGTGGTGACAAAGAGATCCTTCATTTCAGCGGCTCCTGCCACAGCGACAGCAGCCGCGCGCTCTCCTGGGTCAGCTAACACCCTATTATATACTGACACAATCCCGGCTTGGTAAACTGCATTTCTTGTGATAAATTACTTGCATTTTCTCCCACCAGTGTTTTGCACGCATGGTAAAAACACCCTATTTTGCATAGTCATTAAAGCAAATGTGCTAAATCAACAGTGCACCCCAACACGCTCGTTTAAAAGATGCATTCCTCAGTGTGCACATGTAGCAGAGCCGTTTGCACGTTCGTTTATTTCCTATTAGTCAACACTACTTTTAGCGATTGGTCGGGGACTGCACCCTCTGACTGGACAGGGCTGCTGGCATGTTACTTTCCCCTACCTGCTGGAGCGCACGTCTCATGTCTCACACATTTGAACCAGCAGTATACTTCGACTTCATTCATCCATCAAAAACAATGTGGCAGCACTACAGTATTTCTCATGATCAGTCTGGATCCAGGCCAGCACTCCAAGCTAGCAGAGACTGCTAACGTGTTACAAAGCTGTTTCCAGTTTCCAACGAGCAGGCACTCATTGCCCCTGTCAGAAACAGCCACAGGCAGGGCCGCCAAGCTCCAGCTTCCATATTTTCAACAAAGAGGCAAAAATGCCATTTGTACTGCGCTACTTTTATCATTCACACTGCAAAAACAAGAATTTTACAGGAAACTCGGTGGTATTTGAGAGTATTTCAGGTGACTTCGAGGTTAGCAGAGGCAGAGATAAGCGCAGTACTGCACTGAGCACAATCAGGACTCGGGTATGAACCCAGAACCCCTCGGCTGTCAGTCACCAGCATGTCTCCAGAGTGAGGTCCTCCACAGCACAGTAACCTGCTGCTGTCGGGACATCGAGATGATGTTACAAAGAATTAGTTGTGACTTTTACAATTTAGATTAGCATTCCTTGATATTGGACACACACACACACACACACACACACACACACACACACACACACACACACACACACACACACACACACACAGAGAAAACATTTACACTTTTTTCTTGAGGAGTCATCCACCGGTACGTGAGGAATATAAGCAAACTGGAGAAAGTCTGACTGCCACCAGCTGTTAGGGGACGTGCCGCCACCTACTGTCCCAGAGGGAGACCTTCTTCACTGAAGAAATCAGTTTTTCCATGTTGATGGACGGCCTAAACGAGCTGAGCTAATCATCGCCGTGCATGTAAACCCATTGTTTTATGGACTAACACTCATGTTTCTGCACATTCGTAGGAAAACGCACCAGTATTTGCATGTGACCTTTTATAAGATATGCAAATTTTTTTGCGCAATGGTAACCTGAAGCAACCCAAACCTGCTCATAGCCCAAAGAGGGGATGGCTGCTCGGAGGAGGAGCCTGACAGCTGAAAGCTCTGACTCACATTCTACTTTTGACCTGTAGAATGTGAGTCATGACTCATTACAGTCATTACAGGAGAAACTCTTTCTCCAGTTAAAAAACAGAATTCTTAATAAATCCCAACTGCATTGGATGGACTGTAAAATGCAGCACTGCTCCAAAATGGCTGCTGGAATGACCTCACTGTAACATCCTGATATCCCTGTGACCCTTTTGTGACCCTGCTGGGATTTCCTGATGACCTCAAAGTGAGATGAGAACTGTTTATCCTGGTCTCCAGCCACACCCCCTCCCTCCCCTACCATCCAATCATCGTCCATCATCCTGGGGGCGGAGTCTTCATTGAGAGGTGAGATAAGCATGCCACACTCTTTGATCCGAGCCAACATCCTCTCTCTGTTTCCTCCCCTGTTGGCTTGGGAGGGGCCTTCCCTAACCTTTGACCTCTCCCACACCTGGCCTCTGAATGCGCAACTTCCTCTCCCCTTTGATCAAGTTCTGATGAGTCATGTGACCACACCCTTGCCTCAGGGTCAGGAAGAACCTACCAGGTGTCCAGTAGCCACACAAATGCACGCGTGGTTAACGTATGTACGCTTTGCATTTGTGTTATTGTCTCGTGGGTTAGTAAGAAAACAGGATTTGCAACCTTCTGCTCGCGCTTTCCCAGTCATCCATTCCATCCATGGACAATACTGTTGCCATGGTGATGATGCAGAAAAAAGAAAGTCTCGCCTTTGCATGCGTTTAATATTCTGTTGAGCAACTGAGACGGTCCATCCACACAGATGTAAATAAACAGTACCTGTCCACTCAGGATAAGCTCCACCCATCACCTTACTCCAGTACATCGAAGACACAACTGAGTGAGTGGAACAACACAAACAGACACATCATCAAAGTTTGTGTAAGAATGTGTGTTCTCATGACGTCGTCCTCAATCTCCTCCCCTCGCCAACTTGTCGCCATGTGAACACTAAACGAGTCCACCAATGGGATTGACCGCTTTTTTGTAATATCTGTCATTCTTCATGGGGGGAGGAGGGATGGAGACCTACGGCTCCTCCCCCCTCCCCCCTCACACACACACACACACACACAGGGTTCCTCTACCTTATCATCCTCCAGCTCGTCCCAACACTGCCCCCTGGTGTCTGGTGGCCAACAGCCTCTCCACCTTCATCTTCCTTGCCTTTGTTCTCATTTGTCCTCCTTTCTGTTTTTTCTCTCCTCCTCCTCCTCCTCCTGTGTGTATTCCTCCTCTCCCCTCAAAGGTCACAGAGAGGTCAGAGTTCGGTGGAAGTTCACCGTCTCTTCCCTTAGCCAATGACTGATCACTTCCTATTTAGACCAGAGAGACAAATGAGTGTGTGTGTGTGTGTGTGCACGCATTGTGTGAGTGGATGCATGAGAGAGTGTGTTTGCATGAGCAGGTACGCATGTGTGTGTGAGAAAGAGAGGAGGACAAACAGTAGAAAAACAGAAAGAAGGAAATCTAGGAAACAAAGACTGAAAGAGAACAAAAGACATTAGAACAAAACGGACAGAATTGATTATAAATTCATATAAACAGACGATGTCCCACAGACACAAGTACACAATGATACACACAACAACGTGCACTATAACACAAAGAGAGCAACTTCTCTTTGCCCCCCCCCCCCCACACACACACACACACATACAGCCTGCCCTCAGCTGTAATACAACAACACAACGACCTGGATAATAAATCCCCAACGTATCACAAATAAAGCAGTTTGTTCTTGAAGTACACACAAATTTAAAGCCTCAACAGGCTATTTTAAGGTGAGAAAATAAAGATGTCGAGGCAACAGAGAGATCTGAGAGAAAGAGAGGAGTTACTGCGGCGGGATGCGGTTTGCATTGACCTGCGAGCAACTTTTTTAGAATATTCTGGGGGCGAAGAGAAAGGAGTGTTGCGCATGTCCTGGAAATGAAAGACTTGTAATTGCTGTACGCTGTAATCAATGACAGTGGTGAGTTCTACTTGGATACAATAAATTCACACAGAGAATTGGTTCCAGTTTACATTCCAGGGCCTACCAGAGGAGCTGCAGATATTCTGATAACAGGAGATATCAGCTGAGAAATCCCCTTTTCCTTTTTCCTCTCTTTATATTCAAATAATATGTAGCTTAAAGGGGAGTTAGGAGTCATATGACAACATGTATAAATACTACAAAACCAATGCTGTCTTCCTCCTCTGGTAGAGGGAGACCAGACAACTGCAGGCATTGCTGTTATATATCTGAAAGGGACAAGAAAAAATATTCCTAAGAGCAGCGCCAGCTAGTAGCAGTAGGAGCTCAGCGGTTAAACCCACTCTCTCTGGGATTACCTCCACTAGCAGTTGCACACGGCGTCTGCTGAAGGAGAGAAACACGGAAGCCACATGTTCCGATTCTTCCAGTCCAGTGGGACGTTATCATCACCGGTCTCAGGACAGGAGGGTTATCATCGCTGAGAGTGAAATCTCTACACACACGACAGGTGTGCTTCAAAATCATGAGAATAGATTTGTTTGTGGGTTCATGACACAACCGTGTGTGTGTGTGTGTGTGTGTGTGTGTGTGTGTGTGTGCGTGTGTGTGTGGTAAAAGAGACCCCTGTTGCCCTCTTGATGACCCAGTTACCAGTTCAAGTTCAGTTCAGGAGTTCATAGCATGTGTGTGTGTGTGTGTGTGTGTGTGTGTGTGTGTGTGTGTGTGTGTGTGTGTGTGTGTGTTTATTACTTACGTCAAAAAGAAACAATCTGTTGCTGACTTGCCAAAGGGGCTCTCTCACACACAATCACACACTCATCAGACACAGAATGGTGTGTAATGGTACAAATTTGGAGCGATGCCGACGCGCGGCGGCCTGCAGGAGGATTCGTCAGGCGAGTACAAACACATTTTATTATAAACGAATTGAGAAGCTGTAATTATTCTGAGGCGAGAATAAAATCATGACGATCGTCTTGATTTTAAGAATTCAGCTGAGATAAAAAAAAATAAAAAAATCTTGTCTTCATATAATTTTAATAAAGCCCCCGACTGGAAAAAGCAATTGACATTTATGCAAAATGATTACTAAACTAAGGAACACAAGGAGAACATCACTCATAGAAAAATTGTTTGGAAAATATAATTCATGTCAAATTTATTAATTGTGAATTTTTGGCAATAATACTAGTAGGATAAATTACATAGGAATAAAACAAAAATACACAGCAACAACAACAATAATAATAATATCGTAATATACATGTATTAAAATATTCAATAAGATGGTCCACGACTAATAAATGCAATTCTTTTTCCAGTAAAGACACATTTAGATAAAATT